>NW_006796183.1:586099-603510 GCF_000442215.2 Lipotes vexillifer
AGAGAAAGAGAAAAAGTCCTCCAGGCGACAAAGGGGTTTATTAGGTTGAAGGTGACAGGTGCTGTTCATGTTCTGTAGGCTTCCGTAGTCTGTTAGTAGTTATCTGCTGTCCTTTGAGTTAGTTGTTAGCTGACTAACCGCTATCTGCATCTTTTTTGTTATTCTGACTCTCAAGTCTTTCAGATATTTGACTTTGAATAGGTTGTTTAGACCTTCTTACTATAGCATATTATTTCTGTGCTGTAATATCAGAGAATGATGTCCAACCCTGAAGGCTTACCAAGTCAGGGTTTACCTTTACTTTTACCTTGTTTACCTTTACTCAAAAAACAGGTCAGGCTGAAGGAGCTTCCAAAGCAGATGACTGCTGTGTACTGAAATTTAGGTGTTGGTTTAACAGTATTGATGATGATGCCGATAATAATGAAATGAAAACAATAATTTGTTGAGTGTCTACTATATGTCTGTATTGTAACATGGGAGCTTTATATTCATAATCTCATAGTTTATATTGATTATTATTATCCTCTTTTACAGATGTAGGAACTGAGGTTTCAGAGAGGCTCAGTGATCAAGGGTTTGTATGTCTCTCATCTGCAGAGCTTAGAGGGCATTTCCAAGCTTGAAAAATAAATGTCTTTAGCATTATTTTTCCTTAATTTTTATACTATTTATGACTTAACCAAGGTTAAGTATTAGAATTCCTTCATGGTGGGGGGGTGGAAGAAGGGGAGTCTATAGAGTTTTTTATTATTAAATTATTCATTCAATAAGCAGTATGTTCATATTATGGCCCACAGACTGTTCTGTGTAAACTGGATATAAGATGAATATAGACTTTATGCTCTCAGCCTGTAATGTGAGAAAGAAATAAAACAACTATTATAATATGTCATGTTCTGAAAGAGAGGTCTGAAATGCCATGTTAGAGCATGGAATCCCTTCCAACTAGAAAATTTTAAGATTTAATTAATTCCAAGGCATGTTGTAGAAGGATGCAAACTGTTTTGTTTTGAGCAGTTTAGAGCTACACAGGGCCAAGGCTTAGTCAGATTGCCAGGACTCGAGTCAAATGCTTAACCTAAAGGCTTCCTGTGTGAGATTGGTCTAGTTATCAATGTATTTTAATAAGTTCTGTAGCTTGAGGTTTTCTGTTCTGCATGTTTAGGAGCTTGAAAGTTGCCACTGTGACCTAACAAGTGAAACACAAACAGACTGAAAATTCAACTCTTCTTTGCTCTATAAGAGAGGGGAGCACACAGGCAAACCACTGCCAGCAAGGCTGGAGAGAGAGGTGAATACAGGGCAACCACTAAGAAAAGTTTAAAAAGTATAACCAGTATGCTGAAAAAGGAAAGAAAGTGGAATCATAAAATGCTCAATTAAAACCACAAAAGGCATAAAAAGAGTAGAAGATAAAAATAAGCACAAAGAATAAGGGCAACAAATAGAAAACAGTAATGAATATGGTACGTATTACTCCAGATATATCAGTAATCACTTTGAACATCCATGGTCTAAATGCGCCAATTAAAAGACAGAGATTGGATCAGAAAACAAGACTCAACTGTCTGTTGTCTACAGGAAACCCATTTTAATTATAAAGACACATATAAATTAAAAGTAAATGGAGAGGGCTTCCCTGGTGGCGCAGTGGTTAAGAGTCCGCCTGCCAATGCAGGAGACATGGGTTCGTGCCCCGGTCCGGGAAGATCCCACGTGCCGCGGAGCGGCTGGGCCCGTGAGCCGTGGCCGCTGAGCCCGTGCGTCCGAAACCTGTGCTCCGCAACGGGAGAGGCCACAACAGTGAGAGACCCACGTACCGCAAAAAAAAAAAAAAAAAAAAAAAAAAAAAAGTAAATGGAGAAAAATATACTATGGTAACACTAGTCAACAGAGAGTAGGAGTAGCTGTATTAATTTCAGACAAAGCAGGCTTCAAAGCAAGGAAAGTTATCACTGATAAAGAAGGCATTACATAATGATAAAGGGGTCAGTTCTCCAAGAAGACATAAAAATTCTTAATGTGTATATACCTAACAATAGAGCCTCAAATTATGTGAAGCGAAAATTATAAAATTGCAAAGAGAACTAGATGAATCCACTATCATAGCTGGAGACTACAATACCTCTTTGTCAGAAATGGACAAATCCAGCAGGCAGGAAATCAGTAAGAACCTAATTGAACTCAATAACACCATCTATCAATTGGATATAATTGACACCTGTAGACTGCCTCACTTAACAACAGAATACACATTTCTTCTCAAGCTCATGCAACATTCAAGATAGACCACATTCTGGGCAATAAAACACATTTTTTTTTCTCTTGAAGTATAGTTAATTTCCAGTGTTGTATTCGTTTCTGGTGTACAGCAGAGTGATTCAGTTTCATGTATATATACACACACACAGACATATATATTCCATTATAGTTTATTACACGATATTGAATACAGTTCCCTATGCTATACAGTAGGACCTCGTTGTTTATCTATTTTATATATAGTAGTTTGTACCTGCTAATACCAGACTCCTAATTTATCCCTTCTCCCCTTTTCCCTTCAGTAACCATAAGTTTGTTTTCTATGTCTATGAGTCTGTTTCTGTTTTGTCAGTAAGTTCATTTGTATCATATTTAATTTAATTTATTTTATTTTTATTGGATATAGTTGATTTACAATGTTGTGTTAGTTTCAGGTGTACAGCAAAGTGAATCAGTTATACATATACATATGTCCATTCTTCTTTAGATTCTTTTCCCATATAGGTTATTACAGAGTATTGAGTAGAATTCCCTGTGCTATACAGTAGGTCCTTATTAGTTATCTATTTTATATATAGTAGTGTGTATGTGTTAATCCCAATCTCCTAATTTATCCCCCCCTTTCACCTTTGGTAATCATAAGTTTTTTTTCTACATCTATGAGTCTGTCTCTGTTTTGTCAGTAAGTTCATTTGTATCATATTTTAGATTCCACATATAAGTGATATCATATGATATTTGTCTTTCTCCGTCTGACATACTTCACTTCATATGATAATCTCTAGGTCCATCGTGTTGCTACAAATGGCAGTATCTCATTCTTTTTCCATAAAACACATCTTAACAAATTTACAAGAATAGAAATTATATTCAGACCACAAAAGAATTAAGCTAGAAATCAATAAAAGAAAGATAACTAGAAAATCTTAAAATGCATGAAGATTAAACAACACACTTCTAAGTAACACATGGGTCAAAGAAGAAATATAGGAGATATTTTTTAACATTTTTAACTAAATGAAAATGAAAACAAAACTGATCAAAAATCGTGGGATGCAGCAAAAATAGAGGGAAATTTATAGCATTGAAGGCATATATTAGAAAAGAAGAAAGATCTAAAATCAATAATCTAAGTTTCTGCCTTAGGAAACTAGAAAAAGAAGAGCAAATTAAATCCAGAGCACAAGAAGAAAAGAAATAATAAGGATTAGAGCAGAAATCAGTGAAATTGAAGCAGCAGAACAATAGAGAAAATCAATGAAACCCAAAGCAGTTTCTTTGAAAAGGTCAATAAATCAATAACCTTCTAACCAGGCTAACAAAGAAAAAAAGAGAGATGACACAAATTACTAGTATCACAAATGAAAGTGGGATCATCACTACTGATTTATTGGATGTTAAAAGGATTATAAACAAATACTCTGAACAACTCTATGTCCACAAATTTGATAACCTAGAAGAGATGGAGCAATTCTTTGAAAGACACAATTTGCCAAAACTTACACAAGAAGAAATTGACAATCCAAATAGGCCTATATCTATTAAAGAAATTGAATCAATAATCAATACCTTCCAAAACAGAAAGCACCAGGCCCACATGGGTTCACTGGTGAATTCTACCAAATTTTAAGAAAGAAATTAAGCCAATTCTCTGTCATCTCTTTCAGAGGACAGAAGCAGAGGGAATATTTGCTAACTCATTCCATGAGGCCAGCATTACTCTAATACCAAAACCAGACAAAGACATTACAAGAAACAAAAAAATAGAACAAAAAAACTATAGACCAATATCTCTCATGAACATAAATGTAAAATTCCTCAATAAAATATTAGCATATCACATCCAGTAGTCTATAAAAAGAATTATACACCATGGTTGTGGGATTAATTCCAGGTATGCAAAGCTGGTTCCACATTTGAAAATCAATTAGTGTAATACATCACATCAACAAGCTAAGGAAGAAAAATCACATGATCATATCAATAGATGTAGAAAGGGTATTTGATAAAAATCCAATACCAAGTCATGATAAAAATTTTCAGTAAACTAGGATTAGAAGGAAATTTCCTCAACTTGATAGAGCATATCTACAAAAACCTACAGCTAACATCATACTTATTGGTGAGAAAATAGAAGCTTTTCCACTAAGATCAGGAATGAGGAGATGATGTCCCCTCTCACCACTCCTTTTCACCATTGTACTGGAAGTCTTAGCTAGTGCAGTAAAACAAGAAAAGGAAATAAAAGCTATATGTATAGGGAAGGAAGAAATAAAACTGTCTTTGTTCACACATGACATAATTGTCTATGTAGAAAATGCAAAAGAATTGACAAAAAAAACTCCTGGAACTAGTTAGCAATTATAGGAAGGATGCAGGTTACAAGATGAATATAGAAAAGTCAATCACTTTCCTATAAGCCATCAATGAACAAGTGGAATTTGAAATCAAGAACACAGTACCAAAGGGACTTCCCTGGTGGTGCACTGGTTAAGAATCCGCCTGCCAATGCAGGGGACACGGGTTCGAGCCCTGGTCCGGGAAGATTCCACATGCCGCAGAGCAACTAAGCCTGGGCGCCACAGCTACTGAAGCCCGTGCGCCCTAGAGCCCGTGTGCTGCAACTACTGAGCCCATGTTCTCTAGTGCCCATGTGCCGCAACTACTGAGCCTGTGTGCTGCAACTATTGAAGCCCGTGCACCTAGAGCCTGTGCTCTGCAACAAGAGAAGCCACCACAATGAGAGAAGCCTGCGCACTGCAATGAAGAGTAGCCTCTGCTCGCTGCAACTAGAGAAAGCCCACGCACAGCAACGAAGACCCAACGCAGCTAAAAAAAAAAGAAAAAAAAAACTATTAAAAAAAACACACAGTACCCAAAATAAAATACTTAGGTATAAATCTAATAAAGTATGTGCAAGACCTATATGAGGAAGACTTTATAACTTTGGTGAACAACATAAAAAAAGAACTAAATAAATTGAGAGGTGTTCCATTTTCATGGACAGGGAGATTCAGTATTGTCAAGATGTCAGTTCTTCCCAACTTGATTTATAGATTCAAGGCAATTTCAGTTAAAATCCAAACAGGTTATTTTGTGACTATTAACTGATCCTAGTGTTTATATGAAGAGGCAAAAGACCCCGAATAGCCAACCCAATTTTATACAAAAACAACAAAGAGAACTGGCATTACCTGGCTTTAAGACTTACTATAAAGCTACAGTAATCAGGATAGTGTGGTATTGGGAAAAGACTAGACAAATAGATCAGTGGAACATTGATACAGAGCCCAGAAATAGACCCACATATAGTCTACTGATATCTGACAAAGGAGCAAAAGCAAGACAATGGAGAAAATATAGTCTTTTTAACAAAGTGGTGCTGGAACAACTGGACATCCATATACCGAAAAAACAAAAACAAAAGCAAGAACAAATCTAGACAGACCTTATACCTTTCACAAAAATTAACTCAAAATGGGTTACAGATCTAAATGTAAAACATAAAACTATAAAATTTTTAGAAGACAGAGGAGGAAATCTAGATGACCTTGGATTTGGTGATGACTTTTTAGATACAACACCAAAGGCACAGTTCATGAAAGAAAGCACTAAAAAACTGGACTTCATTAAAATTAAAAGCTTCTGCTCTGTGAAGAGAATGAAAAAATAAGCCACAGCTTGGGAGAAAATATTTGTAAATGACACACCTGATAAAGGATTTTTATTCAAAATATATGAACTCTTAAAACTCAACAATAAGAACACAGGTAACCCAATTTAAAAATGCACCAAAGACCTCACCAAAGAATATATACACATGGAAAATAAGCACATGAAAAGATGCTCTATATCATATGTCATCAGGGAAATGCAAATTAAAATAACAATGAGATATCACTACATACCTATTAGAGTGGCCAAAATCTGGAACACTGATAACGCCAAAATGCTGGCAATGTTGTGGAGCAACAAGAACTCTCATTCATTGCTGGTGGGAATGCAAAATGGAAGACATTTTGTCTTCCTCTGGAAGACAGTTTAGCAGTTTCTTACAAAACGAAATATACTCTTACTCTATGATCGAGCAATCACATTCCTTGGTATTTATCCAAATGAATTGAAAACTGTGTCCAAAACCTATACTTGGATGTTTATGATGTTTTATTCATGACTGCCAAACTTGGGAGCAACCAAGATGTCCTTCAATAGTTGAATGGATAACTAAACTGTAGTGCATCTAGACAATGGAATGTTATTAAGCACTAAGAAGAAATGAACTATCGAAGGCATGAGAAGATGTGGAGGAACCTTAAATGCATATTGCCAAGTCTTAAGTAGATGAGTCCCATCAGGTTAGAGAAGTCTGAAACACCATGGACTTTCCTCAGATCGACACTAAACATAGCATAAAATCATGGCTAAATAAATTTAGGGTGGTCAGGCAGTAATTGAACTGCCTCTTTTTTTTTTTTTTTTGGCCACACCGTGTGGCATGTGGGATCTTAGTTCCCCAACCAGGGATCGAACCCATGCCCCCTGCAGTGGAAGTGTGGAGTCCTAACCACTGGACCGCCAGGGAAGTGCTTGAACTGCCTCTTAAAATACAAATCAACACTCTTCAGAGGAAGATAATAGTACTCATAGTCTCTACATGTAATATCCACAGTGTCCAGTGTTCAATAGGAAGTTACATTCAAACAAACAGGAAAATGCAATCCATGTTCAAGGAAAAACCCCCAAGTCTTGGTAAGATGGCCCAGATATTGGACTTAGCAGACAAAGTAGCTATTATGGATAATCTGAAGAATAAAAAGAAATACAGTGAACAATAAGTAGTCTTAGCAGATAAGTAGAAACTATAAAGAAGAACCAAATGCAAATTCTAGAATTGAAAAGTATAGGAACAGAAATGAATATTTCATTTAACAGTAGACTGGATAAAACAGAAGAAGTCAATGAACTTGAAGAGAGTGCAATAGAAATTATCCAGTCTGAACCACAGAAAGAAAAAATATTGAAGAAAAATGAACAGAGCCTCAGGGACCTGTGGGACAATATAAAATTTTCTAATACGTATGAGAATTGGGCAGAAAAAATTTTGAAGAAATGATGGCTGAAAACTTCCTAAATTTGGTGGAAACAAATTAACTTACAGATCTAAGAAGGTCAACAAACTCTTAAGAAGGATACATTTTGGGGGAGAGAGGAAATCTAGTTATATCACAGTCAAACTTCTGAAATCTAAAAATAAAGTGGGGACTTCCCTGGTGGCGCAGTGGTTAAGAATATGCCTGCCAGTGCAGCGGGCACGGGTTCGATCCCTGGTCCAGGAAGATCCCACATTCTGTGGAGCAGCTAAGCCTGTGCGCCACAGCTACTGAGCCTGCGCTCTAGAGCCCGCAAGCCACAATTACTGAGCCCGCATGCTGCGACTACTGAAGCCCGCGTGCTCTAGGGCCTGCATGCTGCAACTACTGAAGCCCATGCGCACAGAGCCCATGTTCTGCAGCAAGAGAAGCCGCAGCAATGAGAAGCCCACACATTGCAATGGAGAGTTGCCCCTGCTCACCACAACTAGAGAAAGCCTGCATGCAGCAACAATGACCCAACGCAGCCAAAAATAAAATAAATAAAAATAAAGTGAAAATCTTGAAAGCAGACAGAGAAAAGGAAACATTACATATGGGGGTAAGAAATTCCACTGACCTTTCACTATAAAGATCAGAACACAATGAAAGATCTTTAAATGTTGAAAGAAAAATACCCAAAACCTGTCATCCCAGAATTCTTTATGTAAGGAAAATATCCTTCAGAAATGAGGATGGGGCTTCCCTGGTGGCACAGTTGTTGAGAGTCCGCCTGCCGATGCAGGGGACACGGGTTCGTGCCTCAGTCCAGGAAGATCCCACATGCCGTGGAGTGGCTAGGCCCGTGAGCCATGGCCGCTGAGCCTGCGCCTCTGGAGCCTGTGCTCCGCAACGGGAGAGGCCACAACAGTGAGAGGCCCGCGTACCACAAAAAAAAAAAAGAAATGAGGATGAAATAAAGACATTTTCAAATAAAGAAAAGTTAAGAGAATTTGTTGCTAGCAGAACTGTGTAACAAAAGGATGCTAAAGGATATCCTTTAGGCCAGTGGGAAATGATACCAGATGGAAACTTGGATCTACAGGAACAAATGAAGATCACTGGACATGATAAATAGTGGGCGAATATAAGAGACTCTTTTTCCTTTCTCCTCATAGCTTGCTTAAAAGACAACTAATTGCTTAAAGCAAAAATAGTCACCCTGTAAAGTGAGATTGAGAACATGTGGTGAAATAAAAGGTAGGACAACACTTGCATAAGGAGTGGGGGGTGAGTAAATGGAATTTTAGTGTTGTAAGATTATTACATTTGTGAACAGGAAATAAGAAATGGGAAATAGGAATATTGCATATAAAGTGAGTAAAGTCAGAAGTATGAAATGTCATATGTAGAGAGGTATTATATTGACTCTGTATAGACTCTGATAAGTGAAGGGTGTGGTATTCTTTAGTAGAACAGCTAGTAAAAAAAATAACGAAAAGAGGTTTATATCTAAGAAATCAATAGAAGAAATACAATGGAGCACTAAAAAAATTCAGTTAACCCCAGAAAACAGCCATATAAGAAGAAAAAAACAGAAGGGAGAAATGGAACACAAATGATAGGACAGTTGACTTCATCCTTACTATATAAATAATTACATTTAAATGTGAATGGGTTAAAACTCCAGTTAAAGGCAGAAACTGTCAGAATGGTTAACGAAGCATAATCTATGTCCTAATAGGAGACATGTATTTTAAATTTAAAGACGCAGGTTCAAAGTAAAGGATGGAAAATAATAAGCATAAGAAAGTTGGCACAGCTGTATTAATTTCAGCAAATTATACTTCAAGACAAAGAGTTTGCAAGAGATTAGAGAGGGTCATTACATAATGATAAAAGGAGCAATTCACCAGGAAGACATATATAAATATGTATGTACCTAATAACAGAGTATCACACCTCATTAAGCAGAAACTAATAAGACTAAAGGGAGAAAAAGACGATTCCCCAATCATGTTCAAATATATTAATACCCCCGTCTCTCAGTAATTAATAAAACAAGTCAAAAAATCTGTATGGCTATAGGAGGTCTAAGCAACACTATCAGCTCCTTCTACCTAATTGAAATTTATGGAACACTTTACCGAATAATGGCAGAACATGCATTCTTTTCAAGTGTAAACAGAGGGTTCATTTAGGTTGATACTAGGCCATAAAATAAGTCTTAATACATTTTAAAAAATTGAAATCTTACAGAGTATATTCTATGGTTATGATGGAATTAAATCAGAAATCAATAATAATAAGACAGTAATTACAGGTACAGGCAAACTAAATCTTGCAGGCCAAATCCAGCCTGCTGTCTGTTTCTGTAAAGCTTTATCAGAACACAACCATGTCAATTCATTTACATATTGTCTGTTGCTACTTTTGTGCTACAATGGCAATATTTAAAAAATTATTTTTATTGAAGTATAGTGGATTTACAATGTTGTGTTAGTTTCATGGGTGTGGCAAAGTAATTCAGTTATATACACATATATATATTTTTTCAGATTCTTTTCCCTCATAGGTTATTACAAAATATTGAGTATAGTTCCCTGTGCTATACAGTAGGTCCTTGTTGTTTATCTGTTTTATATATTGTAGTGTATATACGTTAATCCCAAACTCTTGATTTATCCCTCACCCTTTCCCCTTTGGTAACCATAAGTTTGTTTTCTGTGTCTGTGAGTCTGTTTCTGTTTTGTACGTAAGTTCATGTTATTGTTTTTTTTCAGATTCCACATATAAGCAATATCATATGTTATTTGTCTTTGTCTGGCTTACTTCACTTAGTATGATAATCTCTAGGTCCATCCATTTTGCTGCAAATGGCATTATTTCATTCTTTTTCATGGCTGAGTAACATTCCAGTGTGTAAATATACCACATCTTCTTTATCCATTCATTTGTCAATGGGTGCTTCCACATCTTGGCCATTGTAAGCAGTGCTGCTATGAACATTGGGGTGCATGTGTCCTTTTTTGTTTGTTTGTTTGTTTTTGCGGTACGCGGGCCTCCCACTGTTGTGGCCTCTCCCGTTGCGGAGCACAGGCTCTGAACGCGCAGGCTCAGTGGCCATGGCTCACGGGCCCAGCCGCTCCGCGGCATGTGGGATCTTCCCGAAAGGGGCACGAATCCATGTCCCCTGCATCGGCAGGCGGACTCTCCAACCACTGCGCCACCAGGGAAGCCCACATGTGTCCTTTTGAATTATGGTTTTCTCTGGATATATGCCTTGGAGTAGGATTGCGGGATCATATGGTAGCTCTGTTTTTAGTTTTTTAAAGAACTTCCATACTGTTCTGCATAGTGGCTGTACCAATTTACATTCCCACCAACAGTGTAAGAGGGTTACCTTTTCTACACACATTGAATAATTGTGACAGAGACTGTCTGGCCTGCAAAGTCTAAAATATTTATTATTTGGCCTTTACAGAAGAAGGTTGATGCCTCCTCAAATATTTGCATACTTAACAAGCTCTTAAGTAACTTATGTATTAAATAAGAAGCCATGAGAGAAAACAGAAAATATTTTAAACTGAATGATTATGAAAATACTGTATATTAAAATTTGTTGGGTACAGCAAGAACAATGCTTAGAAGAAAACTTATAGCTTTAAATGACTACATTAGAAGAGAAGAAAGTCTTAAAAATAGTGATCTCCATTTCCACCTTAAAAGGCTAAAAGAAGAAGGGTAAATTTAATCCAGAGTAAGTAGAAGAAAATAAATGATGGAGATATAACAGAAATCAAAGGAATAGAAAACAAACAATTGAGAAAATTAACAAAACCAATATTTGGTTCTTTGAAAAAATTAAGAAAATTGATAAATTCCTAACAAGAATAATCATGGATGACACCCAAAGTATAGACAACAAAAGAAAAAATAGACAAATTGGACTTCAAGTTGAAACTTTTTTGCGTCAAATGACACTATCAACAGCATGAAAAGGCAACCCATGGAAAGGGAAAAAATATTTGTAAATCATGTATCTGATAAAGGATTGCTATCCAGAATATATAAAGAACTCCTACAACCCAACAGTTAAAATACCTGATTCAAAAATGGGCAAAGGATTTGCATAGACACTTCTCCAAAGGAGATATATAAATAACTAATAAACACATGAAAACATGCTCAACATCACTAATCATTAGGAAAATGCAGACCAAAACCACAATGAAATACCACTTCACACTCATTAGGATGGTTATTATCAAAAAAGACAAAATAACAGGTTTTGGCAAGGATGTGGAGAAATTGGAATCCTTGTTGCATTGCTGGTGAGAATGTAAAATGCATTCTACGAGCATTCCTAAGTCTACCTGCTATGGAAAATGATATGATGATTTCTGAAAAAATTCAAAATAAAATTACTGTATGATCCAGCATTTGTACTTCTGGGTATATACCAGAAAGAAATGAAAGCAGGGACTTGAACAGATGTTTGTACACATGTGTTCATAACAGCATTATTCACAATTTTCAAAAGGTAGAAGCCACCCAAGTGTTCATCAGCGGATGAATAGATAAAATGTGGTATATACATACAATGGAATATTATTTCTCCTTAAAAAGGAAAGAAATTTTGACACATGCTATATTGATGAATTCATTGTGAATTCATTGTGCTAAATTTAATAAGCCAGTCACTAAAGGACCAATATTGTATGATTCCATTACATGAAGTTCCTAGAGTAGTCAAATTCATAGAGACAGAAAGTAGAATGGCAGTTGCCAGGCGCTGGAGGAAGGCGGGGAATGGAGAATCAGCTTTTAATGGGTACAGAGTTTCATTTGGGAAAGGTGAAATGTTCTGGAGATGGATAGTTATGATGGATTCGCAGCAGTGTGAATATACTTATTATCATAGAACTGTACTCTTAAAGTGGTTAAAATGGTAAATTTTATGTATATTTTAATTACAATAAATATATTTTTTTAAATCAGGGAAATAAGAAAGAAAACATAATTTAGGAAGAGATGTGGCAATATTACTACAGATCTTACACACAGTAAAAAGGTAATTGGGGAATATTATGGCTAGTATTATGCTAATAAAATTAACAGTTTAGGTGAAATGGACAAATTCCCTTGAAAACACAGCTTACCAAGACTGACTGAAGAGGAAACAGAAAATTTGAGTAGCTTTTTATCTATGAAAGAACTTAGATTCATAATCAGAAGGCTTCAGGCTCAGACAGTTTCACTGATGAATTCTATAAACATTCAAGGAAGGGTTTAATACTAGTCTTGCACAAACTTTCTCTGAAAATACAGGAAGAAATACTTCCCAATCCAGTTTATGAGACCGGCATAATCTTGACCAAAACATGACAAATATATTACAGACAGCAAGATTATAGGTCAGAATCCTTCACGAACATAGGTACAAAAATCCTCAACAAAATGTTAGCAAATTAAGTCTGGTAATATATAATTACAGGATATTACAGCATGACTAAGGACTTCAAGGTTGGTCCACCATTTAAAAATTAGTCAATGTAATTACCACATTAACAGAATGAAGAGGAGAAACCATCTCTTAATCACTGCAGAAAAAAATATTTGACCAGATATCAGAATCTATTATAAAGCTACAGTAATTAAAATTGTCATACTAGCCCAGGAAGAAATTAATAGATGTGTTATCTATAGTGCATGATTTTATATATATATATATATATATATATATATATATGCAGAAATTAGACTATTACCTATTTTATTTTATTTAGAAAAATTTACGTCACTTTCACACACCTTATACAAAAATAAATTCCAGTTAGATACAGATTTAATTGTAAAAAACGTAATTAAACTAGCAGGTAAAAAATAGAATATAGCATTGGGGTTGAGAACGATTTTATTAGCATGACACCAAGGTAAGGAACAACACAGTAAAAAAGGGAGAAGTTTTATTATCTTTTATATGAAACTTTTTTATGGAGAAAGAAATTTTGTTTTGTTTTTTTTTGTTTTTTGCGATACGCGGGCCTCTCACTGTTGTGGCCTCTCCCGTTGCGGAGCACAGGATCCGGACGCGCAGCCCAGGCTCCGGACGCGCAGGCTCAGCGGCCATGGCTCACGGGCCCAGCCGCTCCGCGGCATGTGGGATCTTTCTGGACCAGGGCACGAACCCGTGTCCCCTGCATCAGCAGGCGGACTCTCAACCACTGCGCCACCAGAGAAGCCCTGGAGAAAGAAATTTTAAGCAAAGTTAAATGACAACTAACAAACCAAGAAAAATACTTTCAGTATATGAGTGTAAAATGACAGTTACATTATTTTTACCTTCCATATTGACAGAGATTTTAGAATGATTATGCCCTGCACAGGTGTGAGTAAGCCATTATTCTTATACACTTTAAGTGGATTTCTGGAAGACGGTATAACAATATGTATACAAAAGTTCAAATATGCATACCTTTTGATTCTGCAGTTTTTACTTCCTGCATAATACAGAACAAGCGTGCAGAGATATATGTATATATGCACATTGCAGCATTATTTATTAGGAAAAAATGGAAACAATCTAAACGGCTGATAGAGGATTGAGTAAATAAAATATGGTGTATGCATTCAGTAGTTACTGTACAGTGATTGAAATGGCTAAGGTAGATCATTAGGTCCTGACACAAAAAGATGATGTTTTTCACTTATACACACACACACACACACACACACACACACACACACTCAAATGCACACAGACATATAGGTCAACCTTAGGCCTCATTTGTAGGAAGTTCAAAATCGTCAGCACTTAAACATTCATTTGCAGTTAGAATATACCTTGCACCGTTCTAAAATGCTTTGCATGCATCACCTTATTTAATCCCCTACTTGTTATGTTTGGTAGTATTTTCACAATTTACAGGTTAGGTTATTGAGGCTCAGCAAGTTAATGCCTTGTTTGAGATCACATAGGTGGAGGGGTGGAGTCTGGGCTGTTGTCCCATTTTACAGATGGGAAAACAGAAAGCTTTAAGTGAATTGGTCAGTAGTGGGGACAGGGAACTAAAGACTTCTATCCTCAAAGTTTGTGCTCTTAGTAGCAATACTTGATAGCTGAAGTCTTAATATACTAAGTCTTTTTCCCTGAGATCTTCCTCCTCAGTTATTCCCTCACAAACTTTTCTGACCATCACAAACTTAGGGCAAGAGACCTCTTACTCCACTTTTCCATCTATTTTCACTTTTCAGTGGAAAAGAACTGGGTGATATGGGTGGACTATCTACAAGCAAATTTGGGGAGGATTATGTATAAATCTACTTTAAGAGATTGTTCACATTTGAACAGTAACTCACATATGCCTTGAGGTTTTGTAATTCGAAAACTGTCAGAAATGTTTTTTTTAAAAATTAATTTATATATTTGTGGCTGCGCCGGGTCCCCGCAGGCCTGCGCAGGCCTTCCCTAGTTGTGGCAAGTGGGGGCTCTCTTCATTGCGATGTGGGGGCTTCTAATTGTGGTGGCTTCTCTTGTTGCGGAGCACGGGCTGTAGGCACGCAGGCTTCTGTAGTTGTGGCACGTGGGCTTCAGTAGTTGTGGCTCGCAGGCTCAGTAGCTGTGGCTCGCGGGCTCTAGAGTGCAGGCTCGGTAGTTGTGGCGCACGGGCTTAGTTGCTCCGCGGCATGTGGGATCTTCCCAGGCCAGGGCTCGAACCCGTGTCCCCTGCATTTGCGGGCAGATTGCCAACTGCTGCACCACCAGGGAAGCCCCTATGTCAGAAATTTTATGGATGTAAATATGCATCAATACTCATTGTAGAGTTGACAACTAAAACAACTCACAGCAAACAACTAATGGCTAAACTAATACAAATTTATAATTTAAAAGCAAGAGTAACAGCAATTGCACTCCATGTCCAATTCAAGACAGCACTGATGACACACGGATACAGGTGTACCTTGGAGATATTGCATGTTCCGTTCTAGACCATTGCAATAAAGCGAGTCACATGAATTTTTTGGTTTCCTGCTACATATAAAAGTTATACTTATGCTATACTGCAGTATATTAAGTGTACAATAGCATTATGCATAAAACAATGTATATATATCTTGATTAAAAAAACTCTATTTCTAAAAATTGCTAACCATCCTCTGAGCCTTCAGCAAGTTGGAATCTTGTTGCTGGTGGAGGGTCTTGCCTCGATGTTGGTGGCTGCTGACTGGTCAGGGTGGTGGTCGCTGAAGCTTGGGGTGGCCGTGGCAGTTTCTTTCTTTTTTTTTTTCAGTATTTGAAAATTAAACAGTGAAATCCATCATATTAACAGGCCAAAGAAGAAAAATCACATGATCATATCAGTCATTGCGGAAGGAGCATTTGACAAAATTGAATATTTATTCCTGATAAAAACTCTCAGAAAAATAGGAATAGAGAGGCACTTCCTCACCTTGATAAAGAACATCTACAAAAACCCTATAGCAAACATATTTAATGGTGAAAGACTGAATGTTTTTCTCCTAAGACTGGGAACAAGACAAAGACTATCTACTCTCACCACTTTTTTTTTTTAACTCTACAAAATATTTTATTGCTTGGATGTGCAAGATAAATTTAGCAGGCAGAAGAATAAATACTGGCTCTCAAATTTGTTTGCTAGTGATACACAATACAAAAGGAATAGTTTGACAAGTTACAGTCAGTTCAGTTTGGGATACATTGTTTGAGTATGAGTCTGAAACGCCAAGAAGAGTCCTAGATATAGAATTATGTTGATTTTTTTCATATAAAATTATCTAGCACAATATCTTGATTAATCAATATAATGCCAATTTATAATAACAGCAAGTTCTCATTATATGTGGGTCATTTCTTGAGCAGTCTGAACTGTTACATTGACATGCAATACTTGCCGACTCCCATGCCAACATTACACTAGTTTTATTTTTAAAGTCTTTTATTGCATAAATAAGTCTCCACACCTTATCACTACCACGTCTTCTTCTTCCTCTTCAAAATTGTCTTGGCTGTTTTGGTTGTTTTTTTTGTTGTTTTTTTTTGTTTTTAATACAGCAGGTTCTTATTAGTCATCAATTTTATACACATCAGTGTATACATGTCAATCCCAGTCGCCCAACTGATCACACCCCCATCCCCCCCGCTGCTTTCCCACTTTGGTGTCCATACGTTTGGTCTCTACATCTGTGTCTCAATTTCTGCCCTGCAAACCGGTTCATCTGTACCATTTTTCTAGGTTCCACATATATGTGTTAATATACGATATTTGGTTTTCTCTTTCTGACTTACTTGACTCTGTATGACAGTCTCTAGATCCTTACACGTCTCAACAAATGACCCAATTTCGTTCCTTTTTATGGCTGCGTAATATTCCATTGTATATATGTACCACATCATCTTTATCCATTCATCTGTCAGTGGGCATTTAGGTTGCTTCCATGTCCTGGCTATTGTAAATAGTGCTGCAGTGAACATGGGGGTGCATGTGTCTTTTTGAATTATGGTTTTCTCGGGGTATATGCCCAGTACTGGGATTGCTGCATCATATGATAATTCTATTTTTAGTTTTTTAAGGAACCTCCATACTGTTCTCCATACTGGCTGTATCAATTTACATTCTCACCAAGAGTGCAAGAGGGTTCCCTTTTCTCCACACCCTCTTCAGCATTTGTTGCTTGCAGATTTTCTGATGATGCCCATTCGAACTGGTGTGAGTTGATACCTCATTGTAGTTTTGATTTGCATTTCTCTAATAATTAGTGATGTTGAGCAGCTTTTCATGTGCTTCCTGGCCATCTTTATGTCTTCTTTGGAGAAATGTCTGTTTAGGTCTTCTGCCCATTTTTTAAAAAATTTAATTTATTGGGCTTCCCTGGTGGCGCAGTGGTTGAGAGTCCACCTGCCGATGCAGGGGATGCGGGTCCGTGCCCCTGTCTGGGAAGATCCCACATGCCGCGGAGCGGCTGGGCCCATGAGCCATGGCCTCTGAGCCTGCGTGTCCGGAGCCTGTGCTCCACAACAGGAGAGGCCACAACAGTGAGAGACCCGCGTACCGC
>NW_006796183.1:603606-614393 GCF_000442215.2 Lipotes vexillifer
TATTTAATTAATTAATTTATTTATTTTTGGCTGTGTTGGGTCTTCGTTTCTGTGCGAGGGCTTTCTCTAGTTGCGGCAAGCGGGGGCCCTCTTCATCGCGCTGCGCGGGCCTCTCACTCTTGCGGCCTCTCTTGTTGCAGAGCACAGGCTCTAGACGCGCAGGCTCAGTAGTTGTGGTTCACAGGCCTAGTTGCTCCATGGCATGTGGGATCTTCCCACACCAGGGCTCGAACCCGTGTCCCCTGCATTTGCAGGCAGATTCTCAACCACTGCGCTACCAGGGAAGCCCCCTGCCCATTTTTTGATTGGGTTGTTTGTCTTTTTAATACTGAGCTGCATGAGCTGTTTATATATTTTGGAGATTAATCCTTTGTCCGTTGCTTCATTTGCAAATATTTTCTCCCATTCTGAGGGTTGTCTTTTCGTCTTATGGTTTCCTTTGCTGTGCGAAAGCTTTTTAAGTTTCATTAGGTCCCATTTGTTTATTTTTGTTTTTATTTCCATTACTCTAGGAGGTGGATCAAAAAAGATCTCGCTGTGATTTATGTCAAAGAGTGTTCTTCCTATGTTTTCCTCTAAGAGTTTTATAGTGTCCAGTCTTACATTTAGGTCTCTAATCCATTTTGAGTTTATTTTTGTGTATGGTGTTAGGGAGTGTTCTAATTTCATTCTTTTACATGTAGCTGTCCAGTTTTCCCAGCACCCCTTATTGAAGAGACTGTCTTTTCTCCATTGTATATCCTTGCCTCCTTTGACATAGATTAGTTGACCATAGGTGCGTGGGTTTACCTCAGGGCTTTCTATCTTGTTCCATTGATCTATGTTTCTGTTTTTGTGCCACTACCATATTGTCTTGATTACTGTAGCTTTGTAGTATAGTCTGAAGTCAGGGAGTCTGATTCCTCCAGCTCCGTTTCTTTCTCAATACTGCTTTTGGCTATTCAGGGTCTTTTGTGTCTCCATACAAATTTTAAGATATTTTGTTCTAGTTCTGTAAAAAATGCCATTGGTAATTTGATAGGGATTGCATTGAATCTGTAGATTGCTTTGGGTAGTAGAGTCATTTTCACAATATTGATTCTTCCAATCCAGTAACATGGTATATCTCTCCATCTGTTTGTGTCATCTTTGATTTCTTTCATCAGTGTCTTATAGTTTTCTGCATACAGGTCTTTTGTCTCCCTAGGTAGATTTATTCCTAGGTATTTCATTCTTTTTGTTGCAGTGGTAAATGGGAGTGTTTCCTTAATTTCTCTTTCAGATTTTTCATCATTAGTGTATAGGAATGCAAGAGATTTCTGTGCATTAATTTTGTATCCTGCAACTTTACCAAATTCATTGATTAGCTCTAGTAGTTTTCTGGTGGCATCTTTAGGATTCTCTATGTATAGTATCATGTCATCTGCAAACAGTGACAGTTTTACTTCTTCTTTTCCAATTTGTATTCCTTTTATTTCTTTTTCTTCTCTGATTGCCGTGACTAGGACTTCCAAAACTATGTTGAATAAGAGTGTTGAGACTGGACATCCTTGTCTTGTTCCTGATCTTAGAGGAAATGCTTTTAGTTTTTCTCCATTGAGAATGGTGTTAGCTGTGGGTTTGTCGTATATGACCTTTATTATGTTGAGGTAGGTTCCCTCTATGCCCACTTTCTGGAGAGTTTTTATCATAAATGGGTGTTGAATTTTGTCAAAAGACTTTTGTGCATCTATTGAGATGATCACATGGTTTTTATTCTTCAGTTTGTTAATATGGCTTATCACATTGATTGATTTGCGTATGTTGAAGAATCCTTGCACCCCTGGCTTAAATCCCACTTGATCACGGTGTATGATCCTTTGAATGTGTTGTTGGATTCTGTTTGCTAGTATTTTGTTGAGGATTCTTGCATCTATATTCCATCAGTGATATTGGTCTGTAATTTTCTTTTTCTGTAGTATCTTTCTCTGGTTTTGGTATCAGGGTGATGGTGGCCTCGATAGAATGAGTTTGGAAGTGTTCTTTCCTCCACAATTTTTTTGGAAGAGTTTGAGAAGGATGGGTGTTAGCTCTTCTCTAAATGTTTGATAGAATTCACCTGTAAAGCCATCTGGTCCTGGACTTGTGTTTGTTGGAAGATTTTTAATCACAGTTTCAATTTCATTACTTGTGATTGGTCTGTTCATATTTTCCATTTCTTCCTGGTTCAGTCTTGGAAGGTTATACCTTTCTAAGAATTTGTCCATTTCTTCCAGGTTGTCCATTTTATTGGCATAGAGTTGCTTGCAGTAGTCTCTTAGGATGCTTTATATTTCAGCGGTGTTGGTTGTAACTTCTTTTTCAGTTCTAATTTTATTGATTTGAGTCATCTCCCTCTTTTTCTTGATTAGTCTGGCTAATGGTTTATCAGTTTTGTTTATCTTCTCAAAGAACCAGCTTTTAGTTTTATTGATCTTTGCTATTGTTTTCTTTGTTTCTATTTCATTTATTTCTGCTCTGATCTTTATGATTTCTTTCCTTCTACTAACTTTGGGTTTTGTTGGTTCTTCTTTCTCTAGTTCCTTTAGATGTAAGGTTAGATAGTTTATTTGAGATTTTTCTTGTTTCTTGAGGTAGGATTGTATTGCTATAAACTTCCCTCTTAGAACTGCTTTTGCTGCATCCCTTAGGTTTTGGATCGTTGTGTTTTCATCATCATTTGTCTCTAGGTATTTTTTTATTTCCTCTTTGATTTCTTCAGTGATCTCTTGGTTATTTAGTAATGTACTGTTTAGCCTCCATGTGTTTGGGGTTTTTACGTTTTTTTCCCTGAAATTGATTTCTAATCTCTTAGTGTCATGGTCAGAAAAGATGCTTGATATGATTTCAGTTTTCGTAAATTTACTGAGGCTTGATTTGTGACCCAAGATGTGATCTATCCTGGAGAATGTTCCGTGCGCACTTGAGAAGAAAGTGTAATCTGCTGTTTTTGGATGGAATGTCCTATAAATATCAATTAAGTCTACCTGGTCAATTGTGTCATTTAAAGCTTGCGTTTCCTTATTAATTTTCTGTTTGGATGATCTGTCCACTGTTGTAAGCGAGGTGTTAAAAGTCCCCCACTATTATTGTGTTACTGTCGATTTCCTTTCTTATTGCTGTTAGCAGTTGCCTTATGTATTGAGGTGCTCCTGTGTTGGGTGCATATATATGTATAATTGTTATAGCTTCTTCTTGGATTGATCCCTTGATCATTATGTAGCGTCCTTCCTTGTCTCTTGTAACATTCTTTATTTGAAAGTCTGTTTTATCTGATATGGGTATTGCTACTCCAGCTTTCTTTTGATTTCCATTTGCATGGAATATCTTTTTCCATCCCCTCACTTTCAGTCTGTATGTGTCCCTAGGTCTGAAGTGGGTCTCTTGTCGACAGCATATATATGGGTCTTGTTTTTTTTTTGTTTTTTTTGTTTGTTTGTTTGTTTGTTTTGCGGTACGCAGGCCTCTCACTGCTGTGGCCTCTCCCGTTGCGGAGCACAGGCTCCGGACGCTCAGGCTCAGCGGCCATGGCTCACGGGCCCAGCCACTTCGCGGCATGCGGGATCCTCCCGGACTGGGGCACGAACCTGCGTCCCCTGCATCGGCAGGCGGACTCCCAACCACTGTGCCACCAGGGAAGCCCTGGGTCTTGTTTTTATATCGATTCCACAAGCCTTTGTCTTTTGGTTGGAGCATTTAATCCATTCACATTTAAGGTAATTATTGATATGTATGTCCCTGCTACCATTTTCTTAATTGTTTTGGGTTTGTTTATGTAGGTCCTTTTCTTGTCTTGTGTTTCCCACTTGGAGAAGTTCCTTTAGCATTTGTTGTAGAGCTGGTTTGGTGGTGCTGAATTCTCTTAGCTTTTGCTTGTCTGTAAAGGTTTTGATTTCTCCACTGAATCTGAATGAGGTCCTTGCTGGGTAGAGTAATCTTGGTTGTCGATTCTTCCCTTACATCACTTTAAGTGTATCATGCCACTCCCTTCTGGCTTGTAGCGTTTCTGCTGAGAAGTCAGCTGTTAACCTTATGCGAGTTCCCTTGTATGTTAGTTGTCGTTTTTCCCTTGTGGCTTTCAATAATTTTTCTTTGTCTTTAATTTTTGCCAATTTGATTACTATGTGTCTCGGCGTGTTTCTCCTTGGGTTTATCCTGTATGGGACTCTCTGCACTTCCTGGACTTGGGTGGCTATTTCCTTTCCCATGTTAGGGAAGTTTTCAACTATAATCTCTTCAGATATTTTCTCGGGTCCTTTCTCTCTCTCCTCCTTCTGGGACCCCTATGATGTGAATGTTGTTGCATTTAATGTTGTCTCAGAGGTCTCTTAGGCTGCCTTCATTTCTTTTCATTCTTTTTTCTTTATTCTGTTCTGCAGCAGTGAATTCCACCATTCTGTGTTCCAGGTCACGTATCTGTTCTTCTGCCTCAGTTATCTGCTATTGATTCCTTCTAGTGTAGTTTTCATCTCAGTTATTGTATTGTTCATCTCCGTTTGTTTGTTCTTTAATTCTTCCAGTCTTTGTTAAACATTTGTTGCATCTTCTTGATCTTTGCCTCCATTCTTTTCCCGAGGTCCTGGATCATCTTCACTATCATTATTCTGTATCCTTTTTCTGGAAGTTTGCCTATCTCCTTTTAGTTGTTTTTCTGGGGTTTTATCTTGTTCCTTCATCTGGTACATAGCCCTCTGCCTTTTCATCTTTTCTATCTTTCTGTGAATGTGGTTTTCCTTCCACAGGCTGCAGGATTGTAATTCTTCTTGCTTCTGCTGTCTGCCCTCTGGTGGATGAGGCTGTCTCAGAGGCTTGTGCAAGCTTCCTGATGGGAAGGACTGGTGGTGGGTATAGCTGACTGTTTCTCTGGTGGGCAGAGCTCAGTAAAACTTTAATCTGCTTGTCTGCTGATGGGTGGGGCTGGGTTCCCTCCCTGTTGCTTGTTTGGCCTGAGGCAACCCAGCACTGGAGCCTACCTGGGTTCTTTGGTGGGGCTAATGGCAGACTCTGGGAGGTGTCACGCCATGGAGTACTTCCCAGAACTTCTGCTGCCAGTGTCCTTGTCCCCACGGTGAGCCACAGCCCCCCGCCCCAGCCTCTGCAGGAGACCCTCCAACACTAGCAGGTAGGTCTGGTTCAGTCTCCCTTGGGGTCACTGCTCCTTCCCCTGGGTCCTGATGCGCACACTACTTTGTGTGTGCCCTCCAAGAGTGGAGTCTCTGTTTCCCGCAGTCGTGTCAAAGTCCTGCAATCAAATCCCACTAGGCTTCAAAGTCTGATTCTCTAGGAATTCCTTTTTCTGTTGCTGGACCCCCAGGTTGGGAAACCTGACGTGGGGCTCAGAACCTTCACTCCAGTGGGTGGACTTCTGTGGTATAAGTGTTCTCCAGTCTGTGAATCACCCACCCAGCAGTTATGGGATTTGATTTTAATGTGATTGTGCCTCTCCTATCATCTCACTGTGGCTTCTCCTTTGTCTTTGGATGTGGGGTATCTTGTTTGGTGAGTTCCAGTGTCTTCCTGTTGATGATTGTCCAGCAGCTAGTTGTGATTCTGGTGTTCTCACAAGAGGGAGTGAGAGCACGGCCTTCTACTCCACCATCTTGGTTCAGGACCTCAACAGTTTCTTAAAATAAGACACCATGTGGTCTGCAATTTCTCTGTAGCATGCAGTGCTGTTTGATAGCCTTTTACCCAAGGTAGTTTCTTTCCAAATTGGAGTCAATCCTCTCAAACCCTACTGCTACTTTATCAACTAAGTTTATGTAATATTGAAGGGAATCTTTCTTTCTGAGCCGTAGGTCTCAACAGTGGGCTTAAAATATTTAGTAAACCATGTTATAAACAGATGTGCTGTCATCCAGGCTTTGTTCCATTTATAGAGCACAAGGCAGAGTAATATTTAGCATAATTCTTAAGGACCCTAGGATTTTCGGGATGGTAAATGAGCGTTGGTTTCAACACAGAGTGGCCAGATACATTAGCCCCTAATAAGAGAGTCAGCCTGTCCTTTGAAGCTTTGAAACCAGGCATTGACTTCTGGTCTCTAGCCATGAAAGTCCTAGATGGCATCTTCTTCCAATGTAAAGCAGTTTCATCTACACTGAAAAGCTACTGTTTAGCGTGACACCTTCATTCATTATCTAGAGCTGGTAGATAACTCGCAGCAGCTTCTACGTCAGCACTTCCTGCTTCACCTTGCACTCTTGTGTTATGGGGATGGCTTCTTTCCTTAAACCTCTTGAACCAGCCTCTGCTATCTTCAGACTTCCCTACTGCAGCTTCCTCACCTCTCTCAGCCTTCATAGAATTCAGGAGATTTAGGGCCTTGCTCTGGGTTAGGCTTTTGCTTAAGATAACATGGCTGGTGTGATCGTCTATCCAGACCACTAAAACTTTCTCCATTATCAGTAGTAAGGCTGTTTTGCTTTCTTATCATTCTGTGTGTTCCCTGGAGTAGCACTTTAATTTCTTCCTCCTCCCAAGAACTTTTTGCATCCACAGCTTGGCTGTTTGGTGCAAGAGGCCTAGCTTTTGGCCTCTCTTGGCTTTTGATATGCCTTACTTAGCCTAATCATTTCTGGCTTTTGATTTAAACTGAGAGACTCTTCCTTTCACTTGAACACTTAGAGGCCATTGTAGGGTTATTAATTGGCCTAATTTCAATACCGTTGTGTCTCAGGGAAGCCCGAGGAGAGGGAGAAAGATGGGGGACCTGCTGGTCGGTGGAGCGGTCAAAATACACACAACATTTGTCTATTAATTTCACTATCTTATATGGGTACGGTTTGTGACACCCCAAAACAATTACAATAGTAACATCAAAGATCACTTATCACAGATCACTATAACAAATATAATAAAAAAGGAAAAAAAAGTTTGAAATATTACAGGAATTACTAAAATGTGACATAGACCCATGAAGTGAGCAAATGCTGTTGGAAAAATGTTTCTGACAGACTTGCTTGCTGATGCAGGGTTGCCACAAACCTTCAATTTGTAAAAACCGCAATATCAGCAAAATGCAGCAATGAAATGAGGTATGCCCATAATAGGGTGTATTGCAGATAATTATAGGAATTCCGAGTGGTAATAGCTGTGCAGTATAGTTGAATGTTGCATGGTGTCCACATTTCCTAAGGGAACACTGATTTAGAGTTTATAGTAAACTCCAGTAAAATGTTAATCTTGGTTTTACTTATACCGCATTTTTGTAACTCAGTTATTTGTGAGTTTCTAATAACTAGGTAAGGCCTAATTATAAATAAAAACGAAAGTGTGTGAAATTCCATGTATCACACAGAAAGGAGTACATATTTGGATCAGTTTGTAGACCAGAAGAACCTGTTCGTAGACCATAGATCATACTTCGAGAATCGCTACTTGCTCTAAGAGTGTATGTGACAATGGGAGGGATGCGAATAGCTCTCTCTTCCCTCTCTGTTGCTGTCTACTGCTTTTGCCACCCTTGCTGATCTCATGTTCTAAACACATTACAGCCACTCTCTTCTAGATTGCTGACTTTCATCAGTGTCTTTCTGCCTCTTTGGCTTGATGAAAGCTCTTCCTGTTCCTAATGAGCGGCTGTTTCCGAAGGGATTCCCCCAGCTGGGCCTCTAGTAAGCCAGTTCTTTCCTATACACAGTTGTCTCAGAATTCACAAGTGCCCTGGGTTAGAAGGGCTAACTGAGAGAGAGAGAGGAGAGAGAGAGAGAGAGAGAGAGAGAGAGAGAGTGTGTGAATCTAGTCCAGCCACCTTCAGAAAACCATAGCTCATTACAGAAATCTGTACCTACTTATACCCAAATTATGGGCTAGCTTTATTTATCTCTGTGAAGAGGAGGGACTTGCCCTCCCAGGTATTAAGACCTTCTTAAAGCCATACTATTAGAAATAGTAGTGTTGATGCTAGAACAGAAAAAGTGACCAGTTAAAAAAAGTAGCTCAAACCCATGCATATAGGAATCTAATAGAGCATAAAAGTGACACCGCAGATCAAAGGAGAAGGGACATACTGAGTTAAAGAAAGCTGGATCCATACCTAACTCCATGTACAAATGTAGACTTTAGATGAACTAAAGATTTAAATGAGAATGGTAAAATTAGAAACTTAATAGGAGAAATGAGAGATTATCTTTGTGAATTAGATGTCTAGGGGAAGGACTAAACAAAACCTTAAAAGCACAACTCATAAAACAAAAAAAATTAATGAATTTGTCTAAGTAAAATTTAAGGATTTTTATACTATTAAAGACATTGTAGACAAATTTAATGTACAGATATTATACTGGGAGAAGAAATTTTCAGTGTTTAGAATTTGCAAGGGTTGATATCTAGAATATACAAGGAGCTCCTGAAAATCAAGAAGAAAAAGCCAGCAATCCCAGTAGAAAATGGGCAAAGAATTGGAGCAAGGAATTTACAGAATGAGAAATTCATATATAGAATAGATATTCAAACTGATGGGCTTTGAGAAACATTAAAATTAAAACAAGATATCACTTTATAATACCTCTTAGGAGCTGGATCATGTCATATGTTGGCAGGAATGTGAGAGTATAGTAACCAGTATCCTTTGCTGGTGGGACGGTAGACTGGTAAAGCCATTCTGGAGCTCAGTTTAGAAATAATCAACTCAAGTATATGCACATCCTTTAGCTCAGCAAATCTGCTCCTTTATTTATATTCCATGGAACTTATCAGAGATATTGGTCATTTGTGGGCTCAGGGGACTGGAGGATGAATGCATTTCTATCCTGGGGTGGGGGTGAATAGGTAAAAATAGGGTATTTATACTTGAAATGATATGCAGCTGTTATAAGTAACAGATCATATATACATAAAACAACATGGATGGAACTTAAAAACATAGTTTGAGTCAAAAATGAAACAGAGGGGCTTCCCTGGTGGCGCAGTGGTCGAGAGTCCGCCTGCAGATGCAGGGGACGCGGGTTCGTGCCCCGGTCCGGGAAGATCCCACGTGCCGCGGAGCGGCTGGGCCCGTGAGCCATGGCCGCTGAGCCTGCGCGTCCGGAGTCTGTGCTCCGCAACGGGAGAGGCCCAGCAGTGAGAGGCCCGCGTACCACACACACACACACAAAAATCATAGGAAAAAAAGAAAAGATTGACAACTCCCTATACAAGAACGAGAGATTTCTTAAGATACAAAAAGCATTAAAAATGGATACAAAAAGCATGAACTATAAAATTAAAATTTGATAAACTTTACCAAAATTTAAAATGTTTGTTCTTTAAAAAAACACTAATAAAATAAAAAAGCAAGCCACAGAAGGGGAATGAATATTTAATACTTGTTTAATATTTAATACAATATTCAATTATAAAATATTCAATAGTTATATATATTTGTATCTGAAATATATATGCAATTTTTATAAGTTAATGATAAGAGGGTAAATAGCCTAATGAGAAATGGGCAAAAGATTTGAAGAGACACTTTACGAAAGAAGAGATACGAATGGGCAATAAGCACATGAAAAGATTCTCAACACTGTTCATCATGGAGATACTAATTAAAATCACAATGAGATAACACTACATACCTATTAGAATCACTCGAGTTTTTTAAGAAATTATAACAAACCATTGGCAAGAATAATGAAACAATTGGAATTCTCATATGTTGCTGTTGTGAATGTAAGCTGGAAACAACAAATGTCTATCAACAGGTGAATGGATAAACAAAATGTGGTATATCCACACCCCATGATGTACTGTTCAGCAGTGAAAAAACAAACTTGATTCACACATCATAGATGAATGTCAAACTCATATCTGAGCAAAAGAAACCAGACACAAAAGAGTACATATTTTATGGTTCCATTTATATAAAATGCAAACTAATCATTGGTAACTAAAAGCAGATCAGTACTCACCTGGGGGTGAAAAGTGAAGGGAGTGATGGATTACAAAAGGGCACAAGGAATTTCTTGAGATTGATAGAAATGTTCTGTCTTGATTGTGGTGGTGGTTTCATGAATGTATATAACTGCCAAAATTCTTCAAATTTTATCGTTTATTTTTTTAAATTTTAATTTAATTTAATTTAATTAATTTATTTTTGGTTGCATTGGGTCTTCGTTTGGGTTTTCTCTAGTTGCGTCGAGCGGGGGCTACTCTTCGTTGCAGTGCGTGGGCTTCTCATTGTGGTGGCCTCTCTTGTTGCAGAGCACAGGCTCTAGGCGCACGGGCTCAGTAGTTGTGGCTCGTGGGCTCTAGAGCACAGGCTCAGTAGTTGTGGCACACAGGCTTAGTTGCTCCGTGGCATGTGGGATCTTCCCAGACCAGGGATCCAACCAGCGTCCCCTGCATTGGCAGGTGGATTCTTAACCACTGCACCACCAGGGAAGTCCCAAATTGCATACTTTAAATTGAAGCAATTCATTTTATGTAAATTATTCCTAGATAAAGTTGGTAAGAAAAAGTAACTGCACATAAAACATATACTAAAAGAAGATAAACATATACACATATAAAACAATAGAATGGTTGCCTTTGTAAGTGGAAGGAAATGGGGAAAAGGGGGAATAAAAATTATGACTTGATTTCTATTATTTTCCACAGGGTTTCTTGCAGTTCGCTTGGTATGGTTGGGTAATTTTTCTGTATGCGTATACATTTCATGATAGTTAGGAGGATGGTCTATCTGAGCATAAGGAAGAAGGCCTTCTAGGAAGCAGAATGGCCATTATGTAGCTTGAAAACCACAAAATATTGCTGTGAGAAATGAAAGAATATTGAAATAGAGATACACCATGTTCATGGATCGGAAG
>NW_006796183.1:614552-629823 GCF_000442215.2 Lipotes vexillifer
AAAAAAAAAAAAGAGTCAGTGAATTCCCAGTCAAACTCCCAGAAGGCTTGGTGGGTTGTTTTATTTTGGGGGGTGGGGAGGGGTAGAAATTGACAGCTGATTCTAAAATTTATATAGAAATACAGAGAATCTAGAATAATCGAAACACTTTTAAAAAATAACAAAGTTGGGCTTCCCTGGTGGCGCAGTGGTTGAGGGTCCGCCTGACAATACAGGGGGCACGGGTTCGTGCCCCGGTCCGGGAAGATCCCCCATGCCGCGGAACGGCTGGGCCCGTGAGCCATGGCTGCTGAGTCTGCGCGTCCGGAGCCTGTGCTCCGCAGCGGGAGAGGCCACAACAGTGAGAGGCCCGCGTACCGCAAAAAAAAAAAACAAGAAAACCCCCCAAAGTTGGAGGGTTCATATTACCTGCTTTCAAAACTTACTATAAAGCTGCAATAATCAAGATAGAGTGGTACTAGTATTAAGATGGACATTATATCAATGAAACAGAAAACAGTCCAGAAATAGATCCACAGATATATGGCCAACTGATGTTTGATAAAGCTGCTAAGGCAATTCAGTGAAAAAAGAATAATCTTGTCAATAAATGGATAAACAAACAAATCTCAATTCTTATTTCTTACCATATACAAAATTAACTTGAAGTGGGTCATACACTAAATGGAAGTGCTAAAACTATAAAACTCATAGAACAAAATATACGAGAGAATCTTGAGTTTGGTAAAGATTTCTTAAGTAGGGCAAAAAAAAAACCCACTAAAAATTAATAAATTGGACTTCATCAAAGGTAAAAAGTTTTGCTTTTCGAAAAACATCACAAAAATTTAAAGGCAAGCCACAGGCTGGGAGAAAACTTTGCAAAACATGTGTACAGCAAAGAACTTGTATTTTGAATTTATAAAGAACTCTTACAATGTAGTAATAAGACAAAGAGCCAGTTAAAAGTGGGCAGAGATACGAATAGACACTTTACCAAAGTAGATATGCAGATGGCAAGTAAGTACATGCAAAGATACTCAACATCATTAGTCATTATGAGAAAATGGAAAACAAAAACACAATAAGATATTTTTCTAAACTCTTTAGAATGGCTAAAATTAAAAAGATGGACCATATTAGGTGTTGTCCAGGATGTGGAACAACTGCAACATTTAAACGCTACTGGTGGGAATATAAAATGATACAACCACTTTGAAAAACAGTTTGGCAGTTTAAAACAAAATTAAACATTCACCTTATCATACCTCAGCCATTCCACTCCAAGAGAGGTGCAACCATATGTTCATATAAAGACTTGTACATGAATGTTCATTGCAGCTTTGCTTATAATAACCAAAAACTAGAAATAACTCAAAGATAGGTAAATGGATAAATTGTGGTATACCTACACAATGGAAGACTACTCACTATTAAAATGGAATGGACTACTATTTTCCAGTTTTACTGAGACATAATTGACATATAACATTGTATTGGTTTCAAGTGTACAGCATGACGATTTGATATATGTATATATTGCAAAATGATTACCATAGTAAGTTTAGTTAACATTCGTCACCTCCCATAGTTATAAAAAGGCAATTAACTATTGATACACAAAAAACATGGATGAATCTCAAAATAATTGTGCTGAGTGAAAGAAGCCAGACACAAATGAGTACATAAAATATGATTCCATTTATAAAAGGCAAACTTGGTTATAGTGACAAAAAGCAGGTCTGGGTAGCATGGAATGGGGTAGGGTGACAGGTGGATTTAAAGGGGCATGAGGTAACTTTTGGGCTTGATAGATTTCATTATCTTAATTGTGATGATTTCGCAGATATATGTCAAAATGCATAAAATTGTACACTTTACCTATGGACAGTTTATTGTATGCTAATTATACCTCAGTAATAACTGTTTTAAAAAATAGCCAGAGAAGGAAAGACTGATTACCTTCAGAGGAATAACAGTTGGACTGATAGTTCACTTCTCAAGAGTAGCAATAAAAGCCAGAAGACAGTGGACCATTTTATTGTGTTTGAAGAAAACTGTCAACTTAGAACCTGCATATGCAGTGAAACCATTTTTCAGGAATGAGACAAACACTGAAGAAAGTTAACTACCAACAGATAAAAACAGTTACAAAATATAAACTTCAGAACAAAGAAAATGATTTCAGAAGGAAGTTGCGGGAAGGAATGGTGAGCAAAGAGAATGATAAACATGTGGGTAAATTTAAGTAAATATTGGCTACATATATATTTTTTGAATGGCAGTATTGTCCAATATTTGGCATTATAAAAACAAAGGGATGGAGCCATATTACTAGTCAATAATAACATAAATTGAGAGGAAGTTGTTAAGAGTTAAACAAGAGCTTCTTGTATTGTTTGGTAAGAGGGTTAAATATATTGATAAATTCAGAGTTAAATATTCAGGTAAGATTTCTGGGTTAACTACTGCACACATAGAAAGAGTGCATAACTTAAAAACTAACAAAAGGAAAAATGTAATAAAAAAAAAGAAGGCAGGAAAGTCAAACAGAAAAGTAATTTTGAGGAAACAGGCCAACACTTAATATCTGAAACAAAAGGTTGAATAGTTGATAATTTAAACAAGGAGAGTCGTGCTTCTAAAATGTCATCTCTCTGAAAAAAGCAGAGAGCTCTTTTGTAGCAGTGGTTTTCAAAGTTTGGTCAGGAGTATTTTCATATTAATAATAAGATATTGATTGCCCATTGCAGTGTGTTGACATTTGCACTAATACTATAAAGTGATGGTGGGTAAAACTGTTCAAACCTTTGCACAAATCAAAGCAGTGGCACCAAACTGTACTAGCAGTTGTATTTTTCACTCCCACACAGAGTAAAAACAAACAAAAAAAAACCAGTTTCAGAAACTGGTGAGAATCCAAATTTCTCTTATTAAGTTGTAAATTAAAGAGATTTGCAAAAATGTAAAACGATGCCACTCTTTTCCTACTATTTGCTTTGAAAATAGTTGATTCTTCATAGAATTATATTGTATAATTATTATATTGTATGGTAATATTTAATGGGCTTATAATTATTAATTTTAAATGAATTCGTATTTTTAAATTCCTTAATTTCCAATATATTAAATACTAATATAATTATTAACCTATATACACTAACACTCTTTGGAGCCCTCGGTGAGTTTTAAGAGTATAAAAAGGGCCTGATACCAAAAGTTTAACAACTACTGTTTATTCTGGAGTCTTCAGAAGAGTGGAGTTCAGGGATTGGTGGACTTTCAGAAGGAAGAGTATTTAGGGATTGGTTGACCTTTAGCTGTGGGTTCACAGTTATCTGAGCAAGACTCATTGATAGGGTGACTTTCAGAAGTATGGTCATTGACTTCCCTGGTAGCCCAGGGGTTAAGAATCCACCTGCCAATACAGGGGACACAGGTTCAATCCCTGGTCCGGGAAGATCGCACATGCCGCGGAGCAAGTAAGCCCGTGCGCCACAACTACTGAGCCTGTGCTCTAGAGCCCGCGAGCCACAACTATTGAGCCTGCGTGCCACAACTACTGAAGCCCACGCGCCTAGAGCCCGTGCTCCGCAACAAGAGAAACCACTGCAATGAGAAGCCCGTGCACCACAATGAAGACCCAACACAGCCAAATGTAAATAAATAAAATAAATTTTAAAAAAAAGTATAGTCGTTGAATTGAAGCTGCTGTTGTTGTCTGGCTTTCAAAAGCTTCTGTTATGGTGTGAAGCTATCACTGATTGATTTGGATGGGTTTAAAACTAGTTATGGTGGTTACTTCTTACTATAGAAGAATAATCAGTACTTTCCTAGGTGGTTAGGAACCTTTTATTCTCACTGGAAAAGGTGGGGAAATTATAGCTCAATAATAAAAAGACAAATAATCCAATTTTTAAAATGGGCAAAATATCCAAATAGGCATTTCTCAAAAGATGATATATAAATGACCAGTAAGCACATGGAGAGATGTACAACATCATTAGTCACTAGGGAAATGTAAATCAAAACCACAAGATACTGCTTAACACCCATGAGGATGGCTATAATCAAAATGACAGATAATAAGTGTTGGTGATGCTGTGGAGAAATTGGAACCCTTATGCACTGCCGGTGATAATATAAAATGCTGTAGCGACTTTGGAAAACAGTCTGGCAGTTCCTTAAAAAGTTAAACTTAGAGTTACCATTTAACCCAGCAGTTCCACTCCTAGGCATAAACTCAAGAGAAATGAAAACATATGTGCACATTAAAACTCGTACACAAACATCCATAGCAGCATCATTCATAATAGCCAAAAAGTAGAAACAACCAAAATATCCATCAACTGGCGAATAGGTAAATAAAATGTGGTTTATCTGTACAATGGAATATTATTCACCAGTGAAAGGGAATGAGGTACTTATAGATCCTAGCAACATGAATGAACCTTGAAATATGCTAAGTAAAAGAAACCAGTCACAAAGGACCACATATTGTGTGAAATGTCCAAAATAGGCAAACCTACAGAGATAGAAAATAAGATTAGTGGCTGATTAGAACTCGGGGATAGGAGGATGATAGCTGAAGGGTATAGAGTGGTTCTTCCTTAACCATCATATGTCAAGGCCACATCAGGGTGGGCAGTGGGAGGAATGCCCTTCCAGGGAGCTGTATAGCTTTAGCAGTTCATTTCCTGTTGGTGAGGGTTTGGGAGCCTGGGAATTCTTTTAAGATTTAATAATCACAGGCTATTGCAGGCTGGGCTTCGAATTTCTTTAGCTGTACAGTTCTCTCAAAACCTAAGTAGCCAAGTGTAAAAAGGTTTTTTTGAAATAATTGTGGAAATATGAATGTGGACTGAGCATTTGATGATATTAAGAAATTAACTTTGTTAGGTGTGATGACATTGTGGTCATGTAAGGAAATGTTTTTGGGTTTTATGATTATGTCTAGACATATTTAGGGATTGAACAGCATGATGTCAGATATTTGTTTTAAAATAATACAGCTGGGTGGTTGAGAGTCCGCCTGCAGATGCAGGGGACACGGGTTCGTGCCCCAGTCCGAGAGGATCCCACATGCTGCGGAGTGGCTGGGCCCGTGGGCCATGGCCGCTGAGCCTGCGCGTCTGGAGCCTGTGCTCCGCAGCAGGAGAGGCCACAACAGTGAGAGGCCCGCGTACCGCAAAAAAAAGAAAAATTTAAAAAATAAAATTAAATTAAATAATACAGCTGAAAAAGAGAGAAGGAGAAATAGAGGGGTGAGGGAGGGCTGGGAAGGGAGAGAACAAAACCAGGAAGCCAGTAGCAAAATGTTTAATTGTTTAATCTGTAGGATGGGGCTCATAATAGTCTTCTCTCCACTTTTGTGCGGTTAGAAAACTTCCATTAAAAAAAAAAAATCAAACAAAGCTTTTTATAGGTTAGTAACCACAGCTGCCAAAGACTCCGATCTTTTGTTTGTATCCTTTCTCTAGCCCTTGAATTAATTTGTGGCTACTTTGTAAGAACTTTTGAAACAGTAGGCTAGAGTGGGAGACGGTACTTCTAATCTTACCTTCTCCTGTGGATTCACTCCAGGTGTCTGGCAGATAACTATAGGTGGAAAAATGTTTGGCACCACAGTTTTCTCCTGTGAAAGTTGCTGCTTGGCAGCATCCCGTTAAATTGCTTCAATTCAGGTTACAAATCCTACCATTTATATACAAATATAGAATATATTTATATAGCAATGGGGAAGACTGTGCATATATATTCATATTTATACATACACAGGCACATATATTACCTATAGATTCGTGTAAATATGTATAAAATAACTCTGGAAGCGTAAAACCTAGTCATGATAACTTTGGCTGCCTTCAGGGAAGGAAACTGATAGCTAGGAGAGTATGTAGGATAAAAGAGACAAAGGACCAAATCCTGGGGTACCAGCATCTAAGGGGTGAGCGGTAGATGGTCGCTTCTTATAAAGTCACCCTGAATAACCAATGTTTCTTACACTTTTAAGGAAGCATGGGAAGGACTTCCCTGGCGTCTAGTGCTTAAGACTCTGCTCTTCCACTGCAGGGGGCGTGGGTTCGATCCCTGGTCGGGGAACTAGGATCCCGCATGCCACGTGGCTTGGCCAAAAAAAAAAAAGAGCATGGGAAGAGCCCTAGAAAGGGAGCAGCCAGAGAGATAGGAGGGAAAGTCAGAGGAAGGAGTTTCAAAAAGGAAGTATTGCTAAGGCTTGCATGTGCCCTTTGACCCAGCATTTCCACTTCCAGGAATCCATCTACAGGTATACTTGAACATTTGCAAAATGGTCTGTGCACAAGATTATCCACAGCAGCATTTTTTGTTCGTTTGCTTTTTGCATCATTGTTTTTAATAGCAGGAGTTTGGAAGCAACTTACGTGTTCACCAGTAGGGGTGCCCTGCACCTGAATGAGGAGGCTGTAAATTTGCTGATATGAAAAGAGTTCTAAAATGTATTAAGTGTGAAAAGCAAGGATCTGAATCCTTGGAATGTTTTAAACTTTTATTATTGTTCTGAAAGGATGTAGCTTATTATAATTGTATTCTTTATTATCATGGCAAAATACTTTGGCTGCGCCCATGCACGGCTTGCGGGATCTTAGTTCCCCAACCAGGGATTGAACCCCGGCCCTCAGCAGTGAAAGGGCAGAGTCCTAACCGTTGGACTGCCAGGGAATTCCCCCCAAATACTTTTTTCTTGTTGTTCTCTGAAGTCTAGTATTCTGTTATTCTTATTATGAGCTTTCTTATTACAAGCAATGGTTAGCATAATCAAATTTTTGAGTTATTAAATCTGCTCCCTTTGAACCAATCACAGTTGCCTCCTGCTGTTTTGTGTCCTACTGCCAAGTGCCTTTATATGGTATTTTAGCTTTTTAATGGAGCTTTGCTATGTAGCAGTCTCCTTGAGCCACAAGAGGGCAGAAGAACCTTTTGATTGCCTCCGGACAGGCTTGTGCTGATATCCTGGCAAAATTGTGCCTGGAATTGTTCTTTCACTAATGCGTTCACTAGGCTGTGTACCCCTAGAAGGCAGGGCTTCTGCCTGTCATCGGTAGAGGGATGAGAGGAGAGACCATAGGTTTTGGAATCACAGATACCTGCCTTTTGCTTTCCCTCTGTCCCCCCTGCAAATTACTTAGTGAACTAGTTGCAGTTCTTAAGCTCTCTCAGAGCTTGAATATGCGGAACATATATGCAGTACGCAAGAATACGTAAGACTTACGAGAGAGCTGAGGCTTCAGAGTAAGCGAGACCTAACTTTGAGTCCCAGCTATGCGACATTGGGTAATTTATTTACTCTGTGAACCTGAGTTTTGTCACCTGCAGAGCTAGTTAAGGGTTCAACGAGAGAGTGCATATAAAGCTCTTAGCACTGTGTTGTAACAAGCACTGAAGAGGTAACTGCTTTAATTATAAGACCAGATAACTGTACAGATGGATAATAGAGCGTCAGTAATTTTTGTTATGTGGCTCTTTGTTATGTATGTACAAATTTTTTACTTGATTACAAGCAAGGTGGTAATATTTTCTTTAGGACAATTTCAAAGCACCTTTTCTTAGAGGGGCTTTCAAAATGTGCTCTCTTATTTTCTTGCAAAGAGTTAGTCTTTAATTTTTTGATTTTTAATTTTTAAAATTTTTATTGGAGTATAGTTGATTTACAATGCTGTGTTAGTTTCTGGTATACAGCGAAGTGAATCAGTTATACATATATCCATTCTTTTTTATATTCTTTTCCCATATAGGCCATTACAGAGTATGGAGTAGAGTTCCCTGCGCTATACAGTAGGTCCTTATTGTCTATTTTACATATAGTGTGTATAAGGAGTTAGTCTTTTAACACTATAATACATTCTGAATTTTTGTGGAGAGTCTCAGTTTTAGAGCTTCCATCCCATCATGATTTTGTGTATTTTTATTTTTGATTGGGAAATATGATACTTGGGCCCTACCCGGAGGCAGTGTCATGGTATTGCGTCGAGGATACAGTGCCTGCCTCAGGTTGGGATCACAGGGAAGTGGCTCTGAGATAAAGATTAGTGTGTGAAGAGCTTATTGTGTATTACTTTGGGGATTGACACCCCTGGAAGGAAAGGATATGAAAAGGAGGAAAAGGAAGCAGGATTGTCCAGAGGGAGGAGCTGGGCCGCGATGAGTCCCAAGAAAGGCCTCAGACTACCCCATGGGGACTGTGCAGTTGGGATGGTCCTGAGTTAGGGGGAGGGGGCTGTGCATTTGTGGTTTCTCCTTGACTAGTCATTGGATGCCACTAGTCTTGGATGAGGCCACCTGAGGAGGGGCATGGCCCTGGGCAAGACAGCTATTTTCTGCCAAGACATTTCCTGAAGAGGGCTGAGAGCTGGGGGGCTTTCTGCCCACCGTGATCCTAGCAGCTAGACTAGTCCTTCGTGACTCTAGGGGGGATCCGAGGGGTACCAGTGCCCAAGTCACCCAAAAGGGAGAATAGTAATACGGCTAGTGAAGTTTAACAAAATATAGCTTTAGACAGAATTGCTTGTAAGGAATACTTAGGAATAATTGTTACTTTTAACTTTAACAATTCAGGATGATATCAATTTAATCAAGGTAGACCCATTACTATTATAGACTATCCCCAAATTTCAGTGGCTTAGCATAATGAAGGTTCATTTATCTCCTGGCACAATCTAGGGCAGATCTGTGAGGATAGGGGCAGGAGTTCTGTCCTACCTCATTCATTCAGGGACACAGACTCCTTCAGTCTAGTGACCCTGCCAGCCTCTAGGGCTGTGGAGTCTTCCACTGGGTCCTCTGGTCCAGCTCACAGGGCAGAAACGGGCAAGAACGTGGAGAACGTGCAGAAGGTCTCAGTGGGCCAGGCCTGGTGGTGATGTGTTTCTACAACCTACATTCCACCGACCAGACCCCAGGCACATGTTCCCACCTACCGAGGGGAGCTGGGAAACTCGAGTAGTGGGGCACCCAGGAGGGACAGGACGGACATAGAAGCCTCACTGCTTCAGTAGTACCGTGCTCACATCCTTGTGGTGGCTGGATTTAGTCACTATTGGTGAATCAAAGACACTTCAAAACTGTATGTTTTTAATTTCCCAGAGTTACATATTTCAATTGCCATCATCATAATATTGTGGTTTTATTTACCTGGGGATATTTTATTTTATTTTATTTTATTTTATTTTATTTATTTATTTATTTTTTGCGGTACGCGGGCCTCTCACTGTTGTGGCCTCTCCCGTTGCGGAGCACAGGCTCTGGACGCGCAGGCTCAGCGGCCATGGCTCACGGGCCCAGCCGCTCAGCGGCATGTGGGATCTTCCCGGACCAGGGCACGAACCCGTGTCTCCTGCATTGGCAGGTGGACTCTCAACCACTGCGCCACCAGGGAAGCCCACCTGGGGATATTTTAAAAGGCTGAGGAAAACAAAATTTTACCAGAGAGGAAGGACAGAACAGAGTTACACAGAGCTGAGAATTTAAGGATTCCTTCCTCTGAAAAGGCAGAAAGAGGCAAAATAACTTCAGGTGTGTGTGTGTGTGTGTCTTTAGTGGTGCAGAAGAAAATTGAGAAGGCTTTGATCCTGTCATATAGCTATGAAAACAAGCTCTTCTCTCTCCCTCAGCTAAAGGAGGAATGTCTTCCTCGAAATAACATGGAGGTAATTGGGAGAGATAGGATTACAAGGAAATGGTCATGCAAGTTGCGCTGATAGCTCCTTGTGGGGTTTTGTGTAAATACCACCCAAACAGCCCTTGAGTTGGAGGGAGAGAAACCAAGGTAGAGATATCAGGGACTTTTTCTGTCAGTCAACAAGAAGGATTACTGCTGAGTGAGAGTTGGTTACTTACTCAGCTTTGTTCTAGGCAGTGTGGGGCACATAGGAAAAGAGGCACCGGGGCCTGAGAAGTTTGCAGACTGAAAGCTGAGGCCACAGAAAGGAGCCAAGGATAAGAAAGGGCCAGATTAACTGTTGCAGAGATGAGAAGGAAGACATGAAATCATGGAAGGCTTGAGAGAGAGATGGGCTCTGAAGCAGGGACGCTGACAGGTGGAGTAGGACATCTGGGGACCTGGGGGAATGCTCCAGATAAGTAGAACATTAGCAGTATTTCTGAAGCAGCAGTAATTGCTGACAGGGATATGAAGAGGCGAGGAGTCGTGAAACAGAAGGCTGGAGAAGGAGGGCAGAGTCAGATCACGGAGGGCCTTCGTGTCCGGTGTGCGAGTTTAGATTTGATGCAGCAGGGCCATCAGAGGTTCTTACACTTAATAGAAATGCCTGGAAATGTGGTGGTCTGGACTTGTGTGTGGAGGAGAATTAACAGAACCCAAAGGTTTCTTGTGGAATTTCTATTTGAGTACCTGAAATGTTTGTTTTCCTTTATTCCCTTAGCAGAGTTCATTCCACAGCCATTTAATTGTATTTACCAAGCTAGTTACTGTACCAGTCTCTAAAGATCAAAATTAAGCCCCGGTCCCTACTTCTGAGGAAATTATAGTCTGGTTAGGTAAGACACACTTTTTAAAAAATAAGTTCATGAGGTCTTACACATGTGAAGATAGAGGGATGTATAGCTGTGCTTACAGTGCTTGGCATCCTTTTAAAAAGCCCACACCCTGCTGTGAAAACATTGAAATCTCAGTCTCTCTTAATTGATGTTTACAAATAAAATAAATACCATAATTAAAAGTTAGTTTAGGGAAATCCTCCTGCCCCTACCACTCCCCTTGATTATTACCGTTAGACAGGGAGTGATTAATCGGACACAGAAGTGCAGTGTCAGGGATGGGTGCAGGAAAGCCTTCATGGAGGAGGTGACTCTCAAGCCTAGACTTGAAAGATGAATAAGGTGAGAAGTGCATTTGAGGCAGAAAGAATAGCACGAGTAAAGGGGTAGGGACCTGAAGAAGGGCTAGGGGAGAGTCTTGTAAAGAATGCTGAGTTTGGACTCTGTTACAGGGAAGCTGCTGATGCAAGGATTTTTTTTTCCTATTCTTTTTTAAAAAAAATTTAATAGGTCTTTACTGGAGTATAATTACTTAACAATACTGTGTTAGTTTCTGTTGCACAACAAAGCGAATCAGCCATATGCATACACATGTCCCCATATCTCCTCCCTCTTGAGCCTCCCTCCCATCCTCCCTATCCCACCCCTCTAGGTCATCGCAAAGCCCTGAGTCAATCTCCCTGTGCTATGCTGCTGCTTCGAGCAGGAGAGAAATGTGGGATTTGCATTTTAGGAAGATGACTCTGGCAGCAGTGTGGAGGATAGATTGAGACAGAAAGATGGGAGGTAGGGATACCAACTGCCACAGCACTTCACCAAGTGGGGAGGTTCAGAGATGGGGAGAATGCCTGGAAAGGCTGCATGGTGGAGGGGATACCTGAGCTGAATAGGAGGCACAGAGAATAGCAGCAGAGGCAAAGGGAAGATTATGGGCAAAGGCACAAAGTGTGAAAGAGCATGGCATGTTTGGAAAACTGTGGGAAGTCGTGTATGGCTGGCCAATAGGGTATAAATGGGATTATACTCACTCGGTGGGTAGGTAATGATTCAGCTAACACTGAAGAGGTTAAACTTTATCAGGTAAATGAAGAAGCCACGGACCACACATGAAGCAAGTCCCAGCAAGTTTCCAAGGGTTGATAGCATACAGAACAAATTCTCCAGCCATAGTGAAGTTAAGCTAGAAATCAATAACAGAAAGATAACTAGAAAATCCTTGTATGTTTAGAAATAAAGAAATGAACTTGTAAGTCATCATTGGGTCAAAGAAAAAAAGTCATAATCATAAATAGCTTGAACTGAATGGTATTGAAAATACATGTCAGAACTTGTATAATGCTACTAAAATGAAGCTTTGAGAGAAATTCATAGACCTAAAGGCATATATTAGAAAAAAGCATCAAAGGCTGAAAATCTAAACATCTATTTTAAGAAGTTAGAAAACATACTGTAACAAATTAAGCCCAAAGTAGGAAAACGAAATAATAAAGAGTTTGATGGGAAAAAAAAAAAAGTTTACAATATAAAGGACTAACAAAACTCAAAGTTTGTATTTTCAAAAGATTAATAAAATTGACAAACCTCTGGTAAGACTGATCATGGAGGAGCAGTGGAGGGGTGTGTGTGTGTGTGTGTGTGTGTGTGTGTGTGTGTGTGTGTGTGTGTGTGTGTGTGTTTAAGCACCAGTGCCGAATGAGTAATGCCAGGAATAGGAATGGGGACAACACTGGAGAAGCTATAGACAATCAAAAGATAGAGGATATTGTGAGCAATTTTATACCAAAAGTTTTGAGAACTTTATGAAAATAGATCAATTTCTAAAATAATATAATTGACCAAAACTAACTGAAGAAGTAATGAAAACCTTAAAATCCTATAAATATTAAACCAATGAAATCAATAATCAAAAATCTTTCCATGAAGAAAACTCCAAGCTCAGATGGCTTTACTGGAGATTTCTTCAAAAGAATTAAAAGAATAAATAAATAATTCCAGCCTCATACAAACTCTTCCAGAGAAGAGAAGAAATGGGATACCCCTTCTTGTTTTTTGAGACTAGCACCTCCTTGATACCAAAACCCAATAAAGACAACTCAAGACAGGAAAATTACAGGCCAAGCTACTTAAAAATATGGATATAAAAATCCTGAACAGGGCTCCCCTGATGGCGCAGTGGTTAAGAATCAGCCTGCCAATGCAGGAGACACGGGTTTGAGCCCTGGTCCGGGAAGATCCCACATGCCGTGGAGCAACTAAGCCCACGCACCATAACTACTGAGCCCATGTGCCACAACTATGAGCCTGTGCTCTAGAGCCTGCAACCCACAACTACTGAAGCCCGTGCTCCGCAACAAGAGAAGCCACTGCAAAGAGAAGCCCATGCACCGCAACAAAGAGTAGCCCCTGCTCGCCGCAACTAGAGAAAGCCTGCGCAACAACAAAGACCCAGTGCAGCCAAAAAAAAAAAAAAAATCCTGAACAAAATTTTAGCAAATCCCACAATACATAAAAAAATAATACATCTAGTTGGGCTTACCCTAAGAATATACCTGGTTGACTTAACATTAGATAAATCCATTAGTGTAATTAATCATATTAATAACTCAAATAGATTTTTTTTTTTTTTTTTTTTTCTTGCGTTATGCGGGCCTCTCACTGTTGTGGCCTCTCCCATTTGCGGAGCACAGGCTCCGGACGCGCAGGCCCAGCGGCCATGGCTCACGGGCCCAGCCGCTCCGCGGCATGTGGGATCTTCCCGAAACGGGGCACGAACCCGCGTCTCCTGCAACGGCAGGCGGACTCTCAAGCACTGCGCCACCAGGGAAGCCCTCAAATAGATTTTAGTAGGTTAAATACATTAAAAAGAAAAATCATATTATTTTAGTAGATATAGAAAAAAACATTTAATAAAATTCAACATTCACTCATGCTAGGACTGCTTAGCAAACTAGGACTAGCAGAGAACTTTAAAAAGGTGTCTATCCATATAAACTCCACAAAAAACATCTCGTTTAATTGTGAAATTCTGAAGGTTTCCCTTTCAAGATCAGAAACAAGACAAGCACCAAGCATGACTGTTTTTCAGTATTGAGCTGTATGCCTAATGCAATGAGGCAAGGAAAAAAAAATGATGAAAATCTAACCTGAGGAAGTAATGGGACAGAAATGAGGGCATGAGTTTGAAAGAAATTTAGGAAGGCTTGTCTGACTTAGATTCATGGATTCATTTATTTTGTTGATTAAATATATTGCCTGGTAATGCTACCAAGTCCAAGCTCGTGCTGCTCACCGCAGGACAGGCCAGTAGATCAAGAGACGAGTTTTGGGGGCAAGGAATAGTGACTTGATTCGGCAAGCCAGCAGACTGCTAAGATGCCAGACCTAGTGTCCTAAGGAACCGTCTTACCCAAGGTAGAATTCAGGCTTCTTTTATACTAAAAGGAGAGGGGGTGTGTCTGGTTGTTGCAAACTTCTTGGTGTGGGAATCCTTTGTTCTTGCAGCTGTCCAGGTAGGTCTGGTCACGATGTTCCTATAAACCTCCAACATGACAAATGTACTTCTTTGTTCTGCATCTTTTTATCTCTGTGTGAATGGGAAAGTGTTATACTTTTAAAGGTCAGAGCCTTGAGAACTGGCTATCCTGTGTATTTCAGGCTATAGGCAACATTCTTTTACAAAAGGTGCAGAGCCAGCATGACTAAGCACAGGCAACAGAGCACAAAGGTTAGAGCTAAAGGAATAGATCCAATATGCCGTCAGATTTGTTCTTCTCTGTTACAGTAATGGGAAAATAGGAAGAAGTTGAAGCAAAGGAAAGGGGCCTAATATTTATTCAGTTCTCATTCTGTGAAAGTTCCGGACTAGATGCTTTCACATATTTAATTATTTAATCCATACATTCTCTTCACTCTCTTGAAAACTCATGGAATTGATGATTAGGGAAGCGACATGAGAAAAAGGAAATATATTTGCATAAATTTATCCTCATTGTTAAATACTAGTTCAAGCTAAGCTCATATTTAGGTACTAAGAATAATGTGTACTTTATGTATTTTTCATTCATTTTTAATTATATAGCAGGTCTGAGGTAGAATGAAGTTTGTCAAATGGTCCTTTTCTAATTTTATAGGTGAAAAAGCAAACATAAAACTATACTGATTAGCTCAATGTCAGTATCAGATCAAGGCTTTAATCTTTCACTCCAGGGAGCACATGAACTATAACTTGAAAGCACATAAGCAAAAGATTTTTGAAATGGAAGTATGTTGGGGTCCTAGAAGCATGGTTTGGGTAATCACACGGGATATCTGTAGTTAGAGCCTGTGTAAGACTATAAGAGAGATGGGGTGGGGTGGGGTAGATGGGGGAGAGCGGGAGGGGGAGAGAGAGAGAGAGAGACCTCCTCTGCCCCAGTGACAGGCCTCAAGTCCACAGCTGTATGCAAAGATTAACCAACACAAACAGAGCAGATTTTAAAAGTATTGACACAAGGAGGGAGGTACAACCTTATTATGACTTGCTGAGATAGAACTGGTGACAAAAACATAATGAAAGGGAACGTCCTGTTCAGAGACCAATTTATTGGGGAAAAAGAAGCCATCCTGGAAGTGACACTTAGAGATGAAAATTACTGGGGCAGTTTATTGATTGACTGTTAACACTAAAAACAAAGCGTCTCATAAAATCTTACCTTGCTTCTTATTGCTTAGAAGGAAGAAGAAATTACTTCAATTTAGCAAACACTTCTGAATTCCTGCT
>NW_006796183.1:629833-659060 GCF_000442215.2 Lipotes vexillifer
CCTGCTGCATGCCAGATAATTTGCCAAGTGCCTAGGATGCTTAAACAAGTTCAATCTCTGAGCTGGAAGGAAGCTCTGAGCCCTGATCTCTAGCAGAAGGTGTCCAAAACTTCCTCTCACGGTATACAAAGCCCTTCATGTTTTGAATCTCCAACCCATCTTTGCAGCCTCATCTGCCAGAGTAACAAAGTTAGTTGTCATCTACTGTGTTTCAGTGCTTTACATTCTTATCTGCCTTAATCAGATCTTCACTCTTCCAGTTATTTCCAGTTTCCAAGTCCAATGGAATTATTTTGTCCCTTATCAGCTCTTTCTCACCATCAGTTATATTCCTCTCTCTGACATTTCCACCTTCCACTTTTTCCTGGCTCTTTTCCTTTGGGCAATAACGTGCTCAGTTATTTACATATACATAAAAATTGTGAACATATTTTAGTACATTGAGTAAGTGCTTGAATATGTCTGCAATAAACGGATTGACTGGTTTAGAATTAACATGAATTAGGGATCTCGTTTCCATGTACTATAAAACTGATTCTTAGAAATTATTATTTATATTTAAATAAGTGAGACTGTTGGGTAATGTCTTTTGGGGAAACCACTTTTGACTCAGTGATTCAAAAATCAGACCAGAACTCAGAAATTATAGTTTTTAATAAAAACTTATATGTGTTTGCACCATTATAAAATAAGGCTAATTATAGAATAAACATGTACAATTCTGTCATTTGGAGGCAGTCTGAGGTAATTTTTGTTTTATTTTCTCCTGAACTTTTTCCTAGCTTTTTTCTTTGTTGTATACAACTAATCACATTGGTGTATAGATAACACATATTTTTTTAAAGTTTTTAATTGTGTAACATATGTTATAGCATTAATAGTCTGAAATTATAAGATCACAGGGCATTATGTAATTCAGTTAGGCGTACATGTTAAACATGAATACATGCTCATTTAAATACCTTCAATAAACAAGTATACAGAGTAAAAAAATAAGTTATCCATCACGCAGTCCCAAATTTAAAGGTTTGGTGTGTATTTTTCTAGGCTGTTTTTCATGGATGTGTATTTTGTGTATGTGTGTGCAGTGTTTGTACCATACAGGCTATGGTGGTTATAGTTGTGATGATTATACTATTAATTCAGGCAAGTAAATTTCTTAGACAAACGACACCTTGTTTTAGAGAAGAAAGTCTCTTTCAAAGGGGTGTGCTCCCGGACTTGGGACATCATTTTTCTTTCCTCCAGGAGCATGGAAGTTAAAAGAAAAATTAAGAAAAGCGGAAATATTAGAAGTCTGCTGACTTGAAACTGAACATATCCAGGAGAGGTGTAGGTCTGTGCCCTAGATTCATTTTTTTGCCTGTGGATGTCCAGTTGTTCTAGCACCACTTGTTGAAAAGTCTGTCTTTGCTCCACTGCATTGCCTTGGCTCCTTTGTCAAAGATCAGTTGACTGTGTTTATGTTGGTCTACTTCTGGGCTCTCTCTTCTGTTCCATTGATCTATTTGTCTAGTCTTTTGCCAGTGCCACATTGTCTTGATTACTGTAGCTTTATAGTGAGTCTTGAAGTCAGGTAATGCCAGTCTTCCAACTTTGTTCTTCTACAACATTGTGTTGGCTCTTCTGGTCTTCTGCCTCTCCATATAAACATTAGGATCAGTTTGTCAATATCCACAAAATAACTTACTGGGATTTTGATTGGAATTGCCTTGAATCTGTCAGTCAAGTTGAGAAGAACTAATACCTTGACAAAACTGAGTCTTCCTATGGAACATGAAATATCTCTCCATTTATTTAGTTCTTCTTTGATTTCATTCATCAGAGTTTTATACTTTTCCTCATATAGATCTTATATGTATTTTATTAGATTTATACCTAAGTATTTTATTTTTGGGGTGCTACTGTAAATGGTATTGTGTTTTTAATTTCAAATTCCAGTTGTTCATTGCTGGCTTATAGGAAAGTGATTGACTTTTGTATATTCATCTTGTATCCTACAACCTTCCTATAATCACTTACTACTTCCAGGAGGTTTTCTTAATCCGTTTTTTTGGATTTTCTACATAGACAATTGTGTCATGTGTGAACAAAGACAGTTTTATTTCTTCCTTCCCTATATGTATAGCTTTCATTTTCTTTTCTTGTTTTACTAGCTGAGAGTAGTAAACAGAGTGGTCAGAGGGGACATCCTCGTATCGTTCCTGATCTTAATGGAAAAGCTTCTATTTTCTCACCATTAAGTATGATGTTAGCTGTAAGTTTTTATAGATATGCTTTATCAAGTTGAGGAAATTTCCTTCTAATCCCAGTTTACTGAAAGCTTTTATCATGACTTGGTGTTGGATTTTGTCAGATGCCTTTTCTGCATCTACTGATAAGATCATGTGATTTTTCTTCTTTAGCCTGTTGGTGTGATGTATTACATTAATCGATTTTGAATGTTGAACCAGCCTTGCATACCTGAGATTAATCCCACAAACATGATGTATAAGTCTTTTTATAGATTGCTGGATTTGGTTTGATAATATTTTTTTGAGGATTTATGCATCTCCATTCATGAGAGATACTGGCCTGTAGTTTTCTTTTCTTGTAATGTTTTTGTCTGGTTTTGGTATTAAGGTAATGCTGGCCTCAAAGAATGAGTTAAGAAGTATCTCCTGTGCTTCTATCCTCTGAAAGAGATATGGAGAATTGACTTAATTTCTTTCTTAAAATATGGTAGAATTTACCAGTGATCCCATTTGTGCCTAATGATTTCTGTTTTGGAAGGTATTGATTATTGGTTCATTTTATTTAGTAGATATAGGCCTATTCAGATTGTCAGTTTCTTCTTGTGTGAGTTTTGGTAATTTGTGTCTTCAAGGAATTGGTCTATCTCATCTGGATCATCAAATTTGTGGGCATAGAGTTATTCATAGTATTCCTGTATGTGAAAGTAAGTTGCAGAGTTTTTGACACTTTCTCTTAAATACTTCAGCTTGGATCTCATAAAAACAAGGATAATCTATTACATAGCCATGGTACCATTATCACACTAAGAAAATTGACTTATTAATTCTCATATTAATTACTTAATAATTAACTTACTAATCACAAAGGAAGAAAACATTCTGAGGGTCAACACCTTAACCAAATGATCAAACTTAACATCACCAATATGGTAGGCTGACATTATATGCCTTGTAATGTGACACAATAAAAAGCATACATCGCTTTTGGAGTGCTTGTGCCAAAAATGTTTAATCTGAATCTAACCGTGAGGAAATAATAAGACAAATAAACATGTGGGACATGCTACAAGTCACCTGACCTGGACTTTAAAAAAAAAGTCAGTTGACCAGAGGGCAGACAGCAGAAGCAAGAAGATCTACAATCCCGCAGCCTGTGGAACAAAAACCACATTCACAGAAAGATAAACAAGATGAAAAGGCAGAGGGCTATGTATCACATGGAGGAACAAGATAAAATCCAGAAAAACAACTAAATGAAGTGGAAATAGGCAACCTTCCAGGAAAAGAATTCAGAATAATGATAGTGAAGATGATCCAGGACCTCAGAAAAAGAATGGAGGCAAAGATCGAGAAGATGCAAGAAATGTTTAACAAAGACCTAGAAGAATTAAAGAACAAACAAACAGAGGTGAACAATACAATAACTGAAATGAAAACTACACTACAAGGGATCAATAGCAGAATAACTGAGGCAGAAGAACGGATAAGTGACCTGGAAGACAGAATGGTGGAATTCACTGCCATGGAACAGAATAAAGAATGAAAAGAAATGAAGGCAGCCTGAGAGACCTCTGGGACAACATTAAATGCAACAACATTCACATTATAGGGGTCCCAGAAGGAGAAGAGAGAGAGAAAGGACCCGAGAAAATATTTGAAGAGATTATAGTCGAAAACTTCCCTAACATGGGAAAGGAAATAGCCACCCAAGTCCAGGAAGTGCAGAGAGTCCCAGGCAGGATAAACCCAAGGAGAAACACGCCAAGACACATAATAATCAAATTGACAAAAGTTAAAGACAAAGAAAAATTATTGAAAGCAGCAAGGGAAAAACAACAAGTAACATACAAGGGAACTCCCATAAGGTTAACATCTGCTTTCTCAGCAGAAGCTCTACAAGCCAGAAGGGAGTGGCGTGACATACTCAAAGTGATGAAAGGGAAGAACCTACAACCAAGATTACTCTACCCGGCAAGGATCTCATTCAGATTCAACAGAGAAATCAAAAGCTTTACAGACAAGCAAAAGCTAAGAGAATTCAGCACCACCAAACCAGCTCTACAACAAATGCTAAAGGAACTTCTCTAAGTGGGAAACACAAGAGAAGAAAAGGACCTACAAAAACAAACCCAAAACAATTAAGAAAATGGTAATAGGAACATACATGTCAATAATTACCTTAATTATGAATGGATTAAATCTCCAACCAAAAGACACAAGCTCACTGAATGGATACAAAAACAAGACCCATCGATATGCTGTCTACAGGAGACACTCTTCAGACCTAGGGACACACACAGACTGAAAGTGAGGGGATGGAAAAAGATATTCCATGCAAATGGAAATCAAAAGGAAGCTGGAGTAGCAATACTCATATCAGATAAAATAGACTTTCAAATAAAGAATGTTACAAGAGACAAGGAAGGACACTACATAATGATCAAGGGATCAATCCATGAAAAAGAGATAACAATTATACATATATATGCACCCAACATAGGAGCACCTCAATACATAAGGCAACTGCTAACAGCAATAAGAGAGGAAATCGACAGTAACACAATAATAGTGGGGGACTTTAACACCTCACTTACACCAATGGACACATCATCCAAACAGAAAATTAATAAGGAAATGCAAGCTTTAAATGACACAATAGACCAGATAGATTTGATTGATATTTATAGGACATTCCATCCAAAAACAGCAGATTACACTTTCTTCTCAAGTGGGCATGGAACCTTCTCCAGGATAGGTCACATCTTGGGTCACAAATCAAGCCTCAGTAAATTTAAGAAAATTGAAATCACATCAAGCATCTTTTCTGACCACAACACTATGAGATTAGATTCAAATTACAGGGATAAAAACGTAAAAACCCCAAACACATGGAGGCTAAACAATACATTACTAAATAACCAAGAGATCACTGAAGAAATCAAAGAGGAAATCAGAAAATACCTAGAGACAAACGACGATGAAAACACGATGATCCAAAACCTAAGGGATGCAGCAAAAGCAGTTCTAAGAGGGAAGTTTATAGCAATACAATCCTACCTCAAGAAACAAGAAAAATCTCAAATAAACAACCTAACTTTACACCTAAAGGAACTAGAGAAAGAAGAACCAACAAACCCAAAAGTTAGTAGAAGGAAAGAAATCATAAAGATCAGAGCAGAAATAAATGAAATAGAAACAAAGAAAACAATAGCAAAGATCAATAAAACTATAAGCTGGTTCTTTGAGAAGATAAACAAAACTGATAAACCATTAGCCAGACTAATCAAGAAAAAGAGGGAGATGACTCAAATCAATAAAATTAGAACTGAAAAAGAAGTTACAACCAACACCGCTGAAATATAAAGCATCCTAAGAGACTACTGCAAGCAACTCTATGCCAATAAAATGGACAACCTGGAAGAAATGGACAAATTCTTAGAAAGGTATAACCTTCCAAGACTGAACCAGGAAGAAATAGAAAATATGAACAGACCAATCACAAGTAATGAAATTGAAACTGTGATTAAAAATCTTCCAACAAACAAAAGTCCAGGCCCTGATGGCTTCACAGGTGAATTCTGTCAAATATTTAGAGAAGAGCTAACACCCATCCTTCTCAAACTCTTCCAAAAAATTGCAGAGGAAGGAACACTCCCAAACTCATTTTACGAAGCCACCATCACCCTGATGCCAAAACCAGAGAAAGATACTACAGAAAAAGAAAATTACAGACCAATACCACTCATGAATATAGATGCAAAAATCCTCAACAAAATACTAGCAAACAGAATCCAACAACACATTAAAAGGATCATACACCGTGATCAAGTGGGATTTAAGCCGGGGGTGCAAGGATTCTTCAACATACGTAAATCAATCAATGTGATATGCCATATTAACAAAGTGAAGAATAAAAACCATGTGATCATCTCAATAGATGCAGTAAAAGGTTTTGAGAAAATTCAACACCCATTTATGATAAAAACTCTCCAGAAAGTGGGCATAGAGGGAACCTACCTCAACATAATAAAGGCCATATACGACAAAACCACAGCAAACGTCATTCTCAATGGTGAAAAACTGAAAGCATTTCCTCTAAGATCAGGAACAAGACAAGGATGTCCACTCTCACCACTATTATTCAACATAGTTTTGGAAGCCCTAGCCGTGGCAATCAGAGAAGAAAAAGAAATAAAAGGAATACAAATTGGAAAAGAAGAAGTAAACCTGTCACTGTTTGCAGATGACATGATACTATACATAGAGAATCTTAAAGATGCCACCAGAAAACTACTAGAGCTAATCAATGAATTTGGTAAAGTTGCAGGATACAAAATTAATGCACAGAAATCTCTTGCATTCCTATACACTAATGATGAAAAATCTGAAAGAGAAATTAAGGAAACACTCCCATTTACCACTGCAACAAAAAGAATAAAATACCTAGGAATAAACCTACCTAGGGAGACAAAAGACCTGTATGCAGAAAACTATAAGACACTGATGAAAGAAATTAAAGATGATACCAACAGATGGAGAGATATACCATGTTCTTGGATTGGAAGAATCAATATTGTGAAAATGACTATACTACCCAAAGCAATCTACAGATTCAATGCAATCCCTATCAAATTACCAATGGCATTTTTTACAGAACTAGAACAAAATATCTTAAAATTTGTATGGAGACACAAAAGACCCCGAATATCAAAAGCAGTCTTGAGGGAGAAAAATGGAGCTGGAGGAATCAGACTCCCTGATTTCAGACTATACTACAAAGCTACAGTAATCAAGACAGTATGGTACAGTATTAGCACAAAAAGAGAAATATAGATCACTGGAACAGGATAGAAAGCCCAGAGACAAACCCACGCACCTATGGTCAACTAATCTATGACAAAGGAGGCAAGGATATACAATGGAGAAAAGACAGTCTCTTCAATAAGTGGTGCTGGGAAAACTGGACAGCTACATGTAAAAGAATGAAATTAGAACACTCCCTAACACCATACACAAAAATAAACTCAAAATGGATTAGAGACCTAAATGTAAGACTGGACACTATAAAACTCTTAGAGGAAAACAAAGGACATAAATGTTTGACATAAATCACAGCGAGATCTTTTTTGATCCACCTCCTAGAGTAATGGAAATAAAAACAAAAAATAAACAAATGGGACCTAATGAAACTTAAAAGCTTTTGCACAGCAAAGGAAACTACAAACAAGATGAAAAGACAACCCTCAGAATGGGAGAAAATATTTGCAAACATAGCAACAGACAAAGGACTAATCTCCAAAATATATAAACAGCTCATGCAGCTCAGTATTAAAAAAACAAACAACCCAATCCAAAAATGGGCAGAAGACCTAAATAGACATTTCTTCAAAGAAGATATACAGATGGCCAAGAATCACATGAAAAGCTGCTCAACATTACTAATTTTTAGAGAAATGCAAATCAAAACTACAATGAGATATCACCTCACACCAGTTAGAATGGGCATCATCAGAAAATCTACAAACAAATGCTGGAGAGGTTGTGGAGATAAGGGAACCCTCTTGCACTGTTGGTGGGAATGTGAATTGATACAGCCACTGTTGAACAGTATGGAGGTTCCTTAAAAAACTATAAATAAAATTACCATATAACCCAGCAGTCCCAGTTCTGGGCATATACCCAGAGAAAACCATAGTTCAAAAAGACACATGCACCCCAGTGTTCATTGCAGCACTATTTACAATAGCCAGGACATGGAAGCAACCTAAATGCCCATCGACAGATGAATGGATAAAGAAGATGTGGTACATATATACAACGGAATATTAGTCATAAAAAGGAACGAAATTGGGTCATTTGTAGAGACGTGGATGAATCTAGAGACTGTCATACAGAGTGAAGTAAGTCAGAAAGAGAAAGACAAATGTATATTAACGCATATATGTGGAACCTAGAAAACTGGTACAGATGAACCGGTTCGCAGGGCAGAAATTGAGACACAGATGTAGAGAACAAACATATTGGACACCAAGGGTGGAAAGTGGTGGGGGTGGGGGTGGTGGGATGAATTGGGAGATTGGGATTGACATGTATACACTAATATGTCTAAAATGGATAACTAATAAGAACATGCTGTATAACAAATAAATAGAATAAAATTGAAAAATTCCACACACACACAAAAAGTCAGTTACATGAGTAAACAAAGATGGAGGAGGTAGTCTGTTCCTAATTAAAAGAGGCTAAACAGCCAAATGCCAAGTGCAAACTTTTGACTGGAACACAGATATGAGGAAGAAAATCCATAAAGGACATTTGGGGGACAACTGGGTCAATTTTAATATGTATTGTATATGATAATATTGAATCCTTGTTATTTAAAACAATGTTAGTTATGGTGATTCTAACTTGTTTTTTTCCTTTGATATTTTTATTCTTGTCTCACTGAACAAATGCAACTGTATACCCCATATTTTAATAAAAATCAAAGCTGTTTTCTGTCTCATTCCCTTGTGGAGTGTTATACAGTGAATGTTTCCAGAGGGCCGCATCCTGCTATATATGTGTGCAGGTGTTGTGTCGGCCACTGAGTGGGCTCCTCTCTCTGGCAGATTCAGGAGCTTTGCTTTGCTGATCAGGAACTGGATTTTTTAGGTTAGGGGCCAGAGAAAGGACAAGAGCAGTAAAGGATAAGTATGGGATAAGCCCTGTATGAAGGAACAAATTACTCATCTCTTTGAGGGAGGTGGAACCAAGCATCCTGTGGATATTCTAAAATATAGGCTTCTAAAAATCTGTAGTGTAGAAATACTGTGAGAGGCAATGGTAGGAAGACTGTCTCTTTAAGATGTTACCTCAAAGTGTAGCTCTAAAGATGTTTTTTCCTACATCTCCATGCTGTGCTTCTGATTATGTTCAGTCCCTGTCTGCCTGATTCTTTTATGTTTTCTTCCCTAGTTTTAGAGTGAGGACCAGCTAACTTATTCCTTGAGTACTTTGGATATCAGTTTATAATTTGTTACCCTTGCTGAATAAAGAAGCACTCTCCTCTATTGCCAGAATCTGCCTATTTTTCAAGAGAAGCTGGAAGCCTACATTTTTATGTGAAATCTCTTGACTTATGAATGTAATAAATTTAAAACTTCGCACTTTGTGGACTAAACATAGCACGTATGTGAGCCTCCAGTTTGCAACATCTGCTTGAGGGGACACAGAAGTATAGGTATAGGAGAATTCTAAGCCAACAATTAGGCAAAACTCCCTTCTTGCCCAGCCCTAAATTTAAAAAAAATTTTTTTAAGTTGCTGAATAAAAGATTCAGAATACTGGGCTTCCCTGGTGGCGCAGTGGTTGAGAATCTGCCTGCTAATGCAGGGAACACGGGTTCGAGCCCTGGTCTGGGAAGATCCCACATGCCACGGAGCAACTGGGCCCGTGAGCCACAGCTGCTGAGCCTGCGCGTCTGGAGCCTGTGCTCCGCAACAAGAGAGGCCGCGAGAGTGAGAGGCCCGCGCACCGCGATGAAGAGTGGCCCCCGCTTGCCACAACTAGAGAAAGCCCTCGCACAGAAACGAAGACCCAACACAGCCATAAATAAATAAATAAAGCAAACTGTCAACAAGTAAAAATAAAAAAAAAATAAAAAAAAAATAAAGATTCAGAATACTAAGGACAGAAACCAGAAAAGGTATTTTGTTTGTTTGTTGTTGTTTAAACCAAGTCCTTTTTATTTTCTCCTCAATATAAAGTGATAAATAATTATTACTTTCACTGATTTCTTATCCCTCTGCTGGTGAGGTTTCTTTCTTGCTTTCATTTAAAAAATAAAATCCAAACAGTAAAGTTCCCTCTGTTTTATGAGTGGCAGACAAATGAGATTTGTCCATGGTCAACCTCTATGACCACAGGGGTTTATGTTTCCCTAGAGATGAGGTGAACTGCCTTCCACTCCTTTTTATTTTTTAAGGTAACAGCTTTCTTAAAATATAATTTACATACCATATAATTCTTCCACTGAAAGTATACAATTCAATGGTTTTTAAGTATATTCACAGAGTGTGCAAATATCACAATTAATTTTAGAACATTTTCATTACCCCAGAAAGAAAGCCTGTACCCATTTGCAATTGTGCTCTGTTTTCCCCTAACCACCTCCAGCCCTAGGCAGCCACAAATCTACTTTCTATTACTGTAGTTTTGCCTGTCCTGGACATTTTATATAAATAGAATCATACATTGTGTGAACTTTTGTGACTGGCTTCTTTCACTTTGCGTTCAGGAGTCATCCATGTTGAAGCATGTATCAATACTTCATTCTTTTTTATGATGAAATAATATTCCATTGTGGATATACCACATTTTATTTATCCTGCCAACTTTAATAATTTAATAGCCAGTTATTTTACCAGCAAAAGTGAGTTTATGTGGGAATACAAGAGGACTTGCAATTCAAGAAATGTAAGCTATGGTGCAAATTCAGAAAACAAGGAAGGGGAACTTGCTTTTATAGGGAAAAGAAGGGGATTTGGGAGGGGCTGTGATAACCAGAGAGTCCATTGGAGGAAGCTGGGAGTCCAGAGTATAGAGGCTTCTTATTGGTTGGACTGCTACAGTCTCTGATTGGCTGGGCTGTCCTGGGGTGGAGAGAAGTTTTCTACCTCCTTCTGGATAGTATAGTAGAGCCACCTTTCTGTTGGGAGAGCTGGCACATCTCTTCTTGTTTGGAGTAATTGAGAGTACCTGGTAGGGTGTGAGAGCTCTTCCTACAGGCCTGTCCTGACTCCAGTTTTAGCTGAGGTTTCTTTAATTCCATATTTCCACCTTTTGCTTAAGCTCTTTCCTTGAAAGCATTGCTGATCAAGCGTCAGGATCTCCACATGCAGTAGTTTGTCCCTCAGACCTTCCCTGGTTGTCATATTCCATGTCAGAGGGAAAATACTCAAATTAGAAACCTCACGAGGGCACATTTGAGTAACTCGCAGGAATTTCTTGTTAAAAGTCAATATTCACTCAAGGTTGTAAGTGCTATAAATTATCTTGAAGAACTGAGCTAGCATCATCTGATTAGGCAGGTCATTTTTATAAAGATTTGAGAAGTAATAGATGCAGAACTTAGCAAGTGTACACAGCAGAATTAAAAACAGCTTCATAAATCCAGTTTGCAAGATGGTTCTAAACCAGGAACCCAGACCCAAAGATAGCCAATTGAATACATCAAAAGACAGTGGGTTGTCAGGTGAAATTGGCTGTAACCAATGGGCTTGCTCTTTAATTTTATGTAATTGGGTCTTTACTTCCCCAGAGGCATTTACCCACATTTAACAAGAGGTGTTTGCTATTGCACAGATGCCTCCTTGTTCAGCAAGTAAGTAATCAAGGGCTGTGTGGTGATCCAAAACCACTTTGGCCAATGAGTTAGGTGAACAATGCACAGCTGAAACTGTGTTGGCTATGGAGTCAGCTAACACCTAATGTCAGGGAGAGATTCCTGATTATTTGTTCATCGGTGCTCACTCCGATCCATGGGAAGAAATCTCTCCCTACAGAGGCAAAACCAGAATCTTGAATGCCTCCTGGAAGTTCTCGCTTAAAGTAGTTGTAAAGGTTTAATGGGATGGGCCAATGAGAGGCTTCTGTTTGATATGTAGGGAGAACAAGACAGTGAATATAGCAAGGGTAGGGCTTCTCTGGTGGTGCAGTAGTTGAGAAGCGGCCTGCCAATGCAGGGGACACGGGTTCAAGCCCTGGTCCGGGAAGATCCCACATGCCACGGAACAGCTGAACCCATGCAGCCACAACTGCTGAGCCTGCACTCTAGAGCTGGCAAGCCACAACTACTGAAGCCCTCGCACCTGAGCAGCCAAACTGTCCTTGTATTCTCCAGCTATCAAGGCAATGAGTTGCCCAAGCATAAAAGCATTCCCAAAACTTCTACGTATGAAGGTATAACCAGGGGATATAAGGCCCCCACATAAACGATAGCATCTGTGGAGTCATTCGTTGGCACAGAGGCGTTAACATTACTTAACCAAGGCTCACACATTAGGTTCTTACACACCAAGAGGTTACCTAGACATATATAGATGTCAGCAAGTTTACAAATGATGCGACTTACACTGGCAACTCCATAGAACCTTTCATGCAAATATTTAAAAGACCTTGTTTTCACATCCCAAGGTTGGGTCAAATGGAAGCAGGGGGACTCCCTGGTGGCGCAGTGGTTAAGAATCCACCTGCCAATGCAGGGGACACGGGTTCGATCCCTGGTCCGGGAAGATCCCACATGCCGCGGAGCAACTAAGCCCGTGCGCCACAACTACTGAGCCTGTGCTCTAGAGCCCGTGAGCCACAACTACTGAAGCCCACGCACTGCAACTCCTGAAGCCCGGGCGCTCTAGGGCCGGTGCTCTGCAACAAGAGAAGCCACCGCAATGAGAAGCCCATACACCGCAACAAAGTGTAGCCCCTGCTTGCCGCACCTAGAGAAAGCCCGTGCACGGCAACGAAGGCCCAACGCAGCCAACAACAACAAAAAATTGAAGCAGGGAGTAAGTTTAGGCAGGCTTAGCACACTGACTCTATAAAATGGGCCCATGAAACAATTTGGACAGACAACAGCATTTGGAACCCCAGTGAAATTACTTATAAGGTGAACACAAGGGTCATTGCTATCTTGGATGGACTGATGTTTCCGATGGCAAATCCAGGAATCAGAGAGGTTTCCCCCTTTTGCAAGGTATTGGGAAATAAAAACAAGGGCATTATCCTTCAGTGGAAGGGAGGGAGGAAACAAGGTGAGGGACAGTATTGAAAGAAGGTACACAGGCTTGGTTCAGACATCTTGGGAAAGCTGTCAGCCTCGGATGTACCGCTTCAGGTCCTAGTGAGCTTTATCTTCAGGTCGCCAGATGGTCCATTTGGGGTTCAGTGCCTTCTTTAAGTGTGACGTGTGGATCCAGGAGTCTACTCCTTGGAGTTTTACAAGGGTTAGTTAGCAGTACCTGATAGGGGCCCTTCCAGTGAGGCTAGAGAGAGTTCTTTTGAAGGTACCTCTTCCAGTACACAAAATCTCCAGGTTGTGGAGTGTGATGTTTGCAGTCTTTGTCTTCTGGTAATGTGCTGCAAAAAGGGGGCTCTACTAGGGCATGGTTATTTTTAATAGATGTAATTAGGCTTTTACAATATAGAAGTATGTCTGTATCAGTTGTGGATTGAAAGGAGCAGGAGCCAAGTGCAGTGGGCATCCTGTTACTAGGAGAACAGACTCCCATTGAAGCTATGCAGATATATACATCGTCATGAAAAACAAGAATATTTAATAAGTTTCAGAACTTTTGGGGAACCAGGTAGGGAGAAAAAGATAAATGCTTCAATCTTTGTTGCGCACGTACACTTTACCAAATTGCTGTGAGTTATAGATAGCTTAAAGGAGAGGAGAAAAAGGGTCTCTTTACACCTGGAAAACAAAACATTAAAGCAATTGGTTTTCCATTAGTTTTAGAAATCCTTACCCAGTTCAGTCTTATGATCTTAAAGTTATCAAAAACCCATCTTCCAGAGTACCTGTCAGAGCTTTTTAGATGAATCTCTTTAAAGAAGAAACATATTTGCAAAAGCATTAAAGTAAAGCAGTAACTGCCTATAACTGACAAAAAAACTTGAAAATGCCCATTATTAAATATCTGATGAGAGTTCATTACAGTGGGATTGACAAAGGGTTCTCTTAACTTCCGTGACATACATTTTAAATTATGACTCATAACATTGTAATCAGGACATCTTAGAATTTCATACAATTTTTGGAACACTTTTATTAACATATACCTATTACAAATAAAAGGTAAAAACGTTTAGTATCCCTTCTTATTTGACAAATGTCTGATAAAATTTAACATATCAAATAAACCTGATTAGTTTAACATTTTACCAGGTGAGAGACAAATTCTTTGAGATTTTCCAGGGGCCTGTGGAATGTCCCAGAGTTAGTTCAAGGTCAGAAAGACTTCAATTAGAACTCGATTTTTGGGAAGTTGGTAAAAAATATCAAAAGGTTTTGGAAATTTGATCAAACAGGATCATAGGTTATTATGAAATGATATTTAATCATCTATTTGATCAAAGTAACAATAAGTAACACATTTCAAAGGCAAATACAAAAGGTTACATAGTTGTAGGCAAAACTTAGCTCTTTTAATATTGAGAAGATTCTGTTTTCTTGAGTAATCAGAGACCAGATTAAGACAACGTGAAGCATAGAAAAGAATTTTGGTAAAACACAAATCTTTGTTTTCTAAGGAAATTACTTAAAGGATAGGAAAAAACCTTTTTCACAATCTCTTATTAGGAACAGGCCAGTAGTCCAATAAAACATTGTCCTTTTAAGAGATTAAAAACAAAATTTGTTTTGGACTAGTGTATTTTTGACATTAAACTCATTTTTTTTTTTTAGATTTTTTTTTTTTGGACGTGGACCATTTTTAAAGTCTTTATTGAATTTGTTGCAGTATTGCTTCTGTTTCATGTTTTGTTTTTTGTCCCCCAGGCATGTGGGATCTTAGCTCCCCGACCAGGGATGGAACCCACATCCCCTGCATTGGAAGGTGAAGTCTTAAATACTGGACTGCCAGGGCAGTCCCTTTTTATTTTTAGATTTTTTTTTACATTAAACTCATTTTTAAATAAATTCATTTTAACTTAGCCAGCTTGACCACACATAAAATTATTTTCAAAAAAATTTTTTCCATAAATCTTCCACAACTTACTATTTCCATTCAGATGTTTTTCCTCTTTCCTATTCTGAAATAGTAAGCCTCACTTTAGGACAAAATTATTTTCTTTCCCTCAATAGAATGCATTTCCATTCGTCTACCTTTTCTTAGCAAAAACACATATCTTACTTTTCTTGCATACGTAGTTGTTTCCCCTTATTATTTCTGGTAGCTTTAAACAATTATGAGTGGTCTGTTACAAATTTATGAATACCTTTCATAATTCCTAAAAGCATATTTTCCTCATAGGAAATTTTCCAATGTGGTATGTTTACCAGTAGACCCAAATATCTTTAGTCCCTTTGTAAAGGAAGCCAAAAGTAGATGAACCTATTTTAAGTAATGTTTCAGTATTTTATCTTATTTGGAAATGATCTAGATATTTAATGACTACCTATTATTTAATTTAACTTAGCAAAACTGTAAGGTTTCAGGATGCCAAAAAGATGTGGGGAAGCTATTGAAAAGGTTTACCTAGAAACTTATATCTCATCCACATCCTTTCAATTCACTTGTTTTCAACACTCATGAAAATTTTTATCATACCACGCACGTATTTTTCTTGCTGATAAACTTTGTAGCAAAGATAACATGAACTTATCTGACCAATAAACCCAGGTAGACTAAAAGTTGTATGCCTGCATTATTTTCAGCACTGGTAACTCCAAAGACATGCCTGTTTTAATTAAACCAATAACCCCAAACTAGCTTTCAAAACTAGATCATGTGAACCCAGAAAGTACCTGGGCCAGTTTTCGTTATATTTTAATTCATTTAAGTGTGTGTTTGTTTCTAAGCCAATTAAATAAGGCTCTTTTACAAATTAATTTTAGCAATACCATCCAGAGGTAGAAAAGAAAAAAAATACCACGCATATATACATACATATATAGATACACATGAGTCCACAGACAGATGCAGACAGGGACCTTATAGTTTTATTTAAAATGTTAGCCATTTCTCAGGTACAATAATACAGAACTAAAAAGAATAGTTTGATCCAAATTGTGTTTCTGGCATACTGTAAGGATCCTTTTAGAGCTGTTTTTGGAGTCAAATTGTCTTTTAGAAACTTCTGCATATCCATCAAAGAATGCAATCTGTTGTCTCCTGAGTGGCTTGGAATTCTCTCTTTTAAGGTTGCCCCTTATGATGGACTTAAAGGTTTTACCCTTTGAACAGGCTAGGTGACTTACCGAAAAGCTTCACCAAACAGACAGATACAGAAAGCAAATTTTCTCCTAGGGGTTTTGCAGTCTATTTGTCTGTTTTCAAAAATCTAGGACTATTGCTGTTTAAATCTTTCCTTTTAGTTGTTTATTTGCTCCAGTTGTCTGAGAAACAGTAATTAGGGGTTTAGCATTTGGATCCTCAGAGGGCCTGATTTTTAAAGGGGCAGGTTTTTGCAGAGGAGAGAGGAAGATGACATTGGGGGCAGGGCCTGGGCACAAGATGGCTGCCAGAGCAGAGTCTGAGACAGAGGGGGCAGAGAAGACACACAAGATGGTGCCCAAGACAAAGAATTTGGGGGAGGGGGACACAAGGAGTTTGAGGCTTTGGAAGACATTTTGTTCTTTTTTAGGTTTTTTTTTTTGTTTGCTTTTTGGTTGTTTTGGCCAATTTAGAAACAGAATCTTGCAAAGAGGCAATTTTAGAACTGTGGTCCTCCAATTTAATCTTAAGAAAAATGAATTTGGGGAGATTGAAAGTTCCCCACAATGGCCACTGTAATTCCTGATTACTTTTAGTTTGGCCTACTTAGTTAAAAATGCACATAAAGGGTGTACACAGTTTTTAAACATGAACTGGCCAGAGTCCCCAAAGGAGGGCTGCCTTCAGAACATTTAGATGACTAGAATCCCATTTCCCTAAGTTCTCCCAGAAACCCAAGTAAGTTGATAGAGTCTTAGCCCAGATTCCAAAAGGAATAAAACAAACTCTTAGTTCCCGGTTAGCTCAATCTCCAAAAGAGAACCTTGCTACCGCATGCTCCAGAAAACAACTTGAGTACTCACCAAGGACAAAGCCTTGAACCAGAAAGGCCGAAACTTCTCCCCTGAAAGGACAAAGGCTTTCCAGATCCTGAATAAAGGTGGAGAGCTCAGAACACAGAAGAGCGGAGCTTGGAATGTGAGAGAAGACTCCCCATATTGAAAGCAGGCAGCAACTCGCTGAAGCGATAAACACAAGGGGCTCAGTGCAGGTACCTCACTTGATTCCATGAGCCGTCATCTCTCGGGGTTTGCCTCCTTTGGACCCCACTTGTGACACCAAATATGTCAACTTTAATAATATAATAGCCAGTTATTTTACCAGCAAAAGTGAATTTATTCGAGAGTACCAGAGGAATTGCTATTTGGGAAATGCAAGCTATGGTAAACCATAGGCAAATCCAGAGAACAAGGAAGGGGAACTTGCTTTTATAGGGAAAAGGGCGGAGTTGGGGGTGTGGGGCTGTGATAACCAGAGAGTCCATTGGAGGAAGCTGGGAGTCCAGAGCATAGAGGCTTCTCATTGGTCGGACTGCTACAGTCTCTTGTTGTCTGGGCTGTCATGGGGTGGAGAGAAGTTTTCTCCTTCCTTCTGGATAGTAGAGGCACCTTTCTGTTGGAGAGCTGGTGTAGTCTCTTACCATTTGGAATAGTTGAGGATACATGGCAGGGTGTGAGAGCTCCCCCTACAGGCTTGTCTTGACTCCAGTTTTAGCTGAGGTTTCTTTTAATTCCACAATTCATTCATCAGTTGGTGGACATTTAGGTTGCTTCCACTTTTTGGCTATTGTGAATAATACTGCTGTAAACATTCATGTTCAAGCTTTTGTGTGGACATAAAATTTTCATTTCTCTTTGGTATATGTATACCTAGCAGTAGAATTGCTGAGTCATATGGTAACTCTATATTTGACCTATTGAGGAACTCCCAGGCTGTTTTCCAAAGCTGCTTTACCATTTTACATTCCCATTAGTAGTGTATTCCATTTCTCCCCATGCCTTCCACTCTTAGTACTTAAGATGAATGACAGTGATGTCAACCAATTACTTTTCATTTCCCAATTGTGGTACTGAGAGGTACATATCTTTTCTTTTTAAATAGAAATAATACAAAGTAATAGGTATACAACTTTTTTCATGGCAAAATATAAAAACTTTATTGAGCAACTTTTCATCTTATTCCTTCCCTTTGTCTTAACTAAGTTATCTCTTGAGAATGGAATGGCACCATACTCTTGATGATAGCCTATCAAGTACATCTTTTTCCAGATGAAGGAAAGAATGTCATATGGCAAATGACTTAATAGTCTCATCCTGTCCGAAGGTCTCTGGCACATGTGAATATTGCAGACGCTGCTATTACAGAGATTCATATCTTTTTTTTATTATTTGGATTTAAAAAATTAACTGGGTTGTAAAGCAAATCCCAGACATCAAGTCATTTTACCCATAAACATTTCAGTATCATCTCTAATAGTAAAGAACTTTAAAAAAAATAGCCATTATGTTATTATCTCACATTAACTATAATTCCTTAATATTTTCTAATACCCAGTTCATATTCAAATATCACTAATTATCTTAAATATGCATTTCCACAGTTGGTTTTTTCTAAAAATCTGGGTCCAAGCAAGGTCCTTACATTTGATTATTTTATCTTTTAACTATCTTTTATTCTAGACTAATTATTTTTGATAGATCATATTTAGATAATGTAATCACAAAATAATATAAGATAGTACTTAGTAAAGCATTAAATAGGTTATAATCAAATATGAGGCTTCTAGGTTTCTAATAGACTCTTCATTGACCCTGTTGGTAGATATATGATATATAGGTTAGAGAGCCAGATGGACTAATTTGAAGCTCTGGCCCTACCACTGCAGGCTGTGTAAGCTTGTGCAAGTCAATTTAGTGTTTGTTCTTATTAAAGTTATACATGTGCATAGTTCAAAAAGACAATTCTACAAGACTTGTTACCAACAAAAACGAACAAGAAAATCACTCCCCCATTACCACTACTACTTGATTTCCTGCCTCCAAGAGGCATTTGTTTTCAACTCTTTTAACTAATTTGTTTGATATTTACCTCCAGATCTCTAAATAACATGGTTATATTGCTATTCTTGATATTTCCTTTTTAAATTTTAATTTTTAAACCTTTATTTTATCGAAGTATAGTTGACTCATTCTTGATATTTCTGTTTTGAATATTACCTATTGACTTTCTCTAATGGAAGGTGAAGATTTGGTATTTAGTACTCTATCACACTCACTGCTCCTCCACCACAGATACTAAGTCCATCCTCCTATTCTCCTAATATAGTTAGAACAACATTCAGTCTGTATATTATGGCCATGAAAATGCTATTCATAGATACCATGATTACTGTTTTTTCACTGCACATTTTATTTTTCCTGAAGTCAATAACAGTCTTGCTTTTATTTTGCTTAGTTTTCTATGTATTGACCACTAATTTAACTCTATACTCTTCCCCAGTTGTATAAATCTGCTCTCCGTATGTTCAAACACATTAGTCTATCAGTTTCATTTGCTTGAAGAAGTCTCTCTAGGAGCCTTCTGACATGCACTGCTCTGGACTGTTTCCTCTCTATCCCTGCTGCCCAACTATGGTCTTAGAGTCTCCCATCACCATCCTTCTCTTTTGGTATATCTCATTTCCTGGATCCCATGTTTATTTCATTTTCTTCTTCATTTACTGGAACACATCCTCTAATAATTTCCTAGGAAGGATGCATGAGAGGTAAATTTCTGAGACATTACCTGTATGAAAGTATCTTTATTCTAATCTCATATTTAATTGATAGTCTGGCTGGGTATAGAATTCTTGGTTGGAAATTATTTTCCCTTAGAATTTTGAAGATACTGCTCCACTGTATTTTAGGCTTTCAGCGTTCCTATTGAGAGTTCTGAAGCCACTCTGATTTTTTAAAATTATTTGTATAAAAACCTCTTTGTTGTTTTTCTCTCTGGAAATTTGAGTGTTCTGAAATTTCATGATGATGCATTTGTTGGAGGACTATTTTTATCTTGTGCGGTACACTCAGAGGGCCCTTTCAGGCCCCAAAACTCAAGTTCTTTAGTTATGGGAAAATGTTATTTAAATATTTCTTTGAATATTTTCTCCCTTCTATTAAAATTTTTTTTTCCTTTTGCTAGAACTTTCATAATTCAGTTGTGATGGTTCCTAGACTGGTCCTCTAGTTTAAAAAAAAAAAAAAACTTTTGTTTCCCATTTTCTGTCTTTGTCTTTTGTACTACATTTTGAAAGACTTCCTCAACTTACTTTTTAATCCTTTTTAATTCTGCTATTATGTTTTTAATTTTCAAAAGTTATTTTTTGTTTTTATTCACTGAGTGTACCTTTTTTAAAAAAATGAATTCTATTTTGTGAATAAAATATTTTCTTAAGATTTTAATGATTTTTTAAAGAGTTTTCACCTTTATTTGTGTTTTCTCTTTTTCCACATTACATTTATTTTATTATTATTTTTAAAATATTTATTTATTTATCTGGCAGCACCAGGTCTTAGTTGTGGCACGTGGGATATTTGTTGTGGCACGTGGGATTCTTTTCTTTTTTTCAGTTGCGGCATGCAGGATCTAGTTCCCTGACCAGGGATCGAACCTGGGCCCCCTGCATTGGGAGTGTGGAGTCTTACCCCCTGGACCACCAGGGAAGTCCTTCCACATGGCATTTATTTTTCATTTGTTTTGGTCTCTGTCTTTATATTAGATACTTTCCTCTAATGCCTTGTGGTCTTGGCTGTCAGCCCATACTTAAGAGTGTAGTGTCTTGTTTTTAGTATCGTCTTCTCTCCTACTTCTAGTGGTACCTGGTGCTGCCAGCAATTGAGCCTTTGGGGAGCTCTGTGGTGTATTGCAGGACATATTTCAGCTTTCCCCACTACTAGTATAGGATTCACCTTTCCTGGTTCTGCTGAGTAAGTTCCATTTCTTTATCTGCTTTCCAAAACTTTTGTTGCTGGTGTCTCCTGTCCTCTTTGTTCCTGTGTACTTCTGATTTACAACAAACAAACGACCTTTTCTGTCATTTTGAGGGGTTTGGAAGGGAGTGAGGTGTATGTGTAATCTAAATCAGGGTTCAGCAAATGGTTCCTGCACCAAACCCAGCCCTTTCCTATTTCTAAGGCACCACGACTGACACTTTCCCAGGCCCCTAAAGTTCCAAACTTCATCCTAGCATCTCACTCTCAGTCTCAACACATGCCTAGTACCATTTTCATTCCAGCTTCTGTTGCACCAACAGGTGTTTGTAAGCAGTGCCACCCTTTCGCCCTTCCCTCCACCCTCCTAGAGGGCAGTAGGTAGTGGAAATCTAGCTACTCCCAGATTTCCTGGTCTCCCTGTGGTGCTGATGCCCCAGGGGGTGTCCTGCTCCTGCTCCTCAGCCAAGTGCCTTTTGTCTCCTGATGACATAGCAATTTCTTCCTCAATTTCATGGTGACTCACTTTTTAAAAATAGTCTTTGATGTGTCAAAGCCTTTTTTGAAAGTCTAAACAGGTTGTATTGACTCGTTCCCTTTTAGTCACATGCATTTTTACCTCCTGAAAGAAACTCTAATATATTAATTAGGTATGATTTTCCCTTCCTGAAACCATGCACCCCTCACTTTCCATGCTTCAGTGCCTCTCCTTCAGTGTTCCCACCCGACCAGCACAGCCTGTCCCAAAAGGTTATCTCACAGCAGCTCAAATACTGTCTCCTCCATATCTTCCCAGCTTCTCCCAGAAAAAATTCTCCCTCTTGCCTCTTAACTCGTAGAGCACCTTTTTTTTTTTTCTTTTTTTTGCGGTACGCGAGCCTCTCACTGTTGTGGCCTCTCCCGTTGCGGGGCACAGGCTCTGGACGCGCAGGCTCAGCGGCCATCGCTCATGCGCACAGTCGCTCCACGGCATGTGGGATCTTCCCAGACCGGGGCACGAACCCGGGTCCGCTGCATCAGCAGGCGGACTCTCAACCACTGCGCCACCAGGGAAGACCCTAGAGCACCTTTTCTAGAGACCTGTAATATAGTTCTTTGTCTCTTTGTATTATCCTCCTGATAGTTCCGAAACTCCTTCATGTCAGGGACCATGTCTAATCTTTTGATTAGTCTCTTGAGCTTAGAAGAACTGTGTGTATGTTTGGTAAGTTAAATTAATGACGTAAATCTAAGGAGAGACTTCTTGAAATAAGTCTCCTAAGTCAACAGCCTCCACTTAACCCATTCACAACTGAGTCCCTGCAGACTGATCACTGTACAGAAATCGTTCCCACTAAAGTTACAAATGCCCTCCCAGTGAGCGATTCTGCAGCCTCTTTTCATCCATCAGCTTCTTCCACCTCTTTACCACATTCGGATACTCCTTTTTTTTTTTTTTTTTTTTTTTTTTTTTCTTGCGTTATGCGGGCCTCTCACTGTTGTGGCCTCTCCCATTTGCGGAGCACAGGCTCCGGACGCGCAGGCTCAGTGGCCATGGCTCACGGGCCCAGCCGCTCCGCGGCATGTGGGATCTTCCCGAAACGGGGCACGAACCCGCGTCTCCTGCATCGGCAGGCGGACCCTCAAGCACTGCGCCACCAGGGAAGCCCTGGATACTCCTTTTTATAAACAATTCTTACCTCCTCTGGCTTCCTCTGTCCTGCTACTCCTGTCTCTGATGATTTCACTGATTTCTCTTCCATATACCACATTCTTCTAAATCAATGGTTGTGTTTTGTTTTTTGTCCTCAGGCTTTTTTTCTCTATGTAGCTTCAGGAATCTCATTCACTCATGTTTTGTTTGTTTGGAATTAGGGTTGAGAGGGAAGAAATTGAGGGGCTCGGACTAGGGGTTAGATTCCCCCAGGATCGAAGCAGTGGAGAAAGTAGAACAAGACAGGTAACCATATGGCTATTGAAGTATCAGTTTTGCTGATGGACCAGTAAATCCCCAAAGTTGAGAGCTCTTTCCTAAAGCTAGATTGGAGAACACAGCTTAGACCCAAGGTCCAAGTAGGGCCTTCTACTTCTCCTGAGATTTAGACCCTTGGGGTGAGTCATGCTTGGAACAGGTCATTGGGAAGGCAGAAAGTGCTCCTGGGTATTAAAGCATGAGGAGGCCTGGAAGGTAGAGGAGGTGAACCTACTCAGACTATAGACAGCTCCAAGATAGCAGGAGACTTAAAAATGAAAATCTCAATTATAGGCCAAGCCTCAAGGGAACTGAGGAAGAGCTAAACCCCGAGGTCTCATGGAAAGATGATCCGTGGGATAGCTGACTGCCACAGAGACTGGCACTGGAAGAATATTCTGGATCCAAGGTAGCTCTTTGAGGTGTCATGTTGCCCTCAGCAGCAGGGTTGTGGCTCTTCACTGTGATGCTCTGCCACTAACATGGGCCCCAAGGCCCAGCATCAAGTCCAACCCATAGCCTCCTAGCCTCTGCTCTTCTTTGCTTTTCTGCTTGTATCTCCTACCAGCAGCCCCAACTCTCTGTGCACCCCAAGTCAAGTCTCCAAAAGGTAGAACCTAAGTGCCTATGGATTGCCTTCTCTTGGGTCAGGTGCTCATCTGTGGTCCAGTTGTCTGACCAGAGGAGAAGCAGGGTTATATGGTTTAGATGGAGGCTACACCCATTTAAGCAAAGGTCAGCATCCATTTGCCCAAGACCAGAATGTAGATATAATCCTTCTTCCTCTTAGTCTCTTACTCATGTCCCACAAGTCACTATTCCTGTAAATTTTCCCTTTTAAACATTATTAGTATCCTTTTTTTTTTTTTTTCCTGTTGTCACTGCCTTGTTCAGGCTGCCATCACTTCTCATCTGGGATGTTGCAATCTCTTCTACCAGTCTCCTGGCCTTCAGTCTGTCTCCTCTAATCTACCTTTTACTCTGTTGCCAGAACAGTCAATTTAGTTCCTTCATAGCAGTGAAAGTTTATGTTTAAGAGTATAAATCAGATCGTGTTACTCCCGGGTTTTAAGCAGGGTCTTCTCTCTGCTATTGAAAAATACAGTGCAGACATCTCTCGATGGCCTCCTACATAAGGCCTCCTACAGATCTGTACAGATCTGTCTCCTGTCTTCCTCTCTGACCTCATTTTCCACCCCTCTTGTGTTTTTCGTGCTCTGTGTTCCAGCAACACTGGCCTTCTCGCTGTACTTGCTTTCCTTCAGCCTGGAACTCTTTTTCCCTTGGTCTTTTCTTGGCGGGCTCCTGTCTCCCAGTCTCAGCCATATGTCACCTCCTCAGAGAAGCCTTCCCAAAACACCCAGTCTAGCATTGCCTGTACTTCCCCTCATGGTCACTATTACATCATTGGATATTCTTCATAACCACTTATCACTGTCAGAAGTTTTGTTCGTTTGTTTACTTGCTTTTTCTCAGTCTCCCTGACTAAACTATAAATTCCTTGAGAATAGGAGCATTCTCGTTCTTCTTTACTATTGTATCCCTAAGTCTGGTGTATAGTAGTTGCTTAATAAATATGTTGAATTAATGAACAATGAAATATCTCCCTCATTACCCTTATTTCCATACCTATATATTATACTTAGCTTTCCCCCTCAGCTTTATTGAGATGTAATTGACAGATAACCATGTGTAAGTTTAAGGTGTACAGTGTGATCCTTTGACAAACGTATGTATTGTGAAATGATTACCACAGTAAGGTTAGTTAGCACGTCTATCACCGCACAGTTACCTTTTTGCATGTATGCGTGTGGTAAGAACATTTAAGATCTACTCTCAGCAAATTTCAAGTGTACAGTACAGTATTGTTAACTGTAGACTGCTTAGTTTTATATGTGTTTTTACTTTACCTGTTAGGTTGCAAGCTACTTCAGGGAATAATTTTTTTCATTCATTCTTACGTCTCTAGGGCTTACACATGGTGGCTATAGCAGAATATGTGTGTTGAATGTGTACCGTGAGAGGTAGTAGCCAAAATGTAACTTGTTCACTGCATCATTTGACTTTTGGAAGCCTCTCCAATGACTGGAAAGACTAAGCCTCATTCTTCATCCTCTCTTTGTATTCTTTTTATCTGCTTCAGAAACCAGACACAGGAAACATCTGACCATAATAAAATGTTTCCAGTAAATTCTAGGTTTCCTCACCGAACAAAGTCATGTGCAGCAATGCTCTGTTGTGCTTTGGTCTGTAATTCTGTTTGGTCACTTGTATAGCACCCCACATGGCCGCCTCTGGCCTGGGAACCAGGAACAGCTGGAACCCAGGATGCTTGAAATAAAAATGACATATCTCTTAGCCTGAGAGGGAGAAGTCTGGATATTCTTGCTCCGTTTCTTGCAAAACAGACTTCTCAATTTGTTGAACACTGAATTTTCCCTTTAGCTGTCAAAGTGGTTTATAACTCACATGATCTTACATCCTTTAGAATAAACACAAAAAATGAAGGGCAGAACTGATTCTCACATCTCTGCCTGAAATGCTCAAAGCAACATCCGTCCAAACTTACACAAAACACGATATATGTCCCTAACTTCCTCCTGAAGTTTCTACCCTCTCACTTGCATCTTCTGCAGTTTAAAGGCGCACGCTCTTGGGAGCATTCCACTACCACTGGCAATAGTATTTACAAAAACTCCAACTTTTCCTTTCCAGTAAGACTGTCATCTGTTTGGTGCTTGCCCCTTGCTCACCATTATCACACTTTATTTTAAGTGCCTATTAACCTCTCTGCTTCCTTGGCTGGAAGGCAAAGACCAGTTCCTATTCAGCTCCATATCTCTAGTATCTGGCACCAGGCCTGGCACATAATAGGCACTTGATAATACTTGTGAGAAGGAAGGAAGAAGAAACGAAATTTTTAAAAGACTGTCTATTTAGGAATTGAGGTTGCTGAGGTATATTTAAGTGTCATTAAGTATAACGATGACCTCAGTATAACTGAAGGGAAAAGCTGAATAGCTTTTCAGCATGTACAGTGAATAATGAAGGGAGATCAAGAACCTTCCATCCTTTTGCATTGGTACCAATGTGTTAGAGGTTAAAATCTTAGAGCTGGTTTAGAGAGTTCTTTTTTGACTTTTTTTTTTTTTTTTTTTTTTTAAAATACAAGTTAAATGTTCACTCTGGAAATTTTTCAAAAATACAGAGAATAAATATCATCTATAATTCTTTGACCCAGAGACAACTGTTGTTCACATTTAGTTAACTTGTAGCCTTTTTTTCTTTACATTTAGATTGAAAACTTTAAAGGACTGCTTGTGAGTACAAAGAAAGTAAATTGAAATTGGAAAAATACTTGTCAACTGTAATAAAAATTTGAGATGCTGTTTTTATTTTTGCTCATCTGGGCAGTCAACGCCTCAGAAAGGCTTTCCTAATCTTCATCCAGGTGACTGTGATCTCTCACCTAGAAGGCGCCTAGGGCCCTTTCCTGATTCCCCCTGCACTGCTTTGTGGGAATGCTTTTATCTTTTGAGGATGAGGCCAGGCTCGAACATCTGAAGCTTCATGGTATAAGGACATTTCAAGGTTGACTTGAATGAGAATCTGTATGCAGGACAGATCTCTCCCCTCACCAATTTCTGAAATGTCACTCAGATAACATCACCTTTGAAAGAAAGCAAAGACATTTACTAGTTTATTCCTTTGTTTAGTGAACATATTGACCACCTTCTGTGTGTCAGTCACTGTCCTAGGCGTCAAAGCCTCCAAATAAACAGACAATCCTTATCCTCAGGGAACTTGCAGTTTAAAGAGAGAAAAAGACCAGTAAACAAGGATTATAATGCAGTATAATAAATGCCATAGTAGCAGTGCAGTGACAGCCTAAAGAGAAGGGGCAGAACTGATCAGAGAAGCCTTCAAGAAGTGGGGATGATTGCGTTGGGTCTTAATAGAAAAGTGGGAGTTTTTAATGCAAACAGGCAGAGAAAACAGTATGTTTGGTGTCTGAAGATAACAAAGGTACATATCTCTTTGGAGAAATAGAAGTTGTTTGGCATATCTGGAGCATGAGGCATTTAGAGGTCATAAATGAGCCAAAATGGTAAAGATCTTGAAGGTCAGAGCTCGGAGTTTATCTTACAGGCTACGGGAAGCCACTGAAGCATTTTAATCAAGAGCAAAGACGTAGTCAGATATACTTTTTAGAAAAATCATGCAGCAGTATGAAGGATGATGGAAGTGGGCTAAGCTGGAGGTAGGCATGTGGTTAAGGGGCGTATCAGAACAGTCCTAGCAAGAAAAGGATAGGCAGATGTCCACAAAAGGCAAATCTATAGAGACAGAAAGTAAATTAGTGGTTGCCTGGGGCTGGAGGTGGGAACAGGGCATGACTGGGCACCTGGGATCTTCTGGGTGATAGAAATGTTCTAAAGCTGCATATGCTGATGGTTAAACAACTCTGTAAATTTTCTAAAAATCATTGAAGTGTACACTTAAAATGGGTGAATTTTTTAGTATGTAAATTATACCTCAATAGAGCTCTTTTAAGAAGAGATAAAAATAGGGGCCTCTCTTCTGAAAGGGCACAGTAACATTGAGAGGAAACAGATGTGGGAAACATTGATAAAGAAGTAGAATTTGTAAGAGATGTTGATTGTATCTCATACAAGTTAGGATGGTCACCTATCTGATTAGACAAGTGTTCTAATTGTGCTTCTGCATTTTTGTGAAAGAAAAAAAAAAGTCAACCTTACCTTTTACTTGGTAGGTTTCAAAGCATATGGATCTGCCCTTAACTGGCAGTACAGAATATCAAAAATTGTATCCTGCAGGACTTCCCTGGTGGCGCAGTGGTTGAGAGTCCACCTGCCAACGCAGGGGACATGGGTTCGTGCCCCGGTCTGGGAAGATCCCACATGCCGCAGAGCGGCTGGGCTGGGCCCGTGAGCCACGGCCACTGAGCCTGCGTGCCCGGAGCCCGTGCTCCGCAACGGGAGAGGCCACAGCGGTGAGAGGCCCGCATACCACAAAAAAAAAAAAAAAAAAAAAAAATATTGTATCCTGCAGCTCTCTGCTACCCAGTTCTTAATAAACACTTGATTATGAGAAAAAGTGATTATGAAGGATTACCTGAAGGAGTTGAAGTCCATCCATTTCTTGAGGCACTGTCTTTCAGCAAACAGTTATTGCCTGCCAGGTGTTATGCTGCTAGAATAGCAGTGAATAAAGCAGATATAGTGTCTGCCTTTATAGAGCTTATAGTCTAGCAGTGCAGACAGATGACTTACAGTTATGATAACTCTTGTGTCAGATTTCCATGTGCAATAAGAGAAAATGACATACATCTGAGATCTGAAGGATCATGCTGAGGTGGGATGCTGCCTGTGGTGTAGGCGCTGGGCCTCATGCAGCCAGCTACCATCCCTTTGTAGTGAGTGAGCCTTTTTTTTTTTTTAAAGGGAGCATGGGTTTTATTTATTTTTACTTATTTATTTTTGGCTGCATCGGGTCTTAGTTGTGGCACGTGGGATCTTTGTTGCGGCACGCGGGATCTTTCGTTGTAGTGCATGGGCTCTTCGTTGCACCGCGCCGGCTTCTCTCTAGTTGTGGCATGCGAGTTTTCTCTCTCTAGCTGTGGCGCGCGGGCTCCAGAGCATGTGGGCTCAGTAGTTGTGGCGTGCGGGCTTAGTTGCCCCACGGCACGTGGGATCTCAGTTCCCCAACCAGGGGTCGAACCCACATCCCCTGCATTGGAAGGCGGACTCTTTACCACTGGACCACCAGGGAAGTGAGCCTTTTGAATGTGATCCCTTTGGAGTCTGGGGTCTCTGGAGTTATTTTGGGCCTTAAGATTATCTTGGTGTCCCTTATAATTGCTTTTATTGAGCTGTGTGTTGGCCTATGCCATCATTTGTATTGCTCCTGTTGTAAGAAACAGCCATAAAGATTCACAATTACTTATTATAGAAATGTTGTAGAAGTTACAGTCTTCAACATCGTGCAGCATCTCCCTTTATTAAGACCCATAAGAGGAATTTCTTTCTAATCACCGTATAGTATTTGCTTTTATGTATGCTTTGCTCTTCTGGTTGCTCTGAGGCGCCCTGTCCCATCCCGCTTCAGGTCTCCACACAGAGCATCCTCTCTGCCTGGAATGCCCATTCCTTCTTGTCGGGTTTAACCCTTACTTATCCTTCCGTTCTTAGTTCAGGTGTCACTTCTTTAGGGAAGACTTCCCTAACCAACACCCACTCCCCTTCCAAACTAGGTCTCCTCCTAATAGAAACTTCCTCAGCACTCTTTCCTTTT
>NW_006796183.1:659070-675231 GCF_000442215.2 Lipotes vexillifer
CCGTTGCGGAGCACAGTCTCCGGACACGCAGGCTCAGCGGCCATGGCTCACGGGCCCAGCCGCTCCGCAGCACGTGGGATCTTCCCGGACCGGGACACGAACCCGCGTCCCCTGCATCGGCAGGCAGACTCTCAACCACTGCGCCACCAGGGAAGCCCTCTTTTCTTTTTTACTTAATCAGTTTTTAGTTGAATAACTTGTTGGGTAACTTTTTTTCTCTTAGACTGATGACAGATCCGTGAGCGTAGAGACCATGCTGTTTTTTTGTTTGCATCTGGATCGCAAAGCCATAGTATAGTATCTTGCACATAGTAGATGCCCAATAAATATTTACTGAACAGTTGAATAAATGAATGAATGTATGTATTGTGAGCACTCAATCTTGTTTATTTTCTCATTTTCTTTAGCTGTTTGGGAGCTCAGGCCTCTTTGATTCTACCTGTAGCGTTTGTTTAGGTCCTCATGGCATGCATTTTGTGCACTAACATTCCCCTGACTATATAATATTTTTCCTTCCTTTGACTTCTTCATTTTTAAAATTCCAGTGTGTACTGTAAATTCCTGTAAGTCACTTTATGCCTTTGGGGGGAAGAAATAATAAACATTGAGTATATGAATAGGAAAAGAAAACAAGTCAAAGGGAAATGTTAGTGCCTTCAACCAGATGCAGGAGGGAAGTTTTCTTTTGCTTTGTTTTAATTTTATTTTCACTATGAGAAGCAAAAAGAAGTAAATGTGTCCCTTAATTTGGCAGGAAATGCCTCTGAAGAATTTGGGGCATATCTCTGCCCTGAGATGTTCCTCCCAGTGGCACGAGGCTTGGGCTGGGCTCGGCAGGACCTCCTGGCCCAGTGGATGGGTGAGACGGACCAATGGAGGCTGTCTGTGCAGCTGAGTTCCAGTCCAGTTGATTTTTCCTTGGGAGAGGGTTTGGGCAAAGCCAGTGGGAACTTGTTTTTTTGTTTTTGTTTTGTTTTGTTTTTACTGTAAGAAAGAGAAAGAAATGAACTTGTCCTCTTGTGTTGCAGATTCAGTGGTTCTTTCCTTTGACTCCGCTGGACAAACACTAGGCTCAGGTACCACTCCCTTCCCTTCTATCATCCTTTCAGCATTCAGCACTGGCCACATTTGAAGTGCAGCCTAATGAGGTGGGGGAGGGGGTGTCTGGGGAGGGCAGTGGAATATCTCAGTATTGTGGGAAAATCTCAAGAAGCATTTCTAGGGACCCACTGTCTAGGAGGCAGCAGTGGGATACAACATCCAGAAGAATTTCTCCAGTTGCTTTAGAACTGTGCACCACAGAGTTTGCAGCTGATGCTCCTTGCTTATTCAGGGTGGTCCAGCGTAATAGAAAAGGTGTCTGTTTCCTGTGCACATATCCTGTCTCAGAGAGTGGGGCAGAGGGCGTTGAGAGACCCCAAGCTCTGGGCACGCTGGAGTAGCTAACCATCAGGGCTCTCCAGCAGCATGCCAGGCTGGTGAGAGTATCACAGCTTCCTAGGGACATACACCCTGTTGCGTGTTCACATGCACACCCTGTATACTCAAATATACACCTCCTCCAGGACGGGCACTGTACCGTGCACATGTGCCGACGTACTCCTGCTCTTCCCTGTGTCAACAGTGCAGGACACACAAATCGGCACACCCGCTGCTTTGACACAAATCACCCAGGCTCAGTGGAGTTCAGCTTTCCCTTGTCTGAGGCAGTCTGCCTGCCCCACACCACTGTGCTGTTGGCAGTGAACAGAAAGAGCAGATACTTTGATTCTTCAGCTTGCCGCCATTGTGTCCCTGTGGGAGCCCCAGAATGACTTCACCTCGTGAGGAGAGCATCGCTATGTATCAGGTCTTAATTTTTAGCTGAAGACGGTGGTTCTCGTACCTTAGGTGCCGCCTGTGAGTAACAGGGAGACTTTGCTGGCCTGTTGAGGGCAATTAACCCATTTTGCTGTCCTTAACTGCAATAGATTAATGTTTCACAAAGCAGCAATGAGGTTCAGGCCACTGTAGCAATGTGGACAAGGGGAAGGATGATCAGAGAATATGATCGCAGCTGCTACTGTTTGCTGAAGGCCTACTGTGTGCCAACACTATGCTAAGTGCTTTACACACATCTTGCAAGATGGATAGTACATCTTTAATTATAAAGAAACTTAATTCTCAAAGACTTGAAGTAGCCTGTCCAGGGCCACTCATATCTGTCCACCCCTAGAGCCTGCACTGTCTGCCTTGTCATCTTGCTGTCTCATACTTTGATGCTTGAGGTGTCCGCATTGAAATGCTGAGATGGGAAAGGCTGCTTTAAGACAGAATGGACCTTTAGAAAGAGTTTTTAAGTAGATGCAAAGTTGCATCCATTCACATAGGAAAAAACTGATCAATTTTATTACATTAAAGTAGAACTTCTGTTAATCAAAAGGTACCATTAAGAGAGTGAAAAGGCGGAGTGAAAAAAGACATCTGTAACACAAATAGCCAACAAAGGGCTTGCTTCCAGAATAAAGAACTACAAAAATCAATGTGAGTAAAGAAATAACCCAGTATAGAAAAAGGCAAAGGACCCCAACAGGCACTTCACAAAAGAGGAATCCAAATGGCCAATAACCCTATGAAAAGGTGTTCGATTGTATTACTACCTAGGGAAATGCAAATTAGCATTTCAGTGAGATACCACTGCACATCTACCAAAATAGGAAAGCTTGAGAAGCTTGATATTCCAAGGTTGGTGAGGAAGTGATATGGTGGAAACTTTGAGTCTCTACTGGTCAGTGAGTAAGTTGATTACAACCACTTTGGAAAAAAACTATGGTAGTGTCTAGCTAAATTTGAATATATACATACCCATGACCTGGCATTTCCTCCCCTAGGTATATTCCCTGCATAAATAGATACTTATACATATATATACCAGGATATATGTATAAGATACATGTGTAAGAATCTATCTCTGTCATTGAATGCAGCTAAAGGCCTGGACAGAATGCATTTAGCAGCTATTTGAAGACTCTGAAATATAAATAGTAGTAGACAAATTGGGGGAAAAACTAGAATTAGAAGTACTGCCACCCTGGCAGTGAATTTCTCATTTTTCCTCTGGTATCCCATGTCCTGGACTCGAGACAGCCCAAAATCCGGGCACAAACAGAGTGGACATAAGGGCACAAATGGAGAGAATTCCAGAAGACCTGTAGTTATGGCTAGAGTCTGGTTGGGAAAGGGGCTCTAAGGCTCAGACAGGGATGGGAAATCCCGAGGGTTGTTTTTCTCTGTTTTCTCATGCCCTACTCCCCCAGCAGTCCCCTCGGTGGTGGTGGTGGCAGTGCCCAGTAGCAGAAGTGGGGCCTTCAAGCACCTAAAACTGAGAAAGGGAAATCTTCTTTGATCAAATCTTCCTCTCTGTAATCCCAAGGGGGTGGGGTGAGATCCAGTTGCTTTTTTCTCTCTCTGCCTTCCTGCTGCTTGGTCCCAGATTTGGGTACAGTTCAGGAAATGTGTGGCAGAAAGTGTAACTAAAACCCCAGATTTCTGGCCAGAGAACCAAAAAGGGGAGAACCAATGAACTGGAAAGTACAAGGAGAGCAGAGAGGAAGGAGCTCAGGAAAACGACTCCATAAAGTTGTGTATGAACTTCAGGGCTAGCCCTGAGCTGTGCACATGTGCATCTGATTCTAACCAACACACCAAAGACTTTGAGAACTGAACTAAGGGGTAGACCACCACCTGAGTCCCAGACTGGACACTTGGTGGTACACACCTGAACAGGCTTTGAAAATGGAACTGGCATTGAAACCACAATTCAGAAGAAGGCTGGTCAGAACTTGCCAACTAAATCCAACCTGCTTGATTGTCTGGTAAAACAAAAATATCAACATTCTCCACTGAATTTAAATAAGACCTAAAGTTTCATGACATAATATTCAAAATATAGAGGATACAATCTAAAATTAATTATCACATGAAGAACTAGGAAAATCTCAACTTGCCTGGGAGAGGCAATCAGAAGATGCCGATGCCAGGGCTTCCTTGGTGGCACAGTGGTTAAGAATCCGCCTGCTAGTGCAGGGGACACGGGTTTGAGCCCTGGTCCAGGAAGATCCCACATGCCATAGAACAACTAATCCCGTGCATCACAACTACTGAGCCTGCACTCTAGAGCCCCCAAGCCACAACTACTGAGCTCACGTGTCACAGCTACTGAAGCCCACGCACCTAGAGCCTGTGCTTTGCAACGAGAGAAGCCACCGCAATGAGAAGCCTGTGCACCGCAATGAAGAGTAATCCCTGCTTGCCATAACTAGAGAAAGCTCGTGTGCAGCAATGAGGACCCAACACAGCCATAAATAAATAAATAAATAAATAAATAAATAAATAGATGCCGATGCTGAGATGACACAGATGTTGTAATAATCTGACAGACTTTAAAGTAGCTTTTATAAAAAAGCTCCTGGCCCCCTTTCCCCACCTCTTCCATCTGGCTGTTGCTGAGTTGAATCCTTTCATAACAAACTGGTAATCTAGTAAGTAAACTGTTAAAAAAAAAAATGCCCCCAAAAGTAAGGGTAAACATTGTTGACATGAATGGAAAGATAGAAAGTGTTAGCCAAAAAAATAACCCCATGAACCAAATATGTATATATAAACCAAATGGAGATACAAGAAAAAAGACAAGATAATGGAAAATTAAAAAACTCTGCTGCATGGGCTCAATCACAAAATGGAGATGACAGAGGAAAGAATCAGTAAACTCGAAAATAAAGCAATAGAAACTATCCAATCTGAACAACGAAGAGAAAAGATTAAAGAAGCTGAATGAAGTCTCAGTGGGTTATGGGACAATACTGGAAGGTTTACTATCTGTGTCATTGGAGTCCCAGAAGGAGAGAAAGAGTGCGGTACAGAAGAAATGTTTGAAAAAATAATGGCTTAAACTTCCCAAACTTGGTGCCCAAGTAGGCTTTATTCTGGGAATGGAAGGCTGGTTCAACATTCAAAAATCAATCAGTGTAATCTACCCTATTAACTGTCTAAAGAAGAAAAACTACATGGTCATGTCAATTGATAAAGCATTTGATAAAATTCAGCATCTACTCATGATAAAAATTTTCAGCAAACTTAGAAGGGGACTTTTTCAATCTGATATAGGGCATCTACAAAAAACCTACAGCAAACATCATACTTAATGGTAAAAGACTGCTCTGCCCCTAAGATCAAGAACCACTCCTGAAAGTCCTAGCCAGTGCAGTAAGAAGAAAAAGAAATAAAAATAATACAGACGGGAAAGGAAGAAATAGAACTAACCGTCTTCATAGGTGACATGATTACCTACATAGAAAAATCCCAAGGAATCTAAATATTTTTAAAAACACCTAGAACAAATAACTGAGTTTAGTAAGATAAAATAATGCAAAGTCAAAATGCAAAAAATTAATTGTATTTCTGTATATTAGCAAGGAACAATTAAAATTAAAAAAAATTTAGTAGCCCTCCCCCCAAATGAAATAATTATGTATATATCTAATGAAACATGCAGGATCTGTATGCCGAAACTTCTCTCCCATATTTTCTTTCCCACCTACCAGACTGTTCAAGCCACAAACCTAGTAATCACCATAATTGTTCCTCTTCCTCACCCTTTCCTACATTTTCTGTCTTCATGGTATGTCCTTGTTCAACCACTTCTTTCTAGCATCACTGTCCAAGGCACCATCTTTTCCCCACTAGACAAGCAAACATCTCCTAACTGGTCTCTCTGTGCTCATTGATTGCCTCCCAGTGGTCCATTCTCCATGTTGTAGTCAGAGTCATCTTTTAAAAATGTAAATCAGATCATGTCTTGTTCCCACTGAAATCACTCCAGGTTCAAACTCCATGACCTACAGGGCCCTACTTGCTGGCTCCTATGCCAATTTCTGTCTAATTATCTCAACACGTTCACTTTACTTCATTTGCCCCTCGCTGCCCTCACGCCACATTGGCGCTCCTGCCATTCCATGAATATGCCAGGTCCCTTCCTGCCCCAGGGCCTTTGTACTTTGTACCTTTCGCTTTGCACGACTGTCTTAGGTCTCTGTTCAAATGTCATCTCTGCAAGAAGGCCTTCCCAGAACACTTTTTCTAAAGTAGTCTACTCTCTTTTGACTCCCAGCCCTTCTCTAAGCAGGTATGTCTTTATTTCTTCTTAGCACTCATCCTTCCTTCAAATTATCCGCTTATTTACCTTCCTTCAAATTATGTGCTTGTTTATCTTATTTAATTGGTCCCCCCACACACTAAAATGTAGGCTTCATGTAGCCAGGGACCTTGCCTAATTTGTTCATCACTGTGTCCCTGGAACTTGGAACAGTACCTGGCACATAATAGGTGCTCAGTAAATATTTATTGAATGAAGAATAGAAAAATAGAAACAATAATGTCCATCACTTAATGGATGCTTAAGGATTACATAAATAATGGCACGTTTATACAGTGGAATACTGTGCAGCCATTAGAAATGATGATGCAATTTTATTTTTATTGACATAGAAGATGTCTAGAGTATTATTGAGTGAACAAAACAGGAACAAACAGCATGTATATTGAGGCCACAGGTAAGTACAATTATATATGCACATTCACACATATATTTGTGGAAAGAGATTTCTGGGAAGATACCAAAATATTTGCGGCAATTAACTTTAGATGATGGGAGTTTTGAATGGTTCTTACTTCATTCTTTTTAAGTTTTTTACATTTGGATTTTTGCGGTAAGCTTGTGTTATTCCTACAACTGGGAAAAATAAAATTACTTTTGTTTGGAGAGAAGGACTGTGTCTGTGCTTAGTGGTTATTTTTATGTATCTACCCTACTAGGTGGTAAGCTCCATGAAGGTTCAGATACAAACTGCAGAGTGAGCCATTTTTTCTGTGTCCTGTCCTGGCTGCTCTTTTGACATGCTGTCCCTCATAAACCTGCACCTTAACACAAGATACCCTGGCATGGTCTGGGCATACTTGATATCATGAATAGAACTGAATTTACTATATGCCCAGCTCTAGACATCTTCTTTTCTTCCCAGGATAGAAGGGGAATGGTGCATGACCTCTTTGCTTGCATTGGGATGGGGCTTCTACCTACCAACGGAAGTTCGACACTCCATTGGCCCCGAGTACCGTCACAGCTGTGCTGCGCTTGGGTGGAGGGCGCATACTGCCAGGGCACCTTGTCTTATCAGGACCTCCTCGCTAGGCCTCTCTCCTCCCCCCACACCAATGTACACCCATTTGAGACTGGATTTCAGTTTGTGAACTTCTATGTTATTTTACTGGGTCAGTTAATTTAGTCCAGGTCAGTGAATTTTTCTGTGTTTATTTTATAATACTGCTTTTCCTATTTTAGTTTGTCTTTGATTAACTGATCCTATGTTATAATTTATTTTCCTGACTCAAGATGATGTGGGAGCTGTTTGCACTTTGGCCAGCCGCTCTTGGGTCTCTGTGGACTCCCATGGTTCATGTGTGGGCATGGCTAGGCCTTTTGACACCACCCTGGGGCAGGGGGTGGGAGGTAAGGGTAGATAATTGCTCTCATGGCAGCTCTGCTAATATGAGGGGGTCTGCTTTCCTTGTTTTCCTCTGAGAGTCAGTGTAGAGTAACGTAAAGAAAAGAAGCTGCAGAGCCAGACCTGGGTTGGTTCGACCGCACCCAGCTGGTCCATGTGCTGGCTGGGGATCTTGAACACATTATTTCCCCTCTCTAAGACTCTGTTTCCTCCTCTGTAAAATGGAGAAAATACCCACCTCATAAGGGTTGTAAGGGTTAAACTGAGAGTATAGGTGAAAGTACTGAGAGCAGCATAAATTCCCAGTAGATGCTCAATAAATAGTAGTTCCCTCAGTTCTTCCCTTTGTCCGGCGTGTCCGTTTGCAACTGTTGCCAGCTTCCTCCAACCCAAGCCAGGATATATATTACTTATGTTTAATATAGCCCATGACTTTTATTCGAGGTTGTACAGTGCCTTTTCTTTAGAAAAGAGGGATCTATTTTGGTTAGGATAGGTCCTCATTCCATTTATCCCTATGCCCTTTGCACTTAGCAATTCATCATATCTCAGAGGTTGGAGCCAAAGACCCCTTTAAAGAAGCAGAGCTTCTTTTACATGCTTGGAGTTTTCTTGCCTAATGGCCTATCCTGATTTTCTGGCTTTTGTGCGTTCTAATATGAAGCACTGCAATTTCCTGATAGAATAAAAATAAAGTCCATGTTTTTTCCCATATACTAAACTTTATCTACTTCAATAATGTTTCTCAAACTGGCCTTCCTGGGAAATATTCATTGTTGTCATCGGCAGCAGTTATTTCATAGGCATCTGCTTTGTGCAAAGCACAGTGACAGCCCATGGGAATTTACAATGATCAAAGGAGGTGGGTCACTGGGGACTGAAAGGGCCAGTCGCACAATTGGTTCATGATGTGCACCTATATTCCCTGAAAGTCCATTTCATGGCTCAGTGGCCTAAGAGTGGAGCTGGAGTAGGACACTTTCTCTCGGGGAGCTCCCCCTTCATCCTAGAATAGGATATCACTGTGGAGTCAGTACCCCCAGCTGTTTAAACATGAGAGCATAAGTAGAAAGTGATAACACTTGTACACCTTGCTAAGATAAAAGGAGGGGACTCAGGGTTGTTTAATCAGGGCATTGTGAAAACATTTAAATTTTTCTTTACATTATAGAATCATGATGAGCAAAATGAAATACAAAGTGTTGTGGAATGTATTAAATGTTGAATTGCTATAATATAAAAATAAATATTTTTAAGTTTTTAAGTTAAAAACTTGAGCTTGTTTCAATGTGTGTTAGTTTTTATCTCAGGGTTGATGCCTCTCAGGTGGTCAGTTTTCATAAAGGTTCCAAATATGCTTGAAAAGAATGTGCATTCTCCACATTCTGTGTGTATCAGCGAGTTCAAAATTTATTCACTGTTCTGTTCAAATCTTCTGATTTCTCAGCTGATTCTGTGAGCCTGATTCTTCAGTGGTCTATAAGGTTCCTGTTATAATGACAGGAGACCCATTGTATATTTCTCCTTGGAATTCTGTTAATTTTGCCTGATACAGAGACATTATTAGGTGCGTACACACTTTAGTGCATGGCCTCCTTTTGTTTATGTCCAGTTTCTGAACCTTCCAGGAGTTTCTATGAGTTCAGAACACCAACTTCTTCCTTTGAAATGCCAGTGGAAGAGTTAATGGTTAGTTTCAAAGACAGTCAGCATCTGAACAGGCACTTTATGCATTCACAGGTCTGGCGTGGTACAGGTGTGGAGAAGAGCAGAGATTTGCGTCGTGGATGCCGCTTCCCACCTTGAGCCAGGCAAGGGACACACATGTGCTCCTTGGTCAGGCCTTTCCAGCCTGGCTGAGGCAGGGAGCCTAAACCACCAGACTAAGCATCTCCCCTTCACTGTGCAGCTGTGATCTTGCTGCTCTGACACCTGGGGGGAGAGTACCTTCAGGTGCCAGGAGAGAGCTGTACATATACGTCAGTGCACAGCGTGCCTGGTGACTTGAGAGTCCCAGGATCTTTTTTGTTTGTTTGTTTTGTTTTAGTTAATTTTTGGAGTATGGTTGCTTTACGATGTTGTGTTAGCCTCCACTGCACAACAAAATGTATCAGCCGTACACATACAGATATCCCCTCCCTTTTGGATTTCCCTCTCATTTAGGTTACCACAGTGCACTAGGTGACTTCCCTGTGCTGTACAGCATGTTCCCATCAGTTGTCCATAAATGGGTGTTGAATTTTGTCAAAAGCTTTTTCTGCATCTATTGAGCTGATCATATAATGTTTATTCTTCAATTTGTTAATATGGTGTATCACATTGATTGATTTGCATATGTTGAAGAATCCTTGCATCCCTGGGATAAATCCCACTCGATCATGGTGTATGATCCTTTCAATGTGTTGTTGGATTCTGTTTGCTAGTATTCTGTTGAGGATGTTTGCATCTATATTCATCAGTGATATTGTCTGTAGTTTTCTTTTTTTGTAGTATCTTTGTCTGGTTTTGGTATCAGGGTGATGGTGGCCTCGTAGAATGGGTTTGGGAGTGTTCCTCCCTCTGCAATTTTTTGGAAGAGTTTGAGAAGGATGGGTGTTAGCTCTTCTCTAAATGTTTGATAGAATTCACCTGTGAAGCCATCAGGTCCTGGACTTTTGTTTGTTGGAAGATTTTTAATCACAGTTTCAATTTCAGTGCTTGTGATTGGTCTGTTCATATTTTCTATCTCTTCCTGGTTCAGTCTTGGAAGGTTATACCTTTCTAAGAATTTGTCCATTTCCTTTTTTTTTTTTGGCTGAGTTGGGTCTTCGTTGCTGCGTGCAGGCTTTCTCTAGTTGCGGTGAGTGGGGGCTACTCTCCGTTGCGGTGCGCGCACTTCTCACTGCAGTGGCTTCTCTTGTTGCGGAGCTCAGGCTCTAGGCGTGCAGGCTTCAGTAGCTGTGGAGTGCGGGCTTCAGTAGTTGTGGCGCACGGGCTTAGCTGCTCCGCAGCATGTGGGATCATCCCAGACCAGGGCTCGAACCTGTGTTCCCTGCATTGGCAGGCAGATTCTTAACCACTGCGCCACCAGGGAAGTCCATGTCCATTTCTTCCAGGTTGTCCATTTTATTGGCATAGAGTTGCTTGTAGTAAGTAGTCTCTTATGATGCTTTGTATTTCTGCAGTGTCCGTTGTAACTTCTCCTTTTTCATTTCCAATTTTATTGATTTGAGTCCTCTTCCTCTTTTTCTTGATGAATTTGGCTAAAGGTTTATCAATTTTGTTTATCTTCTCAAAGAAACAGCTTTTAGTTTTATTGATCTTTGCTATTGTTTTCTTTGTTTCTATTTCATTTATTTCTGCTCTGATCTTTATGATTTCTTTCCTCCTACTAACTTTGGGTTTTGTTGGTTCTTCTTACTCTAGTTCCTTTAGGTGTAAGGTTAGATTGTTTATTTGAGATTTTTCTTGTTTCTTGAGGCAGGATTATATTTCTATAAACTTCCCTCTTAGAACTGCTTTTGCTGCATCCCATAGGTTTTGGATACTTGTGTTTTCGTTGTCATTTTCCTCTAGGTAATTTTTGATTTCCTCTTTGATTTCTTCAGTGATCTCTTCATTATTTAGTAACGTATTGTTTAGCCTCCATGTGTTTGGGTTTTTTACGTTTATTTCCCTGTAATTTATTTCTAATCTCATAGCGTCGTGGTCAGAAAAGATGCTTCATATGATTCCAATTTTCTTAAATTTACTGAGGCTTGATTTGTGACCCAAGATGTGATCTATCCTGGAGAAGGTTCTGTGTGCACTTGAGAAGAAAGTGTAATCTGCTGTTTTCAGATGGAATGTCCTATAAATATCAATTAAATATGTCTGGTCTATTGTGTCATTTAAAGCTTGCATTTCCTTATTAATTTTCTGTCTGGATTATCTGTCCATTGGTGTGAGGTGTTAAAGCCCCCCACTATTATTGTGTTACTGTCGATTTCCTCTTTTATAGCTATTAGCATTTGCCTTATGGATTGAGGTGCTCCTATGTTGGGTGCATATATATTTATAATTGTTATATCTTCTTGGATTGATCCCTTGATCATTATGTAGTGTCCTTCCTTGTCTCTTGTAACATTCTTTATTTGAAAGTCTATTTTATCTGATATGAGTATTGCTACTCCAGCTTTCTTTTGATTTCCATTTGCATGGAATATCTTTTTCCATCCCCTCACTTTCAGTCTGTACGTATCCCTATGTCTGAAGTGGGTCTCTTGAAGACAGCATATCGATGGGTCTTGTTTTTGTATCCATTCAGTGAGCTTGTGTCTTTTGGTTGGAGCATTTAATCCATTCATAATTAAGGTAATTATTGACATGTATGTTCCTATTACCATTTTCTTAATTGTTTTGGGTTTGTTTTTGTAGGTCCTTTTCTTCTCTTGTGTTTCCCACTTAGAGAAGTTCCTTTAGCATTTGTTGTAGAGCTGGTTTGGTGGTGCTGAATTCTCTTAGCTTTTGCTTGTCTGTAAAGCTTTTGATTTCTCTGTTGAATCTGAATGAGATCCTTGCCAGGTAGAGTAATCTTGGTTGTAGTTTCTTCCCTTTTATCACTTTAAATATATCGTGCCACTCCCTTCTGGCTTTTAGAGTTTCTGCTGAAAAATCAGCTGTTAACCTTATGGGAGTTCCCTTATATGTTATTTGTCATTTTTCCCTTGTTGCTTTCAATAATTTTTCTTTGTCTTTAACTTTTGTCAATTTGATTATTATGTGTCTTGGCGTGTTTCTCCTTGGGTTTATCCTGCCTGGGACTCTCTGCACTTCCTGGACTTGGGTGGCTATTTCCTTTCCCATGTTAGGGAAGTTTTCGACTAGAATGTCTGTGATATTTTCTTGGGTCCTTTCTCTCTCTCTCTTCTCCTTCTGGTACCCCTAAAATGTGAATGTTGTTGCATTTAATGTTGTCCCAGAGGTCTCTTAGGCTGTCTTCATTTCTTTTCATTCCTTTTTCTTTTTTCTGTTCCACGGCAGTGAATTCCACCATTCTGTCTTTCAGATCACTTATCCGTTTTTCTGCCTCAGTTATTCTGCTATTGATTCCTTCTAGTGTAGTTTTCATTTCAGTGATTGTATCGTTCATCTCTGTTTGTTTGTTCTTTAATTCTTCTAGGTGTTTGTTCTTTAGTTCTTCTAGGTCTTTGTTAAACATTTCTTGCATCTTCTCGATTTTTGCCTCCATTCTTTTTCTGAGGTCCTGGATCATCTTCATTATCATTTTTCTGAATTCTTTTTTTGGGAGGTTGCCTATCTCCACTTCATTTAGTTGTTTTTCTGGGGTTTTATCTTGTTCCTTCATCTGGTACATAGTCCTCTGCCTTTTCATTTTGTCTATCTGTGAATGTGGTTTTCGTTCCACAGGCTGCAGGATTGTCCCCCATTTGTTTATTTTTGTTTTAATTTTCATTACGCTAGGAGGTGGTTTAAAAAGATGTTGCTGTGGTTTATGTCAAAGAGTGTTCTGCCTATGTTTTCCTCTAAGTGTTTTAATAGTGTCTGGTCTTACATTTAGGTCTTTAATCCATTTTGAGTTTGTTTTTGTGTATCCAGGGTCTTTCTTATTACAGATTTAGGGTGAGTGGACTGCCGGTGAGACCTGGGCTTTACTGCCAGCTTCCCCAGAGATGAATTGTCCCTGTCGAGTTGGTACACGCAAAATAGCATTTCCATTGTATAAGCTGAACTCACATGCTACTTCAAGAACACATTTGTATACAGTGAGATGCTCTGGGATCTGCAACCTTGCCCAAACCCAACAGTAAGAAGCTCTGCTGCTGTATCTCCAGAGCATTATGCCTGTGACTTCCTGATCGCTTTCTGTTCTGGTTTATATTTCCTAAAGATTATACTTAAACTTTCCTGCTAGTCAGAGAACTCTGTGAGGGACTGTGCGCAGTAACAGCTTAGGAATATGTGGCGTATTCAGTAACTGCTTATGAATATGAGAATAGAACGCTTGTCAGATAAGATCCCTGGCTGGGTTGGAGATGGGGCAGTAATGTGTTACTCAGGAGCTTCCAGAAGTCTTTGTGGAGAAGGTTAAATTTTAGGCTTTTATAAATGACAGGAGGAAATTACCCTGACAGATTTGGAGTCCTCAAAAAGGAACCCCAAAGTAAAAGCCAGAAACTGAAATTAAGGAAGAGTGCCTAAGAAGAGCCAGGGCAGGCTCTCCATAGGCAGGTGACTTCGATGTAATCAGCTGGATGGGCTGGGAACCAAGAATGCCCAGAGCAAGAGAAGCACCACCTTAAAAGGTGGTTGGGCTAGTAGCTGGGAGAGGCAGCAAGAGGTGGAGGAAGACAAAGAATCAGGTCTTAGGGCTCCTCACTAGATTCTCTTGGTCATTTGGTCACGTTCATTCTTCCATTCATTCAGCATATGTATGGAGCACCAACTATGCCAGACCCTGTATTAGGTGCTAGAGATACAGATACATACAGTTAGGATTATTTATTGTAAGCAACAGAAACTGACCCTGACTGACTTAAAAGAAAAAGAAATTTACCAGAAGGACATGGGAACCCACAGAATCAAATTAAAAGCCAAACAGCCGGCCTTCAGAAAACACATTAAGGGCAGTGACGGGAATCTAGATTGAAGCAAGTGTTCCATCTCTTCAGCATGCTGTTTTTCTCCCTGGTGTCACTCAGCTTGCAAGAGAAAGAGTCCAACCAACCTAGCTTTTGTCAAGTATCCACACTTTGGAAAGGCACATCCCATTGATAGTCTGACCACTTGTCTGCAATGGGAGAAGGGTAGTTCCCTGAAAGAAATTCAAGGGGCTTCTTTCTAAAAGAGGACAGAAACAACAGATGTGCACCACAGACTCATGAGCAAATAAGCAGAACTGCATTAAGTTCTACAAGTTTGGTGGAGAGCACAGATAAGGGGACACTTAGGCTAACAGTTTAGATCAGAGTAGGGGTTGTCATTCATCACTCATTTATCATGCCAAGCACAGTGTTAGGTGACGAAGCCTTAGAACTTTTTTAGCCTGTGGAAGAGAGCCACCAGTCAAATAGTCTGATAAGTGTATAATTACATTTGTATAATAGAGTAATTGCTATGAGGGCAAGTAAGACACTGTGTGAAAGGAGCATGTAGGAGGGGCACAAGCCAGACAGGAGGGTCAAGGCATGCTCTTCTAAAAGAGTACATTTGAACTAGGGCCTTAAATATGAGCAGGAACTAACCACATAAAGAGAGGAGGACATGTTTCAGGCAGAAAAAACTGCTTCTAAGAAAAAGGCCTATGTTGAGAGAATTCATGGCTCATTCAAGGAACTGAGAGACGGCCAAAATGGCCAGAGCACAGTGCCCAAGGGAGAAGATAGTACAAGATAGAGCTGCAAAGGTAGGTAAAGGCCGAATCATGAAGGTCCTTATGGTACTACAAAAATGTCTATTACTTTTAGCTTTGGTGACAGCTATATCTTGAAGGACGAGTGGGAATTTACCAAGTTAACAAGGGGAGTGAGGGCATTATAGATTGAGGGAACATCATCTGCAGTAGGTCTCAGGCATGAAGGCTGCCTGAAGCGGGTGGCAGAGGATGGGGCTGGGAAGACAGGTAGAGACAGATTACGTGGTTGCTGCATGGCCTAAGCAACAGTGAAGACTCCAGCAAATGCAGTGACCATGGTAGAGGGAGGAGGATCTGTATTTAGAAATGAGAGAAATAGGGCACACCAAAAACTTCATTCTTGGGGGACTGAATGGTGATGCCGTTACCAAAGAAACAAAACAGGCTGTGGGGAGGGCAGGGAACGGGGTGAAGATAAGTCTGATTTATAGCATTTTGAGTTTGAGGTGACTGTGGGTCATCTAGGGGCCACGTGTAGGAAATAACCAATGTGAAAAGCGGTTGGGAATGATACTCTACGTGAAGGGAAAAGCAGGCACGAAGGCCTGGAAGTGATAAGGTACTTTGGAGGAACATAACATAGCTCAGTCTGGCTGGAGCATAGAACATGGCAGGGGCAGGGTCGGGTGATGCAGGGAGTCAAAGAGTGAGCTTAGGGTGGCACTGTAGGCCAGATCATGAAGGCCCTTGTAAGCTAAGAGACTGGCATTTATTCTGAGAACAGTAGAGGCCGTTCGAATGTTTTAAGCAGAGTTATGACATAATCATATTTATCTTATAGGAAGATTGCTCTGGTTACATCATGGAGAATCCATTAGAAAGGGACAAGACAGGACGCAGGGAAACCTGGTAGGAGGCTGTTAATAGTCACTGAGGTGAGAAGTGAAGCTGGCTTAATCAAGAATGGTAGAAATGGAGAAAAGTCAGTGGACTTGAGATCCATGTAGAAGACGAAATTAAAAGGACATGGTATTTAATTAAATGAAATAAGAGAGAAGCAGGGATCAAGGAGTTCTCTCAGGTCTCCAGCTTGGGCAGCTGGGTGAAAAGTGGTACCGTTCATTAAGGTAGGGAATACAGGAGGAGGTTGTACACGTGTAAGGGTGGTGAAAATGAACTCTGTGTGAGGCAGCCTGAGTTTCAGGTAACTATAGGATGTCAAGGTGGAGATGTCAGCTGCATACACAAGTCTGGAGCTCAGGCTCACTAGAGAGGGTTGAGCAGGAA
>NW_006796183.1:675257-678651 GCF_000442215.2 Lipotes vexillifer
AGATCATTGGTTAAACTGAATAGTTAAGCAAGGTGAAGTCTAGACCAGATAGACTTTTTCCCAGATAGGGAAAAAGGGAAGAAAGGAGGAGAAACAACTGAAAACTAGACAAAATATATGAAAAAAAAAGTTTCTTCAGACATTGAACAAGAGGTAGCCCAGGACCCTGGTCTTTGAAAGAAGGGAAACAAATGAGATTTCCAGACCACAGCACAGGAAAGAAGAACCCAAACAGAACCCAAGAGTCTTCCTAAGAGGAAACAGAGTTGAAAATTTGAGGAGACCAAGGCAGCCAGAATTCATGGGCAGAGTACCAGAGAGGAGAGAGCTGCACACAGAGAGAGCACTGGAGATCTGCTGAGGACTGCTTGGACTCCTCAGCTGATCAAAGCACGTGTGTGAGGAAACGACTGGAGGCCAAGAAAAGAAGCACTGAAAAGGAGCAGGAAGAGTACTCTCTATAGCTCACACAGGGCTGGGAATAGTGTTGTGGTCAGAAAGGTTACTTGATACAATTTCAGTTTTCTTAAATTTACCAAGGCTTGATTTGTGACCCAAGATATGATCTGTCCTGGAGAATGTTCCATGAGCACTTGAGAAAAATGTGTATTCTGTTGTTTTTGGATGGAATTTCCTATAAATAATCAATTAAGTCCATCTTGTTTAATGTATCATTTAAAGCTTGTGTTTCCTTATTTATTTTCATTTTGGATGACCTGTCCATTGGTGAAAGTGGGGTGTTAAAGTCCCCTACTATGACTGTGTTACTGTCGATTTCCCCTTTTATGGCTTTTAGTGTTTGCCTAATGTATTGAGGTGTTCCTATATTGGGGGCATTAATGTTTACAATTGTTATATCTTCTTCTTGGATCGATCCCTTGATCATTATGTAGTGTCCTCCTTTGTCTCTTCTAATAGTCTTTATTTTAAAGTCTATTTTGTCTGATATGAGAATTACTACTCCAGCTTTCTTTTGGTTTCCATTTGCATGGAATATCTTTTTCCACCCCCTTACTTACAGTCTGTATGTGTCTCTAGGTCTGAAGTGGGTCGCTTGTAGACAGCATATATATGGGTCTTGTTTTTGTATCCATTCAGCCAGTCTGTGTCTTTTGGTGGGAGCATTTAATCCATTTACATTTAAGGTAATTATCGATATGTATTTTCCTATTCCCATTTTCTTAATTGTTTTGGGTTTGTTATTGTAGGTCTTTTCCTTCTCTTGTGTTTCTTGCCTAGAGAAGTTCCTTTACCATTGGTTGTAGAGCTGGTTTGGTGGTGCTGAACTCTCTCAGCTTTTGCTTGTCTGTAAAGGTTTTAATTTCTCCATCAAATCTGAATGAGGTCCTTGCTGGGTAGAGTAATCTTGGTTGCAGGTTTTTCTCCTTCATCACTTTAAATATGTCCTGCCAGTCCCTTCTGGCTTGTAGAGTTTCTGCTGAGAGATCAGCTGTTAACCTTATGGGGATTCCCTTGTGTGTTATTTGTTGTTTTTCCCTTGCTGCTTTTAATATGCTTTCTTTGTATTTAATTTTTGACAGTTTGATTAATATGTGTCTTGGCGTATTTCTCCTTGGATTTATCCTGTATGGGACTCTCTGTGCTTCCTGGACTTGATTAACTATTTCCTTTCCCATATTAGGGAAGTTTTCAACTATAATCTCTTCAAATATTTTCTCAGTCCCTTTCTTTTTCTCTTCTTCTTCTGGAACCCCTATAATTCGAATGTTGGTGCGTTTAATGTTGTCCCAGAGGTCTCTGAGACTGTCCTCAGTTCTTTTCATTCTTTTTTCTTTATTCTGCTCTGCAGTAGTTATTTCCACTATTTTATCTTCCAGGTCACTTATCCGTTCTTCTGCCTCAGTTATTCTGCTATTGATCCCATCTAGAGTATTTTTAATTTCATTTATTGTGTTGTTCATCATTGTTTGTTTCATCTTTAGTTCTTCTAGGTCCTTGTTAAATGTTTCTTGCATTTTGTCTATTCTATTTCCAAGATTTTGGATCATCTTTACTATCATTATTCTGAATTCTTTTTCAGGTAGACTGCCTATTTCCTCTTCATTTGTTAGGTCTGGTGGGTTTTTATCTTGCTCCTTCATCTGCTGTGTGTTTTTCTGTCTTCTCATTTTGCTTATCTTACTGTGTTTGGGGTCTCCTTTTTGCAGGCTGCAGGTTCGTAGTTCCCGTTGTTTTTGGTGTCTGTCCCCAGTGGCTAAGGTTGGTTCAGTGGGTTGTGTAGGCTTCCTGGTGGAGGGGACTAGTGCCTGTGTTCTGGTGGATGAGGCTGGATCTTGTCTTTCTGGTGGGCAGGTCCACGTCTGGTGGTGTGTTTTGGGGTGTCTGTGGACTTATTATGATTTTAGGCAGCCTCTCTGCTAATGGGTGGGGTTGTGTTCCTGTCTTGCTAGTTGTTTGGCATAGGGTGTCCAGCACTGTAGCTTGCTGGTCGTTGAGTGAAGCTGGGTGCTGGTGTTGAGATGGAGATCTCTGGGAGATTTTCGCCATTTGATATTATGTGGAGCTGGGAGGTCTCTTGTGGACCAGTGTCCTGAAGTTGGTTCTGCCACCTCAGAGGCACAGCACTGACTCCTGGCTGCAGCACCAAGAGCCTTTCATCCACACGGCTCAGAATAAAAGGGAGAAAAAGTAGAAAGAAAGAAAGAGGATAAAATAAAGTAAGATAAAATAAAATAACGTTATTAAAATAAAAAAGAATTATTAAGAAAAAAGAATTTTTTGAGTAAAAAACAAACAAAAAAACGGACGGATAGAACCCTAGGACAAATGGTGAAAGCAAAGCTATACAGACAAAATCTCACACAGAAGAATACACATACACACTCACAAGAAGAGGAAAAGGGGAAAAAGTCATAAATCTTGCTCCCAAAGTCCACCTCCTCAATTTGGGATGGTTCGTTGTCTATTCATGTATTCCACAGATGCAGGGTACATCAAGTTGATTGTGGAGCTTTAATCCGCTGCTTCTGAGGCTGCTGGGAGAGATTTCCCTTTCTCTTCTTTGTTCTCACAGCTCCCAGGGGCTCAGCTTTGGATTGGGCCCCACCTCTGCGTGTAGGTCGCCGGATGGCATCTGTTCTTCGCTCAGACAGGACGGGGTTAAAGGAGCCGCTGATTCGGGGTCTCTGGCTCACTCAGGCCGCGGGGAGGGAGGGGTGCGGATGCCGGGTGAGCCTGCGGCGGCAGAGGCCAGTGGGCCGTTGCACCAGCCTGAGGCGCGCCGTGCGTTCTCCCGGGGAAGTTGTCCCTGGATCACGAGACCCTGGCAGCGGCGGGCTGATAGGCTCTCGGGAGGGGAGGTGTGGATAGTGACCTGTGCTCGCACACAGGCTTCTTGGTGGCGGCAGCAGCAGCCTTAGCGTCTCATGCCCGT
>NW_006796183.1:678884-706314 GCF_000442215.2 Lipotes vexillifer
ACAAGCCTCTCGGGCTGGTGAGTGCCGGTCGGCACCGATCCTCTGTGCGGGAACCTCCCCGCTCTGCCCTCCGCACCCCCGTTGCTGCGCTCTCCTCCGCGGCTCCGAAGCTCCCCGCTCCGCCTCCCGCAGTCTCCGCCCGCGAAGGGGCTTCCTAGTGTGTGGAAGCCTTTCCTCCTTCACAGCTCCCTCCCACTGGTGCAGGTCTCCTCCCTATTCTTTTGTCTCTGTTTATTCTTTTTTCTTTAGCCCTAACCAGGTGCGTGGGGGAGTTTCTTGCCTTTTGGGAGATCTGAGGTTTTCTGCCAGCGTTCAGTAGGTGTTCTGTAGGAGTTGTTCCACGTGTAGTTGTATTTCTTGTGTATCTGTGGGGAGGAAGGTGATCTCCGCATCTTACTCTTCTGCCATCTTCCCCCTCTCTCCAGGCTGCATTTCTATACACTAACAATGAACTATCAGAGAGAGAAATAAAGGAAAGAATTCCATTTACTATCACATCAGAAAGAATAAAATACCTAGGAATAATGCTTGGTAAACTGTAAGACACTGATGAGAGAAACTGAAGACAACACAAACAGGTGGAAAGATATACCATGTTGGAAGAATTAATATTATGAAAATGACCATACTACCCAAGGCAACCTACAGATTCAGTGCAATCCCTATCAAAATACCAATGGCATTTTTCACAGAACTAGAACAAATAATTTTAAAATTTGTATGGAAACACAAAAGACCCTGAATAGCCAAAACAATCTTGAGAAAGAAGAACAGAGTTGGAGAAATCACACTCTCTGATTTCAGGCTGTGCTACAAAGCTACAGTAATCAAAACAGTATGGTCCTGGCACAAAAACAGACACATAGATCAATGGAACAGAATAGAGAGCCCAGAAATAAACCCATGCACTTGTGGTCAATTAATCTAAAACAAAGGAGGCAAGGATATACAATGGAGAAAAGACAGTCTCTTCAAGTAAGTGGTGCTGGGAAAACTGGACAGCTACATGTAAAAGAGTGAAACTAGAACATTCTCTAACACCATATGCAAAAATAAACTCAAAATGAATTAAAGACTTAAATGTAAGACTGGATACTATGAAACTCCTAGAGGAAAACATAGGCAGAACACTCTTTGACATAAATTGTAGCAATATTTTTTCAGTATTTGCTTTCCTCTCCTAAAGCCAAGGAAATAAAAACAAGAATAAACAAATGGGACCTAATAAAACTTAAAAGCTTTTGCACAGCAAAGGAAACCATCAACAAAATGAAAAGACAACCTACTGAATGGGAGAAAATATTTGCAAATGATATGACCAATAAGGAATTAATATCCAGAATATATAAACAGCTCATAAAACATCATAAACAAACAACCCAATTTAAAAATGCGCAGAAGGCTTTCCCACAGTGACGACCTCCCCACGAGAACATGCCTCTCACAAAGGATCTCCTTCATCCCTCTCCAGAAGAGGAGAATAGGAAACACAAAAAGAAGCCCCTGGTGCAGAGCCCCACTTCCTATTTCATGGATGTGAAATGCCCAGGATGCTATAAAATCACCACCATCTTTAACCATGCACAAACAGTAGTTTTGTGTGTTGGCTGCTCTACCATCCTCTGCCAGCCTACAGGAGGAAAAGCAAGGCTTGCAGAAGGGTGCTCCTTCAGATGAAAGCAGCACTAAAAGCCCCTGGAATCAAGATGAATACGAAACCATCCCAATAAACACATTTTGGATTAAAAAAAAAAATGGGCAGAAGACCTAAATAGACATTTTTCCAAAGAGCAAGTGCAGATGGTCAACAGGCATGTGAAAAGAGGTTCAACCCCAGTAATTATTAGGGAAATGCAAATCAAAACCACAATGAGGTATCACCTCACATTGGTAAGAATGGCTATCGTCAAAAACTCTACAAACAATAAATGCTAGAGAAGGTGTGGAGAAAAGGGAAGCCCCCTACACTATTGGTGGGAATGTAAATTGATACAGCCACTATGGAAAACAGTATGGAGGTTCCTTAAAAAACGAAAAATAGAGTTACCATATGGTCCAGTGATCTCCTGGACGTATATCTGGACAAAATTATAATTGGAAAAGATACATGCACCCCAAGGTTCATTGCAGTAGCCAAGACATGGAAGCAACCTAAATGTCCATTGACAGATGAATGGATAAAAAAAGATGTGGTACATATATACAATGGAATATTATGTAGCCATAAAAAAGAATGAAATAATGTCATTTGCAGCAATATGGATGGGCCTAAAGATTATCATACTAAGTGAAGTAAGCCAGACAGAGAAAGACAAATATCATATGATAATGCCAAAATGTGGAATCTAAAGAAAAAAGATACAAATGTACATATTACAAAACAGAAATAGACCCACAGACATAGAAAGCAAACTTATAGTTACCAAAGGGGGAAGAGGGGGAGGGATAAATTAGGAGTTTGGGATTAACATATACACACTACCGTATGTAAAATAGCTAACCAACAAGGACCTACAGGGAACTATACTCAATATTTTGTAATAATATATAAAGGAAAAGTAATCTGAAAAAGAATATATATGTATAGCTTCAGGTGCTATACACCTGAAACTAACACAATATTGTAAATCAGCCATACTTCAATAAATTAAGACAAAAAAAGAATGAAATTTTGCCATTTGCAACAACATGGTTGCACTTGGAGGGTATTATGCAAAGTGAAATAAGTCAGACAGAAGAAGACAAATACTGTATGATATCACTTATATGTGGAATCTAACAAACAGCAAACTAGTGAATATAACATAAAAGAAACAGACTCACAGATATAGAGGACAAACTAGCAGTTTACAGAGGGAAGGGGGAAGGGGGGCAGGGCAGTATAGGGGTAGGGGATTAAGAGGTGCAAACTATTAGGTATAAAGTAGGCACAACAATATTATTGTACAGCACAGGGAATTTAGTCAATATTTTATAATAGCTATAAATGAAGTATAACCTTTAAAAATTGTGAATCACTATATTGTATTATATTGTATATAATATTGTACATCAACTATACTGCAATAAAAAAAAAAAAAAAAAAAAGACCAGGTAGTTCAGAAAAGCTTGAAAATACAGCCCATATGAGGAGAAAAATCAGTTGATAGAAACAGGCGTAGAGATAACACAAATGATAGAATTAGTAGGCAAAGATGTTAAAACATATCCCATATCTTCAGGAAGGTAGAAGAAAGCATGAGAATATTAAGGGAAGGCATGTAAGATATAAAAAAGAATTTTAGATATGAATAATAGTGTTTGAGAAGAAAAATATACTCAATGTATAAATGACAGATTAGACACTGCAGAAGAAAAAGTAGTGAACTATAAGATATATCAATAGAAACCATCTAAAAATTACTAGAAACAAATGAACAGAGTGTCAGTGAGTGGTGGGATGTCAAGCAGCCTGATACATGTGTAACTGGAGCCCCCAGAAGAGACGGGAGGGCAGAAAAAGTTTTGAGGACATAACAGCCAAGATATTTTCCAGTTTGATTAAAACTATAAACCCACAGATCCCAGAATCTCAGTGAACCCCAAACACAAGAAAAATGGTGAAAACTATGCCACAGCACATCATAATCACTCACTTCTCACTACCCACAGGTGCTTGGCATTTGAGAGAAAAAGCAGCCTCCTATTGAGAGCCACAGGAAAAGCCAGGTCTTGCAGGGCAGAGTCAGGCTTCAGGCTTCGGGTCTGCTAGGAGGTAGAGGGAAGTAAGCCAGGTGATTGGCATATGGGGTCCAGAGGGCATTATGAGAAAGATTTAAAGAGGAGATTGGCCAAGGAAGAAAAGACCCACAGCAGAATGGACGAGGACAGGAGAAAAAAAGTCTGTGGCCCATTTTAACAGTGGGTATACCTATTATACCTGGGAGATTGGGCTAGCTTTAAGTTTTCCAAGGACTTCTTCCTGTTCCCAGGAGCTTTTATTTGTTCAGGACAACACATTCCTCCTTCTGGTAAATGCTCCTTCTAACCAGGTGTGTCATGTCAGAATCATAACTTTTCACAAACCCCATCTTCTTGATCACTGTGATTCAGACAGTGGGTGAGGAGCTGATGCAAGCTAGACCACTTGTACCCCTTCCCTGGGAGTTTTGCCATTAGGAGCAGAGATGCCAGGTCTCATGCCCTTTTCAGTGGCAGAACTGAAGATATGGCCTGCGAATTGCTACTGGCTATGTGTCCTGACTTAGGAAGAAAGCTAGTCGGGGAGAGTAAAGCTAACTGAGGGAGGCCTGCTGGCATTCCAGTCACTTTCAGTCATCTCTGAAGCCCTCTGCACCCTGGCGCTTCCCATGCTTTGGTTATGTGAACCGCTGAATCACCGTATTTGCCTAAGTTAGTACAAGCAGTGTGTTGAACATGCAGGAAACATCAGGGGATAATCACAGCCACTTTCATTTGTGTCTCTCTGTCCCCATAAGATATTTTCAGTGTGGGAGGTCCAGAGAACTTTTTGGTACCTCTGAGGTAATAGAAATCCCATGGCCACATTGAATCACAAATTCCAAAATTAGTGTCCTGCCTTATGGCAATAGTCATAGCTTTCTGTTCGTTCAGAGCTGCAGTGACTTCTCCTCCCTGCACAGAGCTTAGAACCAGCGGTGCCGACCCAGGGAGGGGATATGCCCTGCTTGTCCTCCTCCTTCCACTCGTCCCCCAGTTGCTGGCTGAGGTTTTGGACCTCTCTGGAGTTGGTGGGGAAGGGAGAGAGAATGAGCGGAGAAGACACAAGATAGTGTCAGCACTCCCTGAACTGAAAAGTGTGTAAAGCTGACCCTTGTGGGGTTCTCTTGTAGACATTTTGGAGACCCCTCCATCTGGGGACCTCTCCTCTGTAGGTCTCCTGATGTGGGCAATGCACTCACCAAAGCCTTGTCACTCACTCCTTCTGTAGGTCCTGGGACTCCCGGTGTCTGCTCTTGCTTCTGTCTGCTGAGGACCCTTCAGCCTGTTGGACACATCTTTAGGAAATGACCTAAAACAACCCAAACTAGCTTATTCATGCATCATTTTCTGCAACAAATTCTGGAAGTGCAGGCCAGTTGCCACGGAGCTCTATCCTTTGCAGCCAGTGCATCTTGTGTCCTTTATGTTTCTCAGGTAGAATTCAGACACCTGGCAGTCCACTGTATTCCCCATTCTTTAAGGGTCATGTTAAGCTTTTCTCACCAGGTTTGAGTAAGAGCCATGTACTACCCATTTTTCCCCTGCAGGAAGGTGGAGTTCATAACACTGCTGTCTCCAAAGAAATTCTTCAAGTCCTCTCTCCCTTAATGTCTCACAACCAGTTACTTTTATATTTGATGTTGGGAGAGCTTTTAGAATGATGTAACAAGTTTTCAGATATTTCCTTGGAAAATCCACATCCTCGTCTAGCACCTCACTTCAGTGTCTGAAATTATCAACCTAGAGTCTTGGCTGAAACTATCTTAGCATCCTGTTGGATTTATGACCACTGTAACCAAATAATCCTGATAAGAACGGTTAACAAATATTTATTAAGTATGCAGCCACAAAAGAAAAACGCCTCTAGCCCTCTGCCTGTGTAGGACAGTTTAAAAACAGCCTGCTGCCTGAATCCTATCCATGGACATACTTTGGGTGATCCTCATAATCTTTCATTTTTTCTTGAATCTATTGCCAGTATTTACAAATAGAGGAATTTTAACCTCTGGATTTTAAGATCTAGATTCCTGGCTTTAAAAAAACAGAAGATGTGGGGACTCCCCTGGTGGCGCAGTGGTTGAGAGTCCGCCTGCCGATGCAGGGGACACGGGTTCGTGCCCCGGTCCGGGAGGATCCCACATGCCACGGAGCAGCTGGGTCCGTGAGCCATGGCCGCTGGGCCTGTGCGTCCGGAGCCTGTGCTTCGCAACAGGAGAGGCCACAGCAGTGGGAGGCCTGCGTACCACAAAAATAAAAACAGAAAATGTGGCAATGCCGGGCCGGCATTGCTGCCTGGCATAGTTAGCTGGAGGTGGTGGAGGCTGACCCCTTTGACAGGAGGGACTCCATTCCCTCTTGACTCTGTGACCTGAAGCCAATGTCAGTTGCCATTTATCATCATTGGGCTCATACAGTTACCTTTTCTTAAATTAAGGACTAAAGTGAAATATTTCTGGTACTTCTGTTTCTTAACAAAAGAGAAAAAAAAAAAGATAGTCCAAAAGAGCCGTGGAAGGGAGAGACATAATTTATTTAGAGATACAAAGTATTCTTATGTGTTTAATGTGCAGTTAGTGTGTTTGTGTACGTGTGTGTGTAAAAGACAAGATGCCATTGGAAAATAACCCATAAATATAATCATGGTTACTATACAAAAATATGTGGTGAGAAAAAGACATTTCAACAGGATTTGTTTTTAGTGCAACTAAAATAAGTTGTGTGATTTGCTGCAGGAGGGCACTACATTCTCCCACTTCCCTGGCGTATGTTATGTTCTTACTTGGCCCCTGATGTTTCAGTTTGCAGCAAGGGGAAAACATTCTCTGGCCTCTCTGGAGGGAATCAGCCAAAATGCGGATTCATTGTATGTCCAAGGGGGTCTTAGCTCAGATCTGAGAAGGAGTAACAGGATAGTTTCCCCAAGGTTATGGCCACTTGGAGAAAAAGCAACAGGTGTTGGCAAGTTAATGAGGTTTTCTTTTTCATGGAATGATAAGATAGGATTGTTGAAAGAGTATTCAACTTTGAAATTAACTCTTTTGGCAAATTTTGTTTTCAGTTTATTTTTTAAATTGAAACCTTATTGATTTTTATAAGTTCCTGTTAAGCAAAGTCTCTTATCCATTTATCTGAACTAGAGCAAAACCAGAATTATTTTGAGGAAAGGCTTTCACTTGCTCAAGTATATTCTCTTAGGAGGCAAGCCTTCTGATGAGTTGTGTGTTGGAATTGTTATATCTTCAGTTTTAGGAAGAGGAATTATTCTCTCCCTGCAGCTCTGCTGCTTATGAAAGTGCACAGTCTGGCCTTAATTGGTCTTGCAGAGTGGCTCCTGTGAGCTTCTTGTCAGTGTGTGTAATTTCCCTCTTTTTGCCATTCACTGTTTATTAAAGACTGAGTTCTTTGAAAGCTGTGCTGCATGGCCTTTCCCAAACAGTTTTTTGGTCTTGGTATTGGGTTTTACCCTCAGATTAAGCGAGGCCAACTGAGAGCTACATTCCTAGACCACCTTATTTTGGCGAAGCTACTTTACACACACACACACACACACACTTTGCAATCATTGAATAAAGCTATACGAAACAATCTTATGACACTTCCTGTCATTTCTTTATACAAATATTTTTGAGGACACAGAGGAAACTTCCCTAAATTCTTAGTATCAGGAAGAGCTGGGGGTTGGGGAGGCGGGTGGGATGAATTGGGAGGTTGGGATTGACATGTATACACTAATATGTATAAAATAGATAACTAATAAGAACCTGCTGTATAAAATAAATAAATAAAATAAAATTGCAAATCAAAAAAAAAGGAAGAGCTGGGATTCTCCTAGTTTATTTTATGGACACTGTAAACCCTTAAAACAGTGCTTTGCGTTCAGTTTTAGCGGTGAGAAATCTTGGGGATATATCTATGATCCTCTTCCAGCAAGCACATAAAACCTTAGGACAACCACTTTTGGTATTCTTATCCTGGCTGCTTTTTATTATTTTTATATATTTATAATATTTAAATATTATTTATTATTTTTTATTATTTTTCCTATGCTGATTTCCCCTTTGCCTACAAGATTCTTAAAAAGATTTTCTTCTTTTTTAAAATCTTGTACTTCAGAAAATTTTGTAAAATTTCTTCAACTTTGTTTGAGAATATGAGGCAAGATACAGAGAAATCAAGTACAATATCAATGATTTACCATTTGTTGCAAACGTATTACCAAATTGTTTTTAGCTTTCATTTTAAATTTCCTGTCCTTTATGAAATCAGGTCTGTCGCTTCTTTGTGGCTGTCATGAAGAGGATCATTGCCATGGATCTGAGCACCCCTTGCTACCATATTTTTACCCCGTAGCTAACATGACTGATTCAACATAAATCTTAGAGCTTATAGCTTAGAGGTAGCAGAGGTTGCTTCTGACCCTCTTACTTCTCCAAGGGTCCCATTTTGTGGCTAACTAAATTTCAGTTTCAAGTACCACATTTGAACAGGAGGACAGTTATATGTCAGCATAGGAGTGGTTGGCCTATAACGCCTGGGAAACACCTGGCATTGAACCTGGTCCTTCACAAGACAGGTGTTCAGCAAGAGTTTGGTGACTTAAATTTACTTGCGGCTTGTGTGTTTGGATCTGGAAGCAGTTGCCCGCCCTTGTGGTCTGGGTCTGGGTTGGGGAGTGTAATCTGCTAGTGTCAGCAGTGGCTTGATACCAGTGACATTTTCTGCTTTGCTTTTCTTTTTCAGAATATGATCGGTTGGGCTTCCTCCTGAAGCTGGACTCTAAACTGTGAGTAGAATGAGACAGTTCCTTGACTCTGTTGTAGAGAGGTCTGAGAGCTGGGGGCCAACCTCGAAGGGCCAGCTCTCATCACACCTGTGGTTGTTGGCGGATCCCTGAGGCCTCTGTCCTCAGTCTGTCAGCTGAAGCTTAGAGCACATTACAGTCTGCAGGGGCCTGGAGAGGATGAGATTGTGGGTGCAAACATAAGGCCTTAGATTTGGCTGGCACAGGAAGCTTGTTACAGAAGGAGCACCCGCCAGGAGTTTGAAGGACAAGGAGGAAAGGCTTCCGCTGCAGAGTGGAGGATGATCGAGTCACAGCAGGAGGCATTGCAAAGCCTTTCAAAGATGCTCTGCAGCCAGGCATGCAAAGCCTTCTGTGCTCAGGCTTCCTGCGTGCTTTAACTCCTGTCTCTCTCCCACAGGTCGATCCTCCCTTTCCCTCTACTCTTCTGTATGTTTTTTTATCTGTGTCTGAAATCCCCTTTCCTTGCATGTCCACTAGGAAAACTTAAAGTCTACCTCCTTCCTATACAGAATTAATTATCTCTTCCTCTGCTTCCTGTGAATTTTCTACCTCTGACACCCATTATCTCATTATACTCTAATTAACTGTGTAATAGTTATTAATGTATTAAGAGCACAGGCTTGGAACCAGGCCATGCTTGGTTCAAATCCCAGATTGCCATTTCCTTTCTTTCTGATTTGGGGCAGACCACTTAACCGCTCTGAAGCTCAGTTTCACCTGTAACATGAGGACATCAGTATACCTACCTCACAGGGTCATTGTAAGGATTGAATTGAAATGGTGAATTTACAGGGGCTTTCAGATAGGTATCTAATTCTTTCAGAATCCTTCCCTGTCCTGGCCCTCTTTGTCACCCTAGCACCTAGGCAGCCCTGCCATATGTTTGTTAGGTGCTCAGTAAACACTGAATTCATGGCTGCGTGGGCAAATCAAAAAAAAAGGAAGAGCTGGGATTCTCCTAGTTTATTTTATGGACACTGTAAACCCTTAAAACAGTGCTTTGCGTTCAGTTTTAGCGGTGAGAAATCTTGGGGATATATCTATGATCCTCTTCCAGCAAGCACATAAAACCTTAGGACAACCACTTTTGGTATTCTTATCCTGGCTGCTTTTTATTATTTTTATATATTTATAATATTTAAATATTATTTATTATTTTTTATTATTTTTCCTATGCTGATTTCCCCTTTGCCTACAAGATTCTTAAAAAGATTTTCTTCTTTTTTAAAATCTTGTACTTCAGAAAATTTTGTAAAATTTCTTCAACTTTGTTTGAGAATATGAGGCAAGATACAGAGAAATCAAGTACAATATCAATGATTTACCATTTGTTGCAAACGTATTACCAAATTGTTTTTAGCTTTCATTTTAAATTTCCTGTCCTTTATGAAATCAGGTCTGTCGCTTCTTTGTGGCTGTCATGAAGAGGATCATTGCCATGGATCTGAGCACCCCTTGCTACCATATTTTTACCCCGTAGCTAACATGACTGATTCAACATAAATCTTAGAGCTTATAGCTTAGAGGTAGCAGAGGTTGCTTCTGACCCTCTTACTTCTCCAAGGGTCCCATTTTGTGGCTAACTAAATTTCAGTTTCAAGTACCACATTTGAACAGGAGGACAGTTATATGTCAGCATAGGAGTGGTTGGCCTATAACGCCTGGGAAACACCTGGCATTGAACCTGGTCCTTCACAAGACAGGTGTTCAGCAAGAGTTTGGTGACTTAAATTTACTTGCGGCTTGTGTGTTTGGATCTGGAAGCAGTTGCCCGCCCTTGTGGTCTGGGTCTGGGTTGGGGAGTGTAATCTGCTAGTGTCAGCAGTGGCTTGATACCAGTGACATTTTCTGCTTTGCTTTTCTTTTTCAGAATATGATCGGTTGGGCTTCCTCCTGAAGCTGGACTCTAAACTGTGAGTAGAATGAGACAGTTCCTTGACTCTGTTGTAGAGAGGTCTGAGAGCTGGGGGCCAACCTCGAAGGGCCAGCTCTCATCACACCTGTGGTTGTTGGCGGATCCCTGAGGCCTCTGTCCTCAGTCTGTCAGCTGAAGCTTAGAGCACATTACAGTCTGCAGGGGCCTGGAGAGGATGAGATTGTGGGTGCAAACATAAGGCCTTAGATTTGGCTGGCACAGGAAGCTTGTTACAGAAGGAGCACCCGCCAGGAGTTTGAAGGACAAGGAGGAAAGGCTTCCGCTGCAGAGTGGAGGATGATCGAGTCACAGCAGGAGGCATTGCAAAGCCTTTCAAAGATGCTCTGCAGCCAGGCATGCAAAGCCTTCTGTGCTCAGGCTTCCTGCGTGCTTTAACTCCTGTCTCTCTCCCACAGGTCGATCCTCCCTTTCCCTCTACTCTTCTGTATGTTTTTTTATCTGTGTCTGAAATCCCCTTTCCTTGCATGTCCACTAGGAAAACTTAAAGTCTACCTCCTTCCTATACAGAATTAATTATCTCTTCCTCTGCTTCCTGTGAATTTTCTACCTCTGACACCCATTATCTCATTATACTCTAATTAACTGTGTAATAGTTATTAATGTATTAAGAGCACAGGCTTGGAACCAGGCCATGCTTGGTTCAAATCCCAGATTGCCATTTCCTTTCTTTCTGATTTGGGGCAGACCACTTAACCGCTCTGAAGCTCAGTTTCACCTGTAACATGAGGACATCAGTATACCTACCTCACAGGGTCATTGTAAGGATTGAATTGAAATGGTGAATTTACAGGGGCTTTCAGATAGGTATCTAATTCTTTCAGAATCCTTCCCTGTCCTGGCCCTCTTTGTCACCCTAGCACCTAGGCAGCCCTGCCATATGTTTGTTAGGTGCTCAGTAAACACTGAATTCATGGCTGCGTGGATGGCTGCATGGCTGCACGGATGACAGGTGGATGCCCGTGTGCTTCCCTCATTAGACTGGGCTTCCTGGAGATTGGGCTCTATCCAGTCTGCATTCGTGCCCTGCACAGGACCCCTCACGTGGTGGATGTGCAGGAAATGGTTGCAGAACTGCCTGTGGCTCCTTTCTGTGGTTAGTCATCTTTGTACACCTCTGCCCCTGTCCTGTACCAGACAGACGTGAAAGATAAGAATTGTGTCTCTTTCTGTCCTCTCTTGCATGAGGCCTTGACCACAGCTGCTTCTGATAGTGACAGCTGCACCTACATACAAGGCATCAAACCCAGGGTTATTTGGCTTTCCCCACTGAATTGTCTGGCATCTAGCCCCTTTTCCTGGCAACTGGCTTCTTGGCTCTGGTGCCTCATACTATGAGTTCAGGTGTTGTAATTCTCCCAGCTTTTATACATCATGGAGGCAGCCATGAGGGAAGAACAGTCTCTTCTATCTACCAAGCTAGTATAGAGATGTCAGTCACATGTTAACATCTAGGGAATGGGGCTTGATTATGCTGGAAATCCATAGGCTTCTTCCTTAGAAAATTCTTAATTTAGTGCTCTGGGCAAAAAACAAATCAAGCATAAGCTCTAAGCAAGTGAAATGCCTCCAGAACGGAAGAGATGTAGTAATTTACCAAGTTGAATCACACTGATGAACAAGAGACATGTTATCCAGGACACGTTAACTATATTATTTAAACTGTCTTCAGCAGTGTAAGGAGGGGAATTAAGAGGACACTCCTGCCCTGCTGACCTGACAGTTGGGTGGTACATAGTAAGCTGTTGTATAGCTTTCTTTTGTGTACCAGACCAGTTCCATAAAACATTTGAGTCAACTTGGTCTTTAGCCTGGGGAACTGGCTTGGCTTCATTATATTTAACTCACAATTTAAGGTATAAGCTAGAACTTCCCTGCCTCTTACTGTAAAAACTTTTCTAATCCAATGCTATCTTCAGAACAAAGCACAGATACATGGGGAAAGGTTTTTACCTGCTTCCAGGGAGAAGTTTCCAAGTTAAGGATCCTGGGTTTTGGAGGTAATTCCTTAGCAATATTCAGATCTCCCCTTATGAAGTCTTTCTCTGCATGTTGTGTTCTATTTCTGATGTATAGGAAAGGACCTGAACTTGGATCAGAACTGGATTTGAATTCTGCCCCTTCTGCTTAGAATTATATGACCTTAGATCATTCATTTTGGCTCTCCGAATCACAATTTTCCTTTATGAAAAACATAGATAATAATACCCATTTCCTAAGGTTTTTATGAAGAATAAAAGAAAGGATTCTATGAATAAATATACAAATGTAGGAATTTCTCTTTGTTTATCTTGATTGGATTAATTTAGCTTTTATAGTATATGAATTCATATGTTCTGGAAAATTTTTAGCCATTATCTCTTTAAATTTTGCCTCTGCCCCATTCTCTCTCTACTCCTCCTCTGAAACTCTGATTCAGTGTAAGGCCTTCTCATTCTAGCCTCCAGGTCTACTAACTTCCACATTTTCCATCTTTTGATCCTTTCTGCCTTGAACTGGAACCCCAAAGGACTCAACTTAAGGATAAACTAGAACTAAACCTGTACCTCTGAATCAGGACTGCAGGAAACATTGCCAGAGCTCTGAGCAGATCAGGGCAATAAGTCAATAAAAGGAAATACTTGATACTCACAGCCAGGGCTCTCATCACTCAGATGATCCACGGACTTCAAGCTATGAACTCCGTCCAAGGTCTTCCAGACTGGCAGTGCCTCCAAGCTCCTGGCAGAAGCAATTGCAGTCCCTCTCTGGAGGAAGACGTGAATTCCTCACAGATAACTTTTCAAGGAAATGAATAGCTCACAGGAAAAATTACTAAGCACATAAGGAAACAAGACTCCATCAGAGAGAACCATGAACAACAGACAACAGAGGGGTACCCACAAAGACTTCTGAAATTGGAATTACCAGACACAGTTTATAAAGCAATTAGATAGATCGGTTCAAGACAGCAGAGTAGAAGGATGTGCTCTCACTCCCTCTTGCGAGAGCCCTGGAATCACAACTAACTGCTGAACAGTCATTAACAGGGAGACACTGGAACTCACCATAAAAGATACTCCACATCCAAAGACAAAGGAGAAGCCGCAATGAGACGGTAGGAGGGGCGCAATCACAATAAAGTCAAATCCCATAACTGCTGGGTGGGTGACTCACAAACTGGAGACTCACAAACACTTATACCACAGAAGTCCACCCGGGTGGGTGAAAACTGGAGACTCACAAACACTTATACCACAGAAGTCCACCCACTGGAGTGAAGGTTCTGAGCCCCACGTCAGGCATCCGAACCTGGGGTCCAGCAATGGGAGGAGGAATTCCTAGAGAATTAGACTTTGAAGGCTAGTGGGATTTGATTGCAGGATTTCGGCAGCACTGGGGGAAACAGAGACTCCACTCTTGGAGGGCACACACAAAGTAGTGTGTGCATCGGGACCCAGGGGAAGGAGCAGTGACCCCAGGGGAGACTGAACCAGACCTACCTGCTAGTGTTGGAGGGTCTCCTGCAGAGGCTGGGGGTGGCTCTGTCTCACCGTGAGGACAAGGACACTGGCAGCAGAAGTTCTGGGAAGTACTCCTTGGCCTGAGCCTTTCCAGAGTCCACCATTAGCCTCACCAAAGAGCCCGGGTAGACTCCAGTGTCCGGTCGCCTCAGGCCAAACAACCAACTGGGAGGGAACCCAGCTCCACCCATCAGCAGACAAGCAGATTAAAGTTTTACTGAGCTCAGCCCAGCAGAGCAACAGCTAGCTCTACCCACTACCAGTCCCCCCCCATCAGGAAGCTTGCACAAGCCTCTTAAATAGGCTCATCCACCAGAGGACAGACAGCAGAAACAAGAAGAATTACAATCCTGCAGCCTGTGGAACAAAAACCACATTCACAGAAAGATAGACAAGATGAAAAGGCAGAGGACTATGTACCAGATGAAGGAACAAGATAAAACCCGAGAAAAACAGCTAAGTGAAGTGGAGATAGGCAACCTTCCAGAAAAAGAATTCAGAATAATGATAGCGAAGATGATCCAGGACCTCGGAAAAAGAATGGAGGCAAAGATCGAGAAGATGCAAGACCTAGAAGAATTAAAGAACAAACAAACAGAGATGAACAATACAATAACTGTAATGAAAACTACACTAGAAGGAATCAATAGCAGAATAACTGAGGCAGAAGAACCGATAAGTGACCTGGAGGACAAAATGGTGAAATTCACTGCTGCAGAACAGAATAAAGAAAAAATAATGGAAAGAAATGAAGACAGCCTAAGAGACCTCTGGGACAACATTAAATGCAACAACATTCGCATTATAGGGGTCCCAGAAGGAGAAGAGAGAGAGAAAGAACCTGAGAAAATATTTGAAGAGATTATAGTCGAAAACGTCCCTAACATGGGAAAGGAAATAGCCACCCAAGTCCAAGAAGTGCAGAGAGTCCCATAGAGAATAAACCCAAGGAGAAACATGCCGAGCCGCATAGTAATCAAATTGGCAAAAATTAAAGACAAAGAAAAATTATTGAAAGCAGCAAGGGAAAAATTACAACATACAAGGGAACTCCCATAAGGTTAACAGCTGATTTTTCAGCAGAAACTCTACAAGCCAGAAGGGAGTGGCATGACATATTTAAAGTGATGAAAGGGAAGAACCTACAACCAAGGTTATTCTACCTGGCAAGGATCTCATTCAGATTTGATGGAGAAATCAAAAGCTTTACAGACAAGCAAAAGCTAAGAGATTTCGGCACCACCAAGCCAGCTCTACAACAAATGCTAAAGGAACTTCTCTAAGTGGGAAACACAAGAGAAGAAAAGGGCCTACAAAAACAAGCCCAAAACAATTAAGAAAATGGTAATAGGAGCATACATATCTATAATTACCTTAATCATGAAAGGATTAAGTGCTCCAACCAAACGACACAGGCTGGCTGAATGGATACAAAAAACAAAACCCATCGATATGCTGTCTACTAGAGACCCACTTCAGACCTAGGGACACATACAGACTGAAAGTGAGGGGATGGAAAAAGATATTCCATGCAAATGGAAATCAAAAGAAAGGTGGAGTAGCATTACTCATATCAGATAAAATGGACTTTCAAATAAAGAATGTTACAAGAGACAAGGAAGGACACTACATAATGATCAAGGGATCAATCCAAGAAGAAGATATAACAATTATACATATATATGCACCCAACATAGGAGCACCTCAATACACAAGGCTACTGCTAACAGCTATAAAAGAGGAAATCGACAGTAACACAATAATAGTGGGGGACTTTAACACCTCACTTACACCAATGGACAGATCATCCAAACAGAAAATTAATAAGAAAACACAGGCTTTAAATGACACAACTGACCAGATAGATTTAATTGATATTTATAGGACATTCCATCCAAAAACAGCAGATTACGCTTTTTTCTCAAGTGCTCCCAGAACATTCTCCAGGATAGATCACATCTTGGGTCACAAATCAAGCCTCAATAAATTTAAGAAAATTGAAATCATATCAAGCATCTTTTCTGACCACAACGCTATGAGATTAGAAATCAGTTATGGGGAAAAAACGTATAAAACACAAACACATGGAGGCTAAACAGTATGTTACTGACTAACCAAGAGATCACTGAAGAAATCAAAGAGGAAATCAAAAAATACCTAGAGACGAATGACGATGAAAACACGACGATCCAAAACCTATGGGATGCAGCAAAAGCAGTTCTAAGAGGGAAGTTTATAGCAATACAATCCTACCTCAAGAAACAAAAAAAATTTCAAATAAACAATCTAACCTTACACCTAAAACAGCTAGAGAAGGAAGAACCAACAGAACCCAAAGTTAGTAGAAGGAAAGAAATCATAAAGATCAGAGCAGAAATAAATGAAATAGAAACAAAGAAAACAATAGCAAAGATCAATAAAACTAAAAGCTGGTTCTTTGAGAAGATTAAAAAAAAATGATAAACCATTAGCCAGACTCATCAAGAAAAAGAGGGAGAGGACTCAAATCAATAAAATTTGAAATGAAAAAGCAGAAGTTACAACAGACACCACAGAAATACAGAGCATCCTAAGAGACTACTACAAGCAACTCTGTGCCAATAAAATGGACAATCTGGAAGAAATGGACAAATTCTTGGAAAGGTATAACCATCCAAGAGTGAACCAGGAGAAATAGAAAATATGAATAGACCTATCACAAGTAATGAAATTGAAACTGTGATTAAAAATCTTCCAACAAACAAAAGTCCAGGATCAGATGGCTTCACAGGTGAATTCTGTCAAACATTTAGAGAAGAGCTAACACCCATCCTTCTCAAACTCTTCCAAAAAATTGCATGGAAGGAACACTCCCAAACTCATTCTATGAGGCCACCATCACCCTGATACCAAAACCAGACAAAGATACTACAAAAAAAGAAAACTACAGACCAATATCACTGATGAACATAGATGCAAAAATCCTCAACAAAATACTAGCAAACAGAATCCAACAACACATTGAAAGGATCATACACCATGATCAAGAGGTATTTATCTCAGGGATGCAAGGATTCTTCAATATATGCAAATCAATCAATGTGATACACCATATTAACAAATTGAAGAAGAAAAACGATATGATCATCTCAATAGATGCAGAAAAAGCTTTTGACAAAATTCAACACCCATTTATGATAAAAACTCTCTGGAAAGTGGGCATAGAGGGAACCTACCTCAACATAATAAAGGCCATATACGACAGAGAAACCCACAGCAAACATCATTCTCAGTGGTGAAAAACTGAAAGCCTTTCCTCTAAGATCAGGAACAAGACAAGGATGTCCACTCTCGCTGCTATTATTCAAGATAGTTTTGGAAGTCCTAGCCACGGCAATCAGAGAAGAAAAAGAAATAAAAAGAATCCAAATTGGAAAAGAAGAAGTAAAATTGTCACTGTTTGCAGGTGACATGATACTATATGTAGAGGATCCTAAAGGTGCCACCAGAAAACTACTAGAGCTAATCAATGAATTTGGTAAAGTTGCCGGATGCAAAATTAGTGCACAGAAATCTCTTGCATTCCTATACGCTAATGTTGAAAAATCTGAAAGAGAAATTAAGGAAACACTCCCATTTACCATTGCAACAAAAAAGAATAAAATACCTAAGAATAAACCTACCTAGGGAGACAAAAGACCTGTATGCAGAAAACTATAAGACACTGATGAAAGAAATTAAAGATGATACCAACAGATGGAGAGATATACCATGTACTTGGACTGGAAAATCAATATTGTGAAAATGACTCTACTACCCAATCTACAGATTCAATGCAATCCCTATCAAATTACCAATGGCATTTTTTAAAGAACTAGAACAAAAAGTCTTAAAATTTGTATGGAGACACAAAAGACCCTGAATAGACAAAGCAGTCTTAAGGGAGAAAAGTGGAGCTGGAGGAATCAGACTCCCTGACTTCAGACTATACTACAAAGCTACAGTCATCAAGACAATATGGTACTGGCACAAAAACAGAAAGATAGATCAATGGAACAGGATAGAAAGCCCAGAGATAAACCCACGCACCTATGGTCAACTAATCCATGACAATGGCGGCAAAGATATACAATGGAGAAAAGACAGTCTCTTCTGTCTTTTGGTGCTGGGAAAACTGGACAGCTACATGTAAAAGAATGAAATTAGAACACTCCCTAACACCATACACAAAAATAAACTCAAAATGGATTAGAGACCTAAATGTAAAAACTCTTAAACTATAAACTCTTAGAGGAAAACATAGGAAGAACACTCTTTGACATAAATCACAGAAATATCTTTTTTGATTCACCTCCTAGAGTAAAGGAAATAAAAAGAAAAATAAACAAATGGGACCTAATGAAACTTCAAAGCTTTTGCAAAGCAACGGAAACTACAAACAAGATGAAAAGACAGCCCTCAGAATGGGAGAAGATATTTGCAAATGAATCAACGGACAAAGAATTAACCTCCAAAATATATAAACAGCTCATGCAGCTCAATATTACAAAGACAAACAACCCAATCAAAAAACGGGCAGAAGACCTAAATAGACATTCCTCCAAAGAAGACCTAAAGGTGGCCAGGAAGCACATGAAAAGCTGCTGAACATCACTAATTATTAGAGAAATGCAAATCAAAACTACAGTGAGGCATCACCTCACACCCGTTAGAATGGGCATCATCAGAAAATATACAAACAGCAAATGCTAGAGAGGGTGTGGAGAACAGGGAACCCTCTTGCACTGTTGGTGGGAATGTAAATTGATACAGCCACCATGGAGGACAGTATGGAGGTTCCTTAAAACCTAAAAATAGAACTACCATACGACTCAGCAATCCCACTACTGGGCATATACCCAGAGAGAACCATAATTCAAAAAGACATATGCACCCCAATGTTCATTTCATCACTATTTACAATAGCCAGTTTGTGGAAGCAACATAAATGCCCACTGACAGACGAATGGATAAAGAAGATGTGGTACATACATACAGTGGAATATTACTCAGCCATAAAAAGGAACGAAACTGGGTCATTTGTAGAGACGTGGATGGATCTACAGACTGTCATACAGAGTAAATTAAGTCAGAAAGAGAAAAACAAATATCATGTATTAACACATATATGTGGAACCTAGAAAAATGGTACAGATGAACCAGTTTGCAGGGCAGAAATTGAGACACAGATGTGGAGAACAAACATATGGGCACCAAGGGGAGAAAGTGGTGTGGGTGGGTGGTGGTGGTGTGATGAATTGCGAGATTGGGATTGACATATATACACTAATATGTATAAAATGGATATTTAATAAGAACCTGCTGTATAAAAAGATAAATTAAATAAATTTCAAATATTCAAAAAATAAAGCAATTAGATATACTCTATTTAAGGAAATAAAGATAATATTGAACTCTACACATGTAATAGGGAACTATAAAAAGCAAAACATTAGATTGGAAAAACAAAACTTATAGAATTGAAAACTACAGTGACCAAAATTAAAAATTCAGTAGAAGGATTAGCAACAGATTAGATACAACTGTGGACAGAATCAGTGAACTGGAAGTTAAGTCAGAAGAAATGACCTATAACAAGGTTGGCCAGCTCTTTTTTTTTTTTTTTTTTTAACATCTTTATTGGGGTATAATTGCTTTACAATGGTGTGTTAGTTTCTGCTTTATAACAGAGTGAGTCAGTTATACATATATATATGTTCCCATATCTCTTCCCTCTTTGTCTCCCTCCCTCCCACCCTCCCTATCCCACCCCTCCAGACAGCCACAAAGAACCGAGCCGGTTTCCCTGTGCCATGCGGCTGCTTCCCACTGGCTATCTACCTTACGTTTGTTAGTATATATATGTCCATGTCTCTCTCTCGCCCTAACACACCTCACCCTTCCCCCTCCCCATATCCTCAAGTCTGTTCTCCAGTAGGTCTCTGTCTTTATTCCTGTTTTACCCCTAGGTTCTTCATAACATTTTTTTTTCTTAAATTCCATATATATGTGTTAGCATACGGTATTTGTCCTTCTCTTTCTGACTTACTTCACTCCGTATAACAGACTCTAGATCTATCCACCTCATTACAAATAGCTCAATTTCGTTTCTTTTTATGGCTGAGTAATATTCCATTGTATATGTGCCACATCTTCTTTATCCATTCATCCGACGGCGGGCACTTAGGTTGTTTCCATCTCCGGGCTATTGTAAATAGAGGCCAGCTCTTTTTGTAAAGTGTCAAGTGGTCAATATTTCTGAGTTTGGGGGGCTTTGTTGTCTCTGTCACAACTACTCATCTCTGCTGCTGTAACATGAAAGCAGCCATAGAGAACACATAGACAAATGAGTATGGCTGTAGCTATATTCCAACAAAACTTTGTTTATGGACACTGAAATTTTAATTTCATATAATTTTTATGTCATTAAATGTTATTCTTCTAATTTTTAAACCAACCATTAAAATGTAAAAGACATTCTTAGCTCACTGACCATACACAAAACAGATAGTGGGTCAGATTTGCCTCACAAATCATACTTAGCTGGCCCTTCACTGAGAATGCAGCAGATATATCTGCATGGGAATGGCCTCCCCGCCCCAGGTGTTTTCTATTCTTAAGAACCTATTACAGTTGACCCTTCAACATTTGAACTGCAGTGCATCCACTTATATGTGGATTTTTTTCAACAGTACACATTAAAATACTACATGATCTGTGATTGGTGGCATCTGAGCATGCAGAATCATGGTTATGGAGGAACTGCATATATGGAGGGCTGACTGTAAGTTATATGCGGATTTTTGACTGCATGTAGTGTCAGTGCCCCTAATCATGTTGTTCAAGGGTCAACTGTTTATAGAAATACACTTAAAATATCTCTATATCCAATGATACTCCAAAAACCTGGAAATAGATGTCTTGGATGTTTTTGGTCTTCATTATATTCTTTTAATTATGTCTTTGTGGAATAAATGGTTTCTATTTCCTTTGAGAATTCCCTGCTACTTGTGTCTTCACAACAGAATCACTTGTCAGTGCTGTGAAGATTATTTAAAATACTTATATGCAGTGAGCTGTACAAAACCTTGTCTTTTAACTGCAAACTCTATTGTTCAGGAGGGCAATATTTTTGGGAGGTTTAAAATGTGGGCTGTGCTGGGCTTCCCTGGTGGCGCAGTGGTTAAGAATCTGCCTGCCAATGCAGGGGACACGGGTTTGAGCCCTGGTCCTGAAAGATTCCCACATGGCGCAGGGCAGCTAAGCCCCTGCACCACAACTACTGAGTCTGTGCTCTAGAGCCCGCGAGCCACAGCTCCTGAGCCCACGTGCCACAACTAGTGAAGCCCGCGTGCCTAGAGCCTGTGCATCGTAATAAAAGAAGCCACTGCAACGTGCACCACAATGAAGAGTAGCCCCCACTCGCCACATCTAGAGAAGCATTGCTTCTGCGCACAACAACGAAGACCCAACACAGCCAAAAATAAAAATAAAAATAAAATTAATAAATTTATTTTAAAAAATTTGAGCTGTGGAGTCAGACGTTGATTTTTAAAGCCCAGTTCCACATCTTACTAGCTATAATCTTGAGCGAGTTATTTAACTGTTACTGCTCAGTTTCTTACTATAAAGTGGGATCATAATAATTGCCCAAGTATGAGAATCCACCTATCCATTTACCCTTATTGGTGTCTGGTAAACTGGGAAGGCTGTAGCCCCCAAATCAGATCTGAATGTCAGCTTGCCTCCTGCTTCATGCCCCAGATTTCATTTCTTCAACTCATTCATTTAGCAAATCTTTCATGAGTACCAACTATGTGCTTTGTAATTGGGATAAAACCATGAAAACTTTAAGCCATACGAACAGCCTTGTAAGCTTGTTTGGAAAGGATGTCTTGTGAGCTGAAGTCTTAGTGAAGGGGGAGAGAGTAAATGAGAACAGCAAGGGAGGGTAGGAGGTAGTATTTCTGGATAGCATGAACAATGAACAGGTTTTCTTTTCTTTTCTTTTTTTAAAGGAAGGTAACATACTGCTGACTCGGAAGCATAAATGGAGTACAAAGAGGATATGAGGGACCTTCAGATGCATGGGGTATAGAAGAAAGAGCAGCCTCCATCACACAGGGCTGTAGAGGAAATGGTGTTTTCAGTGAAGACCCAGGTTTCTATGAAATTAGAAGATGGAAGGAACATTCACTTAAGAAGTCGAGGCTTCACGGAAAACAGTGGAAAGTTAGAAAGTGGCGAGGTGGGAGAGAAGTGGGAGATTGAACCATGAAGAAGAAGCAGACAGCAGTGACTTGAGCATGAGAAAACTGATGAGGATGTCCTTGAGGGAGTGAATAACCAGGATGTGAGGCTGGCGTGTTGGGTTTTGTTGGCCTCAAAGTTGTCCAGGAATTAACCTTGTGTTCCCTGGGGGATAGGCACTCAGGCTGCTCAGTGCAGTCAGCCGCATCCCAATTGGATGATGCCTCCAGAGGGTTCAAGTCTGGTCCCTGGAGAGGCTCTGGCTTCCCAAAAAGGTGTCTACTGTCCAAAGTGGAGGGTCCTAGGGGAAGGCTCAGGGCTACAGTCTGCTGCCCAGACGTCGAGGTAAGCTCTTCCTCATTCATTCAGCAGCTTTCTTGAGCAACTACCATGTGTCAGGTTCTATGCTCTGAGGATATACCAGTGAACAAGCTGGTCAGTAAACAAAAAGTGTGATAAACAAGTAACGTTTTCAGTGTCTTGGAAGGTGATGAGTGCTATGAAAGAAAATAGAGCAGGACAAGGGAATGCTGGAGAAGAGATTGCAAGTTTAAATGGGACGGTCAGGGCAAGCCTCAATGAGAGGTAGATTTGAGCAAAGACTCAGTGGAAGAGAGGGAGTTAGCCCTGCCTGTATCTGGAGGCAGAGCACTCAGACAAAACCCTAAGGAAATCTCAGTCTTGGTTATGAGGAACATGACACCGGAGCTGGGGAATGTGCCCATTAGTCCAGCAGAGACAGGAACCATCTGGAGTCTTGAAGGTGCCAGATCCTGGTGTCCAGGTGTGTTTTTCCTGAGCTGATGTCAGCCTTCTGGAAGCTGATTTAATTAAAAGGTGGTGTCATCTGTTTCAGCTGGGTGTAGGTGGGTACTCTGCGTGCTGGGAAAGCTCCTGTCTGCTGCCACAGTATGATGTTTTATGGTTGCCATGTGGGCAAGAGCATGGAGGCGTTAATGCTCAGTCTCATTTCATAAGGAATTCCTTGTGAAGACAAGGATATAGGAGCCAAAACTAACAACTTTTAACCCCCAAAGGCTTGTGAAAACCAAGCCAATTGTGAAAGACCTATAAACATGGGGCAGTCTAAAATACACCCTGAGGCATAGCTTACTATTTCCAGAACAGCCTGTCAAGTTCCCTATGGCTGCATGGGGAAATTTTCCCTGTGGGGAAAGTGTTTATTGAGCACCTACCATATGCCAAAAGCCAAATTCCTACTTTGTAGCTCACCTGGAGCTCTCAGCACAGTGGTTCTTAACCTTGACTGCATACTGGAATCACCTGGGGAGCTTAAGAAATTACTAACGCCTGCCTCCCACCCCCTAGAGATTCTGAAGTCATTGGGTTGAGGTGTAGCCTGGGCTTTGGGATTTTTAAAGCTCCCCATGTGAGTCTAATACTGCTCTAAAAGATTCCATATCCTGTCTGAGGAACTCTTCACTTTCCCAGGTGATTGATACCAAAAATAAACTCACCTTTGAGGTGAGGCCCTTGCCTGTACATAGGACATGTCTATATACAGTGTTTCTCAGCACAGGACGTCACCACCCAGAGATTCTGGTTTAGTTGATCAGGAATCAGGCTCAGTTACCTTAATGTTTAAAAGTTCCACCAGGTGATTCTAACATGCCAGCGTTGAGAACCAGGGTATAGCCTTCAAGCCTATCACTATAACTATATTTGAATATAGCATAATAACTACTGCAGAATGTAGTAGTAGTTATGTTAGGACAGTTGGATTGTGAGTACTTTTTTCCTTTTGAGTTTACCTTTTCTGTATTGTCCTTATATACCTTTAAAATGAAAAAATATATCTGGATGTGCCTTCTTTTCTGTAATTAAAAAAAAAAAAACTTTCGGGACTTCCCTGGTGGTCTGCATTTCCAGTGCAGGGGGCGTTGGTTCGATTCCTCATTGGGGAGCTAAGTTTTTACATGGCGCATGGCGCAGCCAGAAAAATAAAACCCAAACCCACCCCACCCCCCCAAAAAACACAGACTTTCATTATGATCTCTAGGTCTCTAAATACTATTTCCAAAAATCCATTTTATATTGATTTTTGGTTACCAGCCTTTTCTCTAGTTTTTTTCTTCATGGTCTTTTAAAATCTGAATCAATTGAAGAGTTTCCTGTAAATTCTATTGGCCTATTTAAATAGTTCTTCATTATGTATACTTGGAATAAATATTTGTGTAAAAACTTAATATCTGTCTTTTCTATGCTGTCAAAGCTCCAAGAGGTCTAAGGGTGAGACATGATAAGTCTGGAGGAATGAGCAGACCAAATCATGCAGGGCTTTAGAGATAACAATAAGAAGTTTGGCCTTCATCTTGAAGGCAAAAGGTGCCATCAAAGTATTTTAAACAGTTGAAAAGCATTAGTTTTGACTTGTAGGAAGGTGATTTTGGCTGTGGGAAGGTAGATGGGTTGGAGAGGAGCAGAAGTGGAAAGGGAAATAAGACTTAGGAGACCTTCACAGAAACAAAGAGCAGGGGGACTTCCCTGGTGGCGCAGTAGTTAAGAATCCACCTGCCAATGCAGGGGACACGAGTTCAAGCCCTGGTCCAGGAAGATCCCACATGCCACAGAGCAACTAAGCCCCTGCACCACAACTACTGAGCCCACACTCTAGTGCCCATGAGCCACAACTACTGAACCCACGTGCTGCAACTACTGAAGCCTGTGCACTCTAGGGCTGGTACTCTGCAACAAGAGATGCCACTGCAATGAGAAACCCACATACTGCAACGAAGAGTAGACCCTGCTCACCACTACTAGAGAAACCCCACCCTCAGCAACGAAGACCCAACACAGCCATAAATAAATTAATTTTAAAAAAAGAAACAAAGAGCAGAAATCAGTAGAGAAAATCAATAAAACCAAAAGCTGATTCTTTGGCAATATTAATAAAAGCAGTAAACCTCTAGCCAGGCTAGCCAAGAAAAAAAGAGAGGAGGCACAGATTACTAATATCAGAAATGGAAGAAGTATCATCACTACTGATCCCATGGATATTAAAAGTGTAATAAAGGAATATTATGAGCAACTCTGTGCCCACAAATTTGATAACTGAGATGCAATAGACCAATTCCTTGGAAGGCACAAACTACCAAAACTCATACAAGAAGAAATAGATCATCTGAAGGGGCCTATATCTACCAAGGAAATTGAATCAATAATTAGTAACCTTCCAGAAAACACCAGGCTCAGATGGTTTCACTGGTGACTTCTATCATACATTTAAGGAAGAGATGATACCAGTTCTCTACAATCTCTTCCAGAAAATAGAAGCAGAGGGAACACTTTCTAACTTGTTCTATGAAGCCAGCATTACCCTAAAACCAAAACCAGATAAAGACATTATAAGAAAATTACAGACCAATATCTCTCATGAACATAATGCAAAAATTCTCAACAAAATATTAGCACATTGAATCCAGTGATGTACAAAAAGAACCACACACCTAAATGAAGTGGGATTTATTCCAGATATGCAAGGTTGGTTCAACATTAGAAAATCAATTAGTGTATTGCATCACATCAACAGGCTAAAGAAGAAAAATCATATGATCATATCTATAAGATGCAGAAAAGCGCTTGATACAATCCAACATCCAATCGTGATTTTAGGAAAAATTCTCAGCAAAATAGGAATGGAAAGAAACTTGCTCAATAAGATAAAGAACATCTACAGAAAATCTACACCTAACATCATGCTTGATGTTGAGAAACTAGATGCTCTCCCCCTAAGTTTGGGAAAAGGCAAGAATGTCCCTTTTTACTACTCCTATTCAGCATTATACTGAAAGGTCTAGCTAATTCAATAAGAACAGTAAAGGAAATAAAAGGCATAGATATTAGGAAGGAAGGAATAAAACTGTCTTTGTTCACAGATGACATGATTAACTATGTAGAAAATCCCAGAGAACTGGCAGAAAACTCCTGGAACTAACCAGCAGTTATAGCACGGTTCCAGGATACAAGGTTAATATACAAAAGTCAGTTGCTTTCCTATATACCAGCAATGAACAATTGGAATATGAAATTAAAAACATAATATTTAAATTATCACACACAAAAAGAAATACTTAGGTATAAATCTAAATATATTGATATATATAAATTTATATATATAATTACAAGACCCTGATCAGAGAAATCTAGATAAATTGAGAGCTATTCCATGTTCATGGATAGAAAGATTCAATATTGTTTAAATGTCAGTTCCTCCTAACTTGATCTATAGATTCAATGTAATCTAAGTTAAAATCCCAGCAAATTATTTTATGGATATCAACAAGCTTATTTTAAAGTTTATATGGAAAGGCAAGCAACTGAGAATAGTCCACATAATACTGATAAAGAAGATCAAAGTTGAAGGACTGATGCTACATGACATTAGACTTAAGATAAAGCTACAGTAATTAGGACAGCATGGTATTGGCAAAAGAATAGACAAACAGGCCAATGGAACATAATAGAGAGTCCAGAAATAGGAATACACCAATATAGTCAATTGATCCTTGACAAAGGAGCAACGGCAATTCAACAGAAAAAAAAGGATCATCTTTTCGACAAGTGATGCTAGAACAATTGGACATCCATATGTAGAAACTAAATCTTTCACCTTACACTTTTCATGAGAATTAACTCAAAATGGAATCTAATAGACCTAAATGTAAAACACAAAACTTCTAGAATATAACAGGGGAAAATCTGTGTGAACTTGGATTTGGCAATGAGTTTTTAGGTACAAAACCAAGAGTACAATTCATGAAAGAAAAAATCAATAACTTACTAAAATTAAAACCTTTTATTCTGTGAAAGACACTGATAAAATAATGAAAAAACAAGCCACAAACCAGAAAAAAATACTTGCAAAACACATGTTTGATTTTTAAAAGACTTTCATTCAAAATATACAAAGAACTCTTAAAACTCAGCAATAAGAAAAACAATCCCAGTTAAAAATCGGCCAGAGACTTTAACAGACACCTCATCTGACAAGATATATACAGATGGCAAATAAGCATATGAAAAGACACCCATATCTCATGTGTCATTAGGGAAATGCAGATTAAAACAAGAATAAAATATCACCACACCTATTAGAATGGCTAAAATACAAAATACTGACACACCAAATGCTGGCAAGGATGTGGAGCAACAGGAAGTCTCATTCATTGTTGGCAGGAA
>NW_006796183.1:706324-710027 GCF_000442215.2 Lipotes vexillifer
TGCTTCAGCCATTTTGGCAACATATTAAAAAGCTAAACATAGTCTACCACATGATTTAGCAATTACTGTTGTAGGTATTTACCCAATTGAGCTGAAAACTTATGTCTATGCAAAACTGCACACAGTGGCACAGTATGGCACAAATGTTGCACATTGCTCCGGTTTATACAGTAATGAGGGCCTTTTTGTTTAATTATCTTTAAAAAAATCATAATCGCCAACAACTGGAAGCAACCGAGATGTCCTTCATTAGGTGAATGGATAAACAAACTGTAGTACATCCAGACAATGGAGTATTATTTGGCTCTAAAAAGAAATGCACTATCAAGCCATGAACAGGCATGGAGGAACCTTAAATACATGTTGCTAAATGAAAGAAGCCAGTCTGAAAAGTCTACATACTATATGGTTTCAACTGTATGACATTGTGGAAAAGGAAAAACTATGGAGACAAGTAAAGAGATCAGTAAATACTATGCTACAGATCTTATGAGATTTATTTAGCCTTTCCTCTGAGCTCAGTTACGCACTGGCAAGCCAGTTGAAGACATGTCCCTGTATATGAGATGTTGGCTTCATTTCAGCGGCCCTTCTTCTCTGTTCCCAGGAGTCTCCTGATCTTCCTGCCGATAGGGCAGAAGTTTGGAGACAGCCAAGTGAGTTGGAGAGAATAATCCAAGTAAGAAAAATAAAAAACAAGTTTTTTTCCTCATTAAATTAGTGAAATGGGGACTTCCCTGGTGGCGCAGAGGTTAAGAATCCGCCTACCAGTGCAGGGGACACGGGTTCAGGCCCTGGTCCGGGAAGATCCCACATGCTGTGGAGCAACTAAGCCTGCGTGCCACAACTACTGAGCCTGTGCTCTAGAGCGCATGAGCCACAACTACTGAGCCCGTGAGCCACAACTACTGAAGCCCACGCACCTAGAGCCGTGCTCCGCAACAAAAGAAGCCACCACAACAAGAAGCCCACGCACCACAACGAAGAGTAGACCCTGCTCGCTGCAACTAGAGAAAGCCTGCGTGCAGCAACGAAGACCCAGTGCAGCCAAAAATAAAAATTAATTAATTAATTAATTTAAAAATATTTGTGAAATTATGATGATAATTCAGGTGGTCTAGAAGTAGAAAGTGCGGAAGTCAAACATTAAAACAGTAGGAATAGTTACTGACATTTGTATAACCTTTCAAAGAACATTCTGACCTACATTGTTGCAGGAAACCATTTGATCTTCCCACCAGTCCTGTATTTATTATAGCTATTTTAAGAGTTAAGAGAACCGATTATCTCATGCCTGAGGTTACACAACTAAGTGGAAGAGCTAGTTACTTAAACTCTGGTCTTTTTACCTTTAAGCCCACTCATCTTTCTACCAAAGAAAGCAAAGGCTTTGGTGAGAATAAAGGATGGGTTTAAGAGTCAGTTTCTCTTGTCAAAAATGATAATAATACTTACCCCAGAGTAGGGCTGCTCCAAGGGTGTGCGGAGTCCTGGCTAATATTTTTGTAAGGTCTCTGCTGTATAAATAAGTTGATGGGTCCATGTGAGATGTAATGATTTATTAATGAGGATTTAGAACAATAGGGAAAGAAGAGATACTTATGTATGTGTATATTATCCAATCAGTGCACATGAAGTTTCTTCAGAGTATCCAGATACCCCTTCTTTCTGTTAAGTTTCAGGAACCATCTCATCATGTCTTTTTTATTGTCAGGTGCATCATTCCTGGCTAATTTCACATCTCCCACCATAAGAAAAAGATAGCAGTATTGTTATTATTTACAGTGCCATGGCTTTCTGAAACCTGTTTTATAGAAACAATATAGATCTTCTTGTTTCTTCAGTTCTCTAGTACCCTTTATTTCATGCTGGTTACATCATTACTCTTTTTTTGTTTTAGCATCTTTATTGGAGTATAATTGTTTTACAATGGTGTGTTAGTTTCTGCTGTATAACAAAGTGAATCAGCTGTATATATACATACATCCCCATATCTCCTCCCTCTTGCTTCTCCCTCCCACCCCTCTAGGTGGTCACAAAGCATGGAGCTGATCTCCCTGTGCTATGCAGCTGCTTCCCACTAGCTATCTAGTTACATTTGGTAGTGTATATATGTCCGTGCCACTCTCTCACTTCGTCCCAGCTTACCCTTCCCCCTCCCCATGTCCTCAAGTCCATTCTGTATGTCTGCGTCTTTATTCCTGTCCTGCCCCTAGATTGTTCCGAACGTTTTTTATTTTTTAAGATTCCATATATTTGTGTTAGCATATGGTATTTGTTTTTCTGTTTCTGACTTACTTCACTCTGCATGACAGTCTCTAGTTCCATCCACCTCACTACAGATAACTCAATTTCGTTTCTTTTTATGGCTGAGTAATATTCCTACATAATTACTCTTGATGCCACTGTATCCTTATCCTTCATGCTGCCCACAAATACTGGCTTCCAGTGATTCTGAAAGGTCGTGACTGTGCTTTGCTGACAATGACCACAAATGCAAGTCTTACCCAGAGTATGAAGGGGAAATGTGAACTGTAATTAGTTTGTGGTCATGTTAAATTTACCATTTGAAACTACCAAGACTGAATCATGAAGAAATAAAAATCCAAACAGACCAATTACTAGTAAGGAGATTGAATCAGTAGTCAGAAACCTCCCAACAAACAAAAGTCCAGGACCAGATGGCTGGTGAATTCTACCAAACATTTAAAGAAAAAATACCAATCCTTCTCAAATTTTTCCAAAACCTAGAAGAGGAAGGAACACTTCCAAACTCATTTTATGAGGCCAGCATTATCCTGATACCAAAACCAGACAAAGGCACTACAAGAAAAGAAAATTACAGGCCAATATCTCTGATGAACACAGATGCAAAAATCCTCAACAAAATTTTAGCAAACAGAATTCAACAATACATTAAAGTTCAACATACACTGTGATCAAGTGGGATTTATTCCTGGGATGCAAGGATGGTGCAACATCCATAGATCAATCAATGTGATAAACTGCATTAATAAAATGAAGAGAAAAAAATCATATGATCATCTCGATAGATACAAAATAAGCATGTGACAAAATTCAACATCCATTCATAATAAAAATTCTCAACAAAGTGGGTATAAAGGAAATGTACCTCAACATAATAAAGGCCATATATGATAAACCCACAGATAACATCATGCTCAATGGTAAAAAAGCTGAGTCTTTCCTCTAAGATCAGGAACAAGACAAAGATGGCCACTCTTACCACTTTTATTCATTGTAGTACCAGAAGTCCTAGCCAAATCAATTAAGAAAGAAAAAGAAACAAAAGGCATCCAATTTGGAAAGGAAAAAGTAAAACTGTGTATTTAGAGGTGACAATATTATATATAGAAAATCCTAAAGATTCCACCAAAAAAAAAAAAACCTGTTAGAATGATTTTTAAAAATTCAATAAAGTTGTAAGATACAAAATCAATATACTAAAATCAGTTGTGTTTCTATACACTAATAATGAACTATCAGAAAGAGAAATTAAGAAAACAATCCCATTTACAATTGCATCAAAAAGAATAAAATACCTTGGAATAAATTTAGCTTAGGAGGCGAAAGGCTTTTTACACTGAAACTATAAGACACTGATGAAAGTAATGAAGAAGACACAAATAAATGGAATGATATTTTGTACTCATGGATCGGAAGAATTAACATTGTTAAAATG
>NW_006796183.1:710037-712643 GCF_000442215.2 Lipotes vexillifer
GTATCTAAAACAACGTACAGAGTCAGTGCAATCCCTACCAAAATTTACCATTTGAAATTTTATAGTGTAAACAGAGAATAGCACATCTTCCAACCATGCTCCTCTTGGACTCTTTTAGCCCCACATGCCTAGGTCTAAGGGCTGTACTCCTTAAAGTATTATTGTAAAGTTATATTAGATAATTATGTCAACTCTGTGTGTGTGTGTGTGTGTGTGTGTGTGTGTGTGTGTGTGTGTGTGTGTGGTGTTTTAATAAAATGTAGAAACAAAATTGAATTGGAGCAGTTGCAAGAAATTCCTGGTGGAAAGTCTCGGTGAGAATTGGATATACCGCTCAGGCTAAAGCGTTTGCAAGAGCTTACTAGAGAGCATCCTCCCGGACAAAATGAAGTAAATTACAAGGCCCTGGAGACAAAGATAAACTGCAGTAATGTCAGCTCCAGAATCACTGATCAAAGAGCAGAGTGGCTGATTTGTTGAGAAGATACTGCAGTGCCCAGTAGCAAGAGCTGAAAGGCAGGGCCTCCAGAGCTGAGAAATACCCCAAATCCCAGATCACGCAAATCAAGCAGTCCCTCTTCTCTTAAAGTGATAGAAGAGACATGAGACAGTGCCTCCATGTTTATCACAGATCACTGTAAGTGAGGCAAAACCGTATAGAAGCCCAAGTCTGCAGTGGAGTTCACAAAGAGCAAAGGGTCAGTGATGCCCAGGGCAGGATGGATTGGCACACCCCAAATGTGGGTGAATGAAGAGACGGTTGATAATTCAGGAAGAGCCAGCAGACCTATAATCGTGGGGGAGAGGCAGTCAGAGGAGATAGAAATTGTCCTTAGGGAGAAAACTTTCCATCTTGGAGTTTGAAAGGCTCTATGGCAGTATTAAATAACCTTTCTTACATAAAGGCTATTTCAGAAAAAAAAAAAAAAAAAAGAAAATGAAAATGTTTAATGACGACCCAGGATTACTAAAGCTAACCTAAGCTGCCTCTGCCATTTCCCAAATCGTGTTGTCATTCCAGAAGCATCCCTCTAGTAATTGCAGAAGTGCATCTTCATCAGGAAGGTTAGAGGATAGAACCCCAGTGGTGGGGTGAACTCTGTGCTGAGAGTTCTTACCTGTGTTTATCACGCAAGTCCTCCCAGCACAATTGTACTGGCTACCTTGATTAAGTTGCTATATTTGCTTTAAAAGAAGCTAATATTTGTTAACTATGGTTTGTGAGGCAGTGTGCTAGGTGTTACACACATGGTCTTACTCCGTTCTTGCAACCAGTTCCTTGAACTGCTTCCAGTAAACTAGCACCTGGAATGAGGGAGGGGGCACAGTAGGGGGCTAAGTTCAGTCTTTTCTGAGAGGTTCTAGAAATTAACCCATTGGTCACGAGATGCCCAACAACACTGATCTATACAGTCCTAATCCTCAAAGTCCTTTCTTCATTTTCTCCAGCCATCACCACCTCATACCCACACTTCCTGTCAATTAACCTTCCAAGTCAAGGTAACCAATTGAGTTCAGTCCAACAAACATTTTGTTGGGTACTTATATAGTCAGTGCCATGCATGGTACTCCGTGCTAGGCACTATACTCAGATTTCATGGTCTGGGAGAGAAAGATGTTTAAGTGGACAGTTATTCCTTTTTTGTTGTTGTTGTTGTTGTGGTACGCGGGCCTCTCACTGTTGTGGCCTCTCCCGTTGCGGAGCACAGGCTCCGGACGCGCAGGCTCAGCGGCCATGGCTCACGGGACCAGCTGCTCCGTGGCATGTGGGATCTTCCCGGACCGGGGCACGAACCTGCATCCCCTGCATCAGCAGGCGGACTCTCAACCACTGCGCCACCAGGGAAGTCCTTTTTTTTTTTTTTTTTAATATATTTATTTATTTATTTATTGGCTGCGTTCGGTCTTGGTTGCTTCCTCTAGTTGCGGTGAGCAGGGGCTACTCTTTGTTGCGGTGCACGGGCTTCTCATTGCGGCGGCTTCTCTTTGTTGTGGAGCGCAGGCTCTAGGCACGCGGACTTCAGTAGTTGTGGCACGTGGGCTCAGTAGTTGTGGCTCACGGGCTCTAGAGCACAGGCTCAGTAGTTGTGGCGCACGGGCTTAGTTGCTCCGCAGCGTGTGGGAATCTTCCCGGACCAGGGCTCGAACCCGTGTCGCCTGCGTTGGCAGACAGATTCTTAACCACTGCGCCACCAGGGAAGTCCCTAAAAGGACAGTTTATTCTTCAGGGTAACAAGTGCTAGGCCATAGTTATGTCCTAGTCATCGCTGTATCCCTAATCCCAGGCCAGCGTCTGGCACATAACAACAACGAGACTGTTACAGTTAGCATGTACTGAGGGAGAGCTATGTGCCAGGCATCGTACTAAACACTGTATTGTCAACATAATCCTCACAACCATTTTATGAGGTATTAGTATAATTCCAGTTTTAAAGATGTGGAAATTAAGGCACAGAGCAGTTAGATAACATGCCTAGCTAGTAAGGGATGGAGCCAGGGTACAAACCCAAGCAGAGTGACTCTGTTGCCTCTAAATATCTGTTGAGTGAATGGATGAATGAATGAGCGAGAGGATGGAAGAGAAGGAGGTGGGAGGGAAAGAGAGG
>NW_006796183.1:712653-732877 GCF_000442215.2 Lipotes vexillifer
AGTGAGCAAGGTCAGGTGACTGTCAGCTCTAGGTAAAATGGGGTCCACAGGCAGGAGAGGTTGGTTCTGCTTGGCAGGGGAAGCAATCAGGAAAAGTTTCACAAAGGAAGTGGTGCTTCATCCGAACGTTGCAAGATGAATAGGTAGTCACTGGCCAGGGCAGGGCAGGGTAGACAGAGCTAAGGCCAACCCTTCTACTTTTGTGGTAGATCCTTTCCCTCTCTCACCTTCTCGGGGACATTTCTCCAGCTGTCCCATTTCTGTTGCATCATGCTTGAGTTTTCCTCTTATTCTAACCAGCTTATATGCATGCTGAAAAATTTCCTAACCTCAAAAAAATCTTTCCCTGCAATTCTCCTCCAGCAACTGCCCCATTTCTCTGTCTCCCTTTATAGCAAAACTTCTAAAAATGGTAGTCTCTATTCCCTGGCTCCAATTCTTCTGTTTTCTCTGAAACCCGATGAAAGCAGCATTTCACCCCCACACTCCAGTGAAACAGCTCTACTCAAAGTCAAGAGCAACCTCCATGTTGGCAAATACAGCTGTCAATCTTATGGCTCCCTTCCCAGGCCGAGCACAGTGTTTGATGCAGTTGGTCCCTGCATCCTGCTTGAGACACTTCATTCCTTTGGCACCTGAGACATCACACTCTCTCCTGATTATTTTTCTATCTCAGGGACTGCTTCTTTCAGCCCTTTGCCATGCTACTCCTCACCTCCCAAATGTTGATCCTTAAAATGCACACGGTGATCAGGGCACTCTCCCAGTGGAAATCATTCAGTGACTCTCCCCAGGACAGAATCCAGACTTGAGCATTGGAAACCACTGCCACCTCACCTGTCACGAAGTATTTATGTGGTGCTCTAGAGGACAGCCAGCCCCTCCAAATGTTCTTTTTCACCACACCCTCCAAGATCTCTGAGAGCTGAGTGGTTCCCATTTGCAGATGAGGAAGCTGAGAAGCAGATTGTCCTTCACTTGCCCAAGGTCACGCAGCTTGCAGTGTCCTTTATGAAAGCTTCTAATTCCAGGTCCTGTATTCTTCCCATTTACAACCTGTTGTTTGACCTGATTCCTTAAACTTGGGGCTTCTGAGTGAAGCAGAGGCGTGGAAGTCTGCTTCCCTCTTTTAGGTGCCAGCCTCTCCATCTGGATTTCCTCTTAAGAGGTTTACACTCTTCACCCCAGGCGCTTGGTAGTCACGTTTGCAGGACAATGGTGCTCTTACTGGTCGAAATGCTAAATCTCCCCGAATGAAAGGCCAGCCGCAGAGTATGAGAAGAACAAGGGCTGAATGATTTGATCAGACATCTGTGGGGGCCTCCTGGCATTTGGAGTGTGAGCGCCTTAGAGAAACTAACTATTCTGGCCCGAGGGAGTTGGAGACTGTTAATCTTGGTGGTTTTGACCGCTAACTGCCCCAGAGGTCCCAGCCTGCCGTATGACTCAGAATCCCCAACACTCCCCCTATTCTTCTCTCACTGGGATAGTCAGGAGGCCATTTCTAAGGCATTTTAATTTGGTAATAACTTGACATGGCCCACTGTGCCCAGGGCTGGATGTTTTAGAAGTTGCTGTTGCTTGGGGTTTGGTTTAGAGCTGCTCCATCCTTAATATCTGACTACCCTGCACTGGCCTGGGAAGAGCCTTTCCTGGTGGGCTCTGGCTTCCTGTGTTCCATCTTGCCTGTGCTCTTTCTTCTCCATTATGGATTACCTGAGTCCATAGACCCTGGACTATCCCATTTTTTTAATTAAAAACATTTTTATACATTTTTTAAAGGTTACTTTCCATTTACAGTTATTACAGAATATTGGCTGTATTCCCCATGTTGTACAGTACATCCTTGAGCCTGTCTCACACCCCATGGTTTGTCCCTCCCCATCCTTCCTGCTGGCAACCACAAGTTTGTTCTCTATATCTGTGAGTCTACTTCTTGTTTTGTTATAGTCACTAGTTTGTTGTATTTTTTAGATTCCACATATATGTGAGATCATACAATATTTGTCTTTCTCTGTCTGACTTATTTCACTTAGCATAAGGCCCTCCAGGTCCATCCATATTGCTGCACATCTAGAGCCCTGATCCTTGAAGCATTTTGCCAGAAGTTGATGGTGTTCACTAGAGAGAGGAAAGATGTGGCTGAAGGTTTGTCTGCTGTTGTACATGCGTTTCTACGTGCATTTCTGCAACGCACTATGTTAAAGGGACGACCACCATCCATCTTTCCTTTTCTTTGTGAAACTTTCTGGAATTCAGAAAGACCATAGGAACCCACAGTACCAGGCAAGCAAGCGGAGGGTGGGGGATTGGAGACAAGGATATGAGGGACTCATAATGCCTCGCTGCTTGTTACACACTTCCAGAGAGCTTCTCTACCCCATCTCCAACTGCACTGACCACTCGTGCTGTCCCTGGACTCTCTGCTTCCCTCTGTGATGGCACTGACTGTGATCCACACCAGGGCGGTGCCATATTAAGAGCTCCTGAGCTTCCCTGGTGGCGCAGTGGTTAAGAATCTGCCTGCCAATGCAGGAGACACGGGTTCGAGCCCTGGTCTGGGAGGATCCCACATGCCGCGGAGCAACTAGGCCCGTGAGCCACAACTACTGAGCCTGCGCGTCTGGAGCCTGTGCTCCGCAGCAAGAGAGGCCGCGACAGTGAGAGGCCTGCGCACTGAGATGAAGAGGGGCCCCCACTCGCCGCGACTAGAGAAAGCCTTCGCACAGAAACGAAGACCCAACACAGCCAAAAATAAATTAATTAATTAATTAAGAGCTCCTACACTTGTGTTAGAGAGAAATAGTTTCACGTAGTATCCACTACTTACTAGCTGTATGATCCTGACTAAGTCTCTTCATCTTTCTGAGCCTGTATGTAAATTAATAATTAATGGCACCTACTCACCTGGCTATTGAGAGGGGTAATTGAAGAAATCTATGTTTTCATTACTGCCTAGTCCAAAAGCTTCCAGTAGGTCTAGTAATTGCACTGAAGTTTATGTTTCATTTCTGAAATACAGTTGTTTATGTAAGAAAATATTGTCATGTAAATTTCTCTTGTTAAACCCTTGACTTCCTTCTGCCTATAAAGGCCCAACTCCGGCTTGTCGCTCAGTATTTACATTTGCATTTCAGGCTTTAAATTTCATTGGTAGGGAATGCTAAAAAAATGTAGATTTTTTAGAAGAAATTGCACATAGATACAGATGGGCTTGTCTAAATTCAGTGAGCAGTGACTCTGTATAAGGCCCTGGGCTAGGCTCAACAGGGCACTGAGTGAATCACACATGACGCATGATAGGCGGTGGCATCATGGTTTCTGGCTGTCCTGTACAGGCACCAGTCTCCCCTACCCTGGACCCACCCCGCCCCCGCCCCTGCAGAAGGCAGCCCTGGGGGAAGACTCACCACAGGGCCCCAGCACAGCAGAGCAGCTGGGCATCAGAGGGCTGGCAGCTGGCCCAAGGGTGGAGACTGGGGTGGTTGGGACTGGGAACTGGTAACGAGCCAGGGCTCCTTCAGGTGCCCCAGCACGCAGGGCCTCCAGCCCCAGCAGTCACTGAATGTGTCTTGTTCTTCCGCTGTGGTCTTCTCTAGACTGCACTGGGCAGGGTTTTTGGTGGCAGGGCTGTGACTCCAGCTGCACACTGAACACATATGGACACTGAAGCCCAGAGATATGAGGTGACTTCACTACAGTCACACAGCAGCAAAGCCAGGGCTAGAACTCACAAGCCTTCTGAAAAATAGTGCTTTCTGACTTATGGGCTCCTGAGATTGTCTTATGTCCAGTCCAAGTGTAGTGAGGTTGTCAGGGCCGTTTTGTTCCTTCAGAAAATCATAAGAGTCTTCTATGTGCCCATCTCTGTGCAAAGAACTGGGGGTACAGGGTTAAATCAGACCCCGACCTTGGGAATTTACAGTGCAGTGAGGGAGACACACTACCGACGATTGCAGTTCCGTACAGCGAGTGCTGGGCAATCATGTAACGCGGGTGGCAGGGGGTGGACAGTGAGCGCAGGGAGGCACTTGGCCCAATCTGGGGGTCAGGGAGTTATGCCCAGAGAAATTGACATCTGAGCTGAGTTGTGAAGGACCGGGAGGCACAGGCAGGCGAAGAAGGACAAGGAAGAACATTCCAGGCACAGAGGACAGGAGAGCAGGAGCGCCTCCGTGACTAAACGCCCCAACATGTATTTGATCTCTCTTCAGGGCACTGTGAGTGGTTCCCACTGGCTGGATCATAGTGTGTGTGGGGAGAATAGAGGCAGATGAGGCTGGACATGTAGAAATATTCAGGAAAGTTGAAAGGGCAGTGCCTGTGACTTTATCAAAGTCTGGCGGCTCTCTCCTTCGGTCTCCAGGCTCTACTCTCCCAGTCTGGGAGCCTGGATGGAGTTCCTGATCTCCCTGGAATCTGGCTTTACTGCAAAGAATCTATGCAAAACCCAGTGAGCTCTTTTTACCAAATTCCACTGCCGGGCCTTGCTTGTTCATCCACCTATTCCTTTAGGGTTTCTTGGCTCCTCCCCCTTACCCCCACCTCCAGGGCCTTGGTGTGGAAGAGGGGCTGAAGTGCTGATTGTATGGAGTGAAGCTTTGTTCAGGGTTTAAACACCTACAGCTCTTCATGAACTACTAACCACTGCCCATGTGCCTGGCAAGCCGTGACTCTCTTTCTCTTCCTATAGGCCTGCTGAGTTAGCCACCAAGTACGCAAACTTTTCAGAGGGAACTTGCAAGCCTGGCTATGCTTCAGCCTTGATGACTGCTATCTTCCCCCGGTAAGTGCTCCTGTTTCTTCCCATCACCTGGATAGCCTGGTCCATGGCCCAGGACTCAGACACCCTGCCCCGTGTGGCAAGTGGTGTGCCTCCGAGAAAATGAGATTCTGTGGTACCTTTCCTCCTGTGTCCTTGAGTCTGTGGGTGCCTGGAAAGACAGGCTTTTGGTTGGTTCCTACTCCAGTCCCGCTCTAGGCCCTTGCTACACCTTACCCCCGTCTTCCTCTCAGAGCTTGTACCTGCCAGCACAGCTCACTTCTGTGGAGGAAAGAGACGAGGTAGAACCTACGTGGTTCCCCTTGGAAGCCAGGTATCCAGAGGCGGCCAGACAACGCTTCACAGCACAGAAGCTTGTAGTCTTTTTTGGAAGCTAGGACCAGCTACCTGGCTTCAGGGAGGCAAATCCAAATAAAGCAGGAAATAAAGAGGAGTTTCTGAGGCTGGCGTTCTAGAGTTCCTGATTTCCTTGATAGGAGCTGCTGAAAGAAGCTGTGCCAAACCCTGGGAGATCCTTTCACCCAATTCCACTGAGAGGCCTTGCTTGCTTATCCGCCTTTTCCTTTCGGGTTTTCTTTCCTGAAACCTTGGTGTGGAAAAGAGCTTGACATGCTGCGATCGTCTTGTCTGTGGTCCGAGTGCAGTGAGACCCTTGGGGTCGTTTTGTTCCTTCAGAGAGTTATAGGGCTATCTGACTTGGAGGGGATGTAGGAGGGGCTGCTCGGGACCTCTGGGAGTCAGGATGTAGCACTCGGACCACCAGAGGAGCCCTAGGGGTGGCCTCTTGGGGTGGGCTGTGTTCACGGGTGGAAGGGTGTGCACCCCATCCCTTAGAAGGCTGAGGTTAGGGCACACGGTGTGCTTGCAAAGGAATGCTGGCAAACAGCTTGCCCAAGAGCAAATCCAGGATATTTGGATTTTATGCTCCTTTTCTTTCCTAATGTCAGCAATCCAAGCTTAGCTCCTCGTATAAAACAGGAGGCTCTGCTGGCTGAATATCTGGTGTTCAGTTAGAGATCCCTTTGTCTGGGGTCTGCCTTCTGACGTGATTCCAATGTTTTGCTTCCCCCAGCTATTTACTGAGCACTTCTTAAGTGTCTGGCACCATGTTCCATATTCTTGCATGGGTTTTCTCAGACCTACATTGCTCAGGTCCCTGGGCCAGACACGTGTGAGTTTTCCTGGACCTGTGTATGGGTTTTCTAATTGAAAGTAGTACAAGCATGTGGGGAAAAAAAACTCAAACAGTACAAAAGGGTATATATTCCTACTCCAGATCCCAGAGACAGCCAATATTACCATAAATAGGAACATACTGTATTTGTTGTACTGTATCTTGCTTTTTACTCCTAACAATATGTCTTAGAGTTTATCCTATTACCAGCATATATGGATTCATCTCATATATTAAATGATTGCATAATATTATAATTGTTTGGAGGTGTCATAATTTTATTAAAGATTTGTTGAGGTTTAATGTTTACATACAGTAAAATCTACATATTAGTATAGTTGTATGAGTTTTGATAATACCTTTGTGCAACCACCGTAACAGTTAATAGAACACGTCCAACATCACCCCCAAAAGTTCCTTCATGCTTCTTTGCAGTTAACCCCTCCCTTGACCCCCAGGCCCTGACAACTACTGTCCCTGTAGTATTTCCAGAATGTCATATAAATGGATCATATAGTAGCCTTTTGAGTCTGCCTCTTTTGTTTAGTATAATGCATTTGGGATTCACACATGTGGGTAGCAGTTGCTTGTTCCTTTTTATTGCTGAATAGTATTCCATTATATGGGCATAACATTGTATGTTGTTTATCTATTCAACAGTCAAAAGACATTTGGGTTAATTCCAGTTTTTAGCTATTGTAAGTAAAGCCAACATAAACATTTGTGTAGAGGATGTATGCTTCACTGCATAAGAATTTGCCAAACTGTTTTCCAAAGTGACTATACTGTTTTGCTTTCCTGCCAGCAAAGTGTAAGAGTTTTAGTTGTTTTATATCCCTGACATCAATCTTTTTAATTTTAGCCGTTCTAGTAGGTTTAGAGGGAAGGGAAGGCTTAGAGGGCTTACCAGGGAAGCCCTGCTTTTGATGTTTTATCTAAGGAGTCTTTCCCGGGACTTCTCTGGTGGTACAGTGGTTAAGTGTATCATTTTATTTTTAGATTCCACATATGGTCAGTTACTAACAGAGGGATATTGAATTCTCCAGTTATCAGTTTTTGCTTCGATATATTTTGAAGCTCTGCCATTTAGTGCATACACATTTAGGATTGTAGCCCCTTGCTGAATAGATTCCTTCATTTTTCTGAAATGTCCCTTTTTCACTGGTAATAATCCTTGTTCTGAAATCTTCTTTGTTTGATATTAATATAACCACTCCAGCCTTTTAAAAGTTAGTTTCATCATGGTATATGTTTTTCTATTCTTTTACATTTTCTGGTGGAGAAGGAGTTTGTATGTTTATACCCTTGAGCATCAGAGAAGTTGGATCTTAGAGGTGTGGTTGGCAGCAGTCCCTCCTTTTACATTTAACCTATCTGTTTCTTTATAATTAGAGAGCGTTTCTTGCAGACAACACATAATGGAAGTCTTGCTTTTTTTATCCAATCTGACAATGCCTGCCTTTTACTGGAATGTTTATACTGTTTATATTTAATGTAATCATCAGTGCGGTTTGGCTTAAATTTACCATCTTGCTATGAGTTTTCTGCTAGTTTCTTTTTTCCCTTTCTGTTCCTGCCTCCTTTTGGATTAATTGAGTGTGTTTTATTTTACCATAAAATAAAACTGTTGGTTTAATAGCTATGCCTCTTTGTTTTATGTTTTTCATGATTATTCTAGAGCTTACAATATACATTGTTGATTTATAATCTACTTTTAAATAATATTATAGCACTTCGCTTAGAGCTTATGAACCTTAGAACAGTAGACTTCCAATTCCCCTTCCGCCCTTTGTGCTATTTTTTGTCATATTTTACATTTATGTATTATAAACCCACACAACGCTGTTATTTATTTTTGTTTTAAACAGTTAATTATTTAAAGTGAATTAAAAATGAGCAGAAAAAGGCAACCTACAGAATGGGAGAAGGTATTTGCACATCATACATCTGATGTGGTGTTAATATCCAGAATATATAAAGAACTCCTACAACTCAACAACAACAACAAATGGGTGAAGGATTCAAATAGACATTTCTCCTAAGATGATATACAAATAGCCAACAAGCACATGAAAAAATGCTCAATATAATTAGTCATTGGGGAAATGCAAATCAAAACCACAATGAGAGGGCTTCCCTGGTAGTGCAGTGGTTAAGAATCTGCCTGCCAATGCAAGGGGCACGGGTTCAAGCCCTGGTCCAGGAAGATCCCACATGCTGCGGAGCAGCTAAGCCCGGGTGCCACAACTACTGAGCCCACGTGCCACAACTACTGAAGCCCATGTGCCTGGAGTCCATGCTCTGCAACAAGAGAAGCCACTGCAATGAGAAGCCTGCTCACCTCAACCAAGAGTAGCCCCTACTCGCCGCAACTAGAGAAAGCCGGCGGACAGCAACGAAGACCCAACACAGCCAAAAAACCAAAACAAAACAAAAAAACCACAGTGAGATACTACCTCACACTCATTAGGGTGGCTGCTATCAAAAAAGCAGAAAATAGCAAGTGTTGACAAGGATGTGGAGAAATCAGAACCCTGTGCACTGCTGGTGACGGTGTAAATTGGTGGTGCAGCCACTGTGGAAAGCAGTATGTAGAAAACTGCTTTTAAGTAGAATTACTGAAAAACTGAAAGTAGAATTACTGTATGACCCAGCAATTCTACTTTTGGGTTTATACCCAAAAGAAATGAAAGCAGGGTCTCAAAGAGGTATTTGCACATCCATGTTCATAGCAGCATTATTCACAATAGCCAAAGCAATCCAAGAGTCTGTCAACTGATGAAAAGATAAAATATGGTATATACATGGAATGGAATATTATTCAGCCTTAAAAAGAGGGGAAGTTCTGACAGATGCTACGGTGTGGGTGAACCTTGAGGACATTATACTAAGTGAAATAAGCCAGTCATAGAAAGACAATACTGTTGTATTTCACTTATGTGAGGTACCTCGGGTAGTCAGACTCACAGAGATAGAAAATAGAATGGTGGTTGCCAGAGGCTGGGGACAGGGGGAAATGAGGAATTGCTGTTTAATGGATATTTAATAGACAGAGTTTCAGTTTTACAAGATGAAAAGCATTCTGGAGATTGAGTGCATAACAATGTGAAAGTACTTAACACTACTGAATTGTCCACTTAAAAATGTTTAAGATGATAAATTTTATGTTATGTGTATTTTACCACAATTTAAATTTTAAAAGTTTTTAAAAATTAGGATGAAAAGCCTTTTTTTTCCCCCCTTGGATTTGTTTTCATTCTCCCTTTGCTTTTTGATTTAATTTAATTTTTTTTTTTTTTTTGGCTACGTTGGGTCTTTGCTGCTGCGCGTGGGCTTTCTCTAGTTGTGGTGAGCCGGGGCTACTCTTCATTGCAGTGCATGGACTCTAGGCCTGCAGGCTTCAGTAGTTGTGGCACATGGGCTTAGTTGCTCCGCAGCATGTGGGATCTTCCTGGACCAGGGATCGGACCCATGTCCCCTGCATTGGCAGGCGCATTCTTATCCAACACACCACCAGGGAAGTCCCTGAAAACTCTTTTACAGTTACCCACAAACTTAGTTTTACTGTTGCTCTTTCTTCCTTTGTGTTAGATACATATTTCTATATGGTGTTCTTTTTCTTCTGCTTGAAGAACGTCTTGTAACATTTCTTATGAGGAAGATCTTACGGCAATGAAGTCTATCAGCTTTGGTTTGTCTGATAAAGTCTATTTTACCTTCAGTTTCGAAAGCTTGTTTGTTTGTTTTTGGCTGTGTATACAATTCTAGGTTGACAATTTGACACACATACAGCACTTTAAAGATATAACTTCACTTTCTTTTGGCTTGTATAGTTTCTAACGAAAGTCTTCTGTCCTTCTTACCTTATTTATTTATTTAAACTTTATTTTATTATTTGTCTGTGTCAGGTCTTAGTTGCAGCATGTGGGATCTTCGCTGTGGCGTGTGGGCTTCTCTAGTTGGGGCTTCTCTCTAGTTGTGGTGTGCGGGCTTAGTTGCCTCTGGCATGTTGGATCTTAGTTCCCTGACCAGGGATCGAACCCGCATCCCCTGCATTGGAAGGTGGATTCTTAAGCACTGGACCACCAGGGAAGTCCCTTTACCTTTTTTCACTTCGTAGGCAATGTTTCTCTTTTCCTCTGCCTGCTTTTTGAGATTTTTCTCCTTATCGCTCATTCTCAGCAATTTGATATGATGCAGTTTGTTGTGGTTTTCTTTATATTATTCTTGGTTTGCATTTATTTATAAATAAATAAATATAGTTTATAGTTTATTTTTTAATCAAATTTGGGTGCATTTTGTCCTTATTTTTTCAAATATTTTTTCTGCCCATCACCCTTCCCAGGATTCCAATTACATGTATGTTAAGCCATTCATCCAACTGGTTTGTTTGATGCTAGGTTTGTTTGGTGTTTTTTTCCCCCAATTCTTTCTTATTTCTCTTTGTGTTTCATTTTGGATAGTTGATATTGCTATGTTTTCACATCCACTGATATTTCTCTTGTGGTGTCTAATCAGCTGTTAATCCCATCTGGTGTGTTTTCATTTCAGATATTGTGTTTTTAATCTCTGTGGTTCCATTTAGGTCTTTTTATATCTTTCATTTTATTCTTTATTATGTTCATGTGTTCTTCTACCTTCCTGAACATAGAGAATATATTTAGAATAGCTATTTAAACATCCTTGTCTGGTAATCCCATCACCTGTATCATTTCTGGGATGGTTTCTATTGATTGATTTTTCTCCTGATAATGGCCTATATTTTTCTGATTCTTTGTGTGCCTGCCTGGTAATTTTTTATTAGATTCAAGACAATGTGAAATTTACGTTTTTCTGTGCTAGATTTTGTTATATTCTCTTAAATAGTGCTAGTTTTGCTTGGACATGTAGTTAAGTTACTTGGAATCAGTTGTATCCCTTTGAGATTTACTTTTAACATTGTTAGTGCAGGTGTTGAGCAACCGTTTGTCTAGGGCTAATTTATCCCCGTAAATTAGCAGTACCTGTCTGGGGACTGGACCCAGTGCCTTGTGCATTATGAGGCATTTCCACTCTGCCTGATTTATTTCCACAATTGCTTTGTGAATACAAACAATTCCCAGCCCTGTATGAACACCAGGAATTGTTTGATCTACCGCTTCCCGGTGGCCTTTCCTCAGCCTCAGAATTTCCTCTCATATATGCCCAGGTCAGTACTTGGCCAAAGATCTGATGGGACCCCTTTGCAGATCTCTGGGGCATTCTGAGCATCTCTGTCCTCCGTGGTAGTCTCCACAAATTCTAGTCTTCTTGCCCTTCCTAAACTTTGATCGCTTTTTTTCAACTCAGGAAGACCAACTGGGCTCTATTTGGGCTCCCCATCCCTGCACTGGTCCGAAGACTTGTTTCATCTATTTTGACTTGTTTTCTGGTTGTTGAAGGTAGGAGGGTAAATCCCACCCCTGTTATTCTATCATGGTAGGAAGCAGAAGTCCCTTCTTTACACAGCATTCCATGAACTAAACTATAGTTTACTGCATCAGTTCCCTATTGATGGACAGTTAGGCAATTGCCATTTTTTACTACTCTAAGTATTACTTCAGTGAATAACCTTTTTTACACAACACTCCCCACACATGTGAGATTATCTAGAATAAAATGATATTTATGGATCCAAAGTTGTGTGTGTTTATAATTTTGAAAGTTATTGGCAAATTGCCCTCTGTAGCAGTTTTTGAATTTATATCCACACATAGTAGTTTAATCTTCATCCAGTACTTTCTCCCGTTGGGGAGCGCAGGCTCCGGACGCGCAGGCTCAGCAGCCATGGCTCACGGGCCCAGCCACTCCGCGGCATGTGGGATCTTCCCGGACCAGGGCACGAACCTGTGTCCCCCGCATCGGCAGGCGGACTCTCAACCACTGCACCACCAGGGAAGCCCCATCCAGTACTTTATAGCTTTATTATTTATATTTGAATTATTAATCCATCTGAGTTTTTATTGTTTTGGTTTGGTTTTACTGTTTGGTGTGATCCCTGGTGTTGGGATCTAGGATTGTTTAATTTTTTTTCCTCGTGGGTAACTAGTGTTTCTGGATATTTTGACCAAAAAGTTGTAAGTAAATTCAGGATTTTGATTTTTGTAGTAATAATATTTTGACACAAGGGGTCTTAAGGCAGCTCTTTTGACATGTTAGTTTTGACCCGATCTAATAAAAACAAGCCATTAAATCCCCCCCGCCCTCTCTCTCCCCCTCTCTCTCGTTACCAAGTGCTGTGGGAAGGGTATTCTCACTCTGGCCCTAAGCCTCACTCCTCCTTGATCCCGCCCAGTCACTGCCTCCTACGCCTGAGCACAGACTAGGGAGCAGGCAGTGGTAGCGGAGGGGTGCTGGTGGGCTGGCCCATCCAGGGTGCAGAGTCCTGCTTCTCTGGGAAGCCAGCCTGCTCCCTCTCACACCTTTGCGCTGTCTGCTGGGAAATCCTCCTTGCCCGCCTGGATACATCGTCCTCTAACGAGAGAGATGGGGAGGAGAGGGCATGAGGTCCAAGGGAAATCAAATTGATTGAGCATCTGCTCTGCTGTAAACATTGGATTAGGGCTTTTCATCTGTTGGTCTCATGGAACAGAAAGTCTTCCCTGACTTCCGTTCCTGCACACACCCAGTTACTCCTCCCTCAACCTGTCCCGCTATAGTGCTGCACACATAGCTCTGTTACGGTACTTGTAATTATGTATTGATGTTTCTTCTCACATAGTAGGCTGTGTACCTCTTAGCATAGAGACATGGTCTTATTCATGGCTGCCAATACTTAGCAGAACCTTTAGCACTTAGTAGGCACTTAATGCTTGTTTCATGAGTGGATATTGATTTCTGCCCTTGGGAGATTGAGAGTCTGAGGGAATGAGGATTATTGATGAGACACTTTTTCAGTGGAGAGAGTTACTGAAGAAAAATAATTATTTTGACATGTACCAATATATGATAGATTGGAAAGAGATGAGATTTGGAGATAGAAAGTTCTCACAGCCTTCTCACTTAATGGGCTATGTGTGATCTTGGAAAAGTCAGAGCATAACTCATTAGTCAAGAGAATGAAATGAGAGGATGTATCTTGGGGCTATAAATGTTAGATCATTCCAGCAAAATTTAATGTTAGACACTAAGTGAACTCTGTTTTCCCAATGACTTTCATTAAATCGGGTAAGTTTTTTCAGGGAGAAATAAAGATCGCAGAATATGTCATGGTAAACATTTAAAATGTAGGTTTAAAGAAGAAATACAACGCACAAAATCTTAATTGACACTCCCCATTTTCCTAGCAATGCTTTACTATAAACATTTGAGTGGCTTTTTAAAGGTGCTCTGATGAAAGATTGAGTATCATGTCTTTTCGATGGTAACCAGTGAAGCCACTTAACATCGGGCACAAGCATGCATCCATAGGCGAGGCCTGCGGCGAACAGTTTCAGCCAAAAGCAGAACCCAAATCCAGGCTGTGCCCAAGTACAGCAGCAACACTGACAGCCAACACTTACTGATGCATCAATATTGACTTCTCAGATCCTCTGCTAAGACCTTTTCCTATTTTTTCTGTTTTAATCCTCCCAACAATCATATGAAATAGGATTGTTATTAATACAGTTTTAACTCTGAGGAAACAGAGGCGTAAAGAAGTCAAGCAGTTTGCCTGAGGTCACACGGATAGGAAGTGATAAAGCCCAGTTTGAACCCTACTCTGACCGCCTAGCCCATATGCCTAACTGCCACATTCTGTTGCCTCTCACAGCTGCTGTCCCATGGACAGGGTGGCTGGGGGCCAGAGTGCAGAGGTCTACCAGTTGCCCGATGGGGGCTCAGGAGGCACTGGTGTAGAAATTGCCCTCTTGCCTGGCTCTACAGAGGAAAACCTCACTTCTCTTGGGATGCTCTTTGCTTTGGGAAGACCAAGGTGAATGGCTTGTGTCTGAGACTGTGTGTGATTCTCATGCTACTAAGGAATCGTTGCCGTGGTCCAAGCTGGCCAAATTCCTCTGAGTGCAAAGGATGGCTTTTGAAACCTTGCTGAGCTCTCTGAGGCAGGAAGTCTGGAGTATTGACAGAGTGCCAGCTGCCTGTCTTGGGACTCTCGTGTGAGAAGGTTCAGGAGGCCTACTGCACTGCCCTGGGGGATTTGAAAGTTTATGGGCTCCTGGCCAAGGTAGCTGGGTATCTGGTATCCCCATATTCCAAAGACCCTCCTTCTCTGCCCTTCATGGGTTCTGGGACTTTTTTTTTTTTTTTTTTTTTTTTTTTGGCGGTACGCGGGCCTCCGTTGCGGAGCAACAGGCTCCGGACGCGCAGCATCAGCGGCCATGGCTCACGGGCCCAGCGGCTCCGCGGCATGTGGGATCTTCCCGGACCGGGGCACGAACCCGTGTCCCCTGCATCGGCAGGCGGACTCTCAACCACTGCGCCACCAGGGAAACCCCGATTCTGGGACTTTTATCAGTACAATACCAGGGAGGAGTGGTAAGATTGAGAGGCATCCTTGTAAAGCTTTGTCCCAAACCATAAATTACAGAGGAGAATAGAGCACTATCCACGTCCACAGAATCACTGTCCTTCTAGCCTGGGAGCAAGCTGAGCGTCTCCCCACCCAGGAGCGTGCAGAAGACTTGTTACCATTGTCCTCTCCGCTTCCTCATGTCCCCTAACTCTTAATCTCTGTACTCTCACTTCCACTCCCACCCCTCCCCTCCCTGAAATGCTCTTGTCCAGATCACCCAAAAGGACTAACTGACGCATCCAATGGGTGAACCTCTTTTTTTGACCTCTCTGAAGCGTTTGGCAGTATTGATCTCTTCCTCCATTTGGAACATTTTGCAACTCTCTCTTCTCATTAACGCTTCATCTAAACTCCCTTCCTGTTCTCTTCCTGTTTCTCTATTTTTCCTTCTTAGTCTCTTTTACAAGCAATCTCTTTCTGCCGTGCCCACCCTTAAATGTTGATGTAAAAAAAAAAAAAATGCTGATGTCTGCCAGGGTTCAACTATGGCCCTTTTTCTTCTCTTCTCACTATGTGTTAGCTGAAGCTAACACATACATGCTGATGAGTCTCAAATCTGTTTGGAGCCCAAATCTCTTCTGATCTCTAGACCCAAATAGCCAACTTCCTGCTGGACAGCTCCACTTGTATGACTCTTGAGCATCTCAATCTCAGGGTATCCAACTCACCAAAATTCCAGTGATTCTAATCAGTCCATGTTGCCTATTTCACTGAGTGTTACCACTATTCACTCTGTCACCTGAGCCAGAAATCTGGGCGTTTTTCTTTCTCCTTCCTTTCTCAACAAGATATCAGTTAGTCATTGAGTTCTGACACGTCTACCCTCTATAGAGAAGTCAGTCCCTTCCCCTGAGCTCTGATTTCCCAGGCTTTCCTGTATCTTTGACCCGAAATCAGGAACCTGGATCTTCATTCTCTTTACTGACTCCTTCGAATCACTATTTAATCTTACTCAGGTTTCTCTCATCCCTCAAGAAGTTGCCACATTGACTCCACTATCCTGTAGTAGACCTAATGATAATAGCTACCACATCATTCATTCAACAAATCTTTATTGAGCAGCTCCTATGCACCAGACACTCTTCTAGGTGCTAGAAGCTTCAGCATTGTATGAGGTACATAAAATCTCTCCCCCTCAATAGCTTACACTCCATTGGCAGATGCAGACAGCCTGTGTGTATAAAATATCACAGTTTTATAGCACCCTTGCTATGTGCCAGCCACTATACTGAACACTGTATATTCATCACCTATTTAGTCTTTTCAGTAGCCCTGTGGAGTAAGTGTTGTTATGCCCACTTTACAGATGAAAAAGCTGTAACTTACCCAAGGTCACAGCAGCACAGACCCAGGAATCAAAGCCACTACCCCCACCTTATGTCCTGAGTCATGGCTCTGAACCATAAACCTATAGGAGATTACAGATGCCTTTTGATTGGAGAATGTTTTAAGTATTTTCAGTAGGTACCCCTGCAATGAAATACTTGGGTGCTGGGCCTTTCTGGAAAGAGCAGAGTGCTGAATAACTAAAGCTTCTCTGTGGAGTGTCCAAGGGCTGACAGTCCTGCCTGGGCTGGACAGCTTACATGCCTGTCCTTGACCTGGACTACAGCTTGTAGCTGGAGGAATTGCCATCTGTGTCCTGTTGGTTTCTCTGCCATGAGTTTTTTTTCATGTGTTCCTAAGTGACAGTGTTCTGGCCTCCTTGGGAACCAATCCGTGATCTGCTTTTAAAGTAACTCCACTTCTGGGAATTCCCTCGTGGTCCAGTGGTTAGGACTCCGTGCTTTCATTCCTGAGGGTGTGGGTTCAATCCCTGGACAGGGAACTAAGATCCCCCAAGCCGCGTGGCCAAAAAGAAAAAATAATAATAATAATTAAATAAGTAAATAAAGCGACTCCACTCGTGATCTCAGTCTACCCCTCCTGTTTCCCTGACTGTTCCAGGAACTCAGCCCCCCAGGACCCTGTAGCTATACTCCCGATCTCCTTCCTCTTTACTCTGTCTTCCAACCTTTATAGGTGGGTCCATAGTACATGGCCCGAGCTGTGTTTTCTTTGGAAAAATGTCCTTGCCTAGATGACAAAGGACCCACACTTCTTTGCACAGGTGAATGCTGCCAGCCCACCTGGTGGGATTCTTCCCAGTTATTAATTCATCTGCTATAGACGGAGTGCCAGGCCTCAGTCTGCTCACCGCTCCTGATGTTATCAGAGCGTGTCTTCTCCTGCCCCAGTTCAGGACCTGAGGAGCTGGGTCTCACCCTCTCTCTAACTTCTCTACCAAGAGCCCTTGGCAGAATGGCCCAGCAGGCACCCGGCAGGTGCTGTGGAATCAAAAGTGTGTGAACTGATTCGCAGCAAGATTTTTGAGAAATTGAAAATGAAGCTTTAGAAATGTCTACAGCAATTAGGGTAAGTTCTTTTCAGTTGAATCTAATAATTTAAAAGTGGAGCTTATATTTTATGTGTGTGTTTTAATTTTTCTAGTGATTCATTTTTATTCTCCTTTATAAAAGGATCACTCTCTGTGACAGAATGGAAATTTAAAAAGCAATACAAACTGGTCCTTCTTGACAGGTGGTTTGAGAAGCATGGACTGTAGTGATACGAGCACAGGCTATGGAAGTGAAGTGACCTCTCCAAGCCCCCCTTTCTTCCTCTGTGCCTCCTGACCCCGGGGTTGAGGGAAGCAGCACCTGGACGCGCACACCAAGGCGCGTGTGCTCTGGAGGAGGCCAGGACAGAGGGTTGCGGAGGCACAGAGGAGGCCCTTAAGCAGGGAGGGGCAGTGGGAGGTTGACTGGGCGAATTCCTGGTGCAGGGGATGCCTGGGCTACCCCCGGGAGGATGGGGCTTCAGGAGTAAAGTCAGACACACTGATGGGAGCAGCTTCCCCCCTTGCAGACCCAGCTCCAGGCTCTGCCGCAGAGCAGGAACCCTAGATGTGCTTAGACGCCCGGAGCCTGGTGAGAGCAGGCGGCGGGCTGCATTCCTGTGGTATTTGGAGATTGATCTCGTCAGCTTAGCAGCTTTGCTTTTCTTGGTTCAGGTACAAGATCCCCACGTGGGGAGCTCTGCTGCCTGTGAGGAGCAAGAGCTGGTGAAAGAAAGCACGGAACGTGATCCTGGCGCTTCTCCCGAGCTGTGCGCTGTGTGAGGCTCCGGGCCAGGAGCAGCCCGGCCACAGGCTACTCAGCGGGAGGGAGGGCCTGAGTCTGAGCTCCACCCACACAAGTCCGGGGCGGAGGCAGCCGCGCTGCACAGGGGAGGATGCTGGCAGTTTTAGGACCTCATCGTGCCCCCCCTACTCTATTTGCACCCCCAGGGTGGGGGTGAGGGGCACCACTGGATGACTGGCCTCCCCAAATAAATAGCTAGAGCTGGAGGGGAGAAGCAGGGCTGAAGCCTCAGTTCTCCCAGGTGGAGGCAGGACGCCTGTCATGCGAGCTTTCTACTCTGCCCCTGCGCCGTGCCTAGAGCCCAGGCCGAGGCAAGTGCAGTAGCCAAGGGAAGCCATGGCCCCACCCAGGAGCCTGGCTTCAGTGAATCACTTAGGAGAGAGGTCTGGGCTGGAGGAAGAAAAATGGAGATATCTATTTACCCATCTCAGAGGGAAGGTGGACGAGATTGTCCAGGGCGATGTGGAGAGGACGGGGTAACATGGTCTCTGCTCTTGGGAGACCCTCATGGGGGAAACACAAGCCTGACTGCTGACAGCAGCACAGCGGCAGGCCTCTTGACAGCTGACCTCATGACACCTCTGTGCCTCTCATGTTGGGACAGACGCGTGCTCTCTCCCTGTGTTCCCAGGCCTTAGTACAGGGAAGTTTCCTGCAGCATGACAACTTGAGAACTGATGGTTGCAAACTACAGGAGAATACCTTGCACTCTGTTGCTCAGCTCCTCAAGAGTGGCTGGGCCAGGGGCCAGCTACAGAGCTTGCCCCGAGAAGCACACCCCCAAATGGAACAAGACCCCCAAATGGGCAAGGCAAGTACAGGAGGCCTGGGCTCGGAAACCAGCTCTGTGGGGCCTGATTAGGGATGGTTCTGGGCCTGCCGTCCCCACTAGTCCTGTTCCCGTGTATCCAGGGGTGGCTGACTTCCACGGGGTCTGGCCAGCCCCTTAGCTGCCTCCACCTCATTCCCCATCCTCCTGCACCCTCCTGCACCCTCCTGCACACCCCCAGGACCAGCAACAGGGATTAAGGCAGGACGTGGCTCAGCTGTGTGCTTGCCCTTAGGACCTTTTTAACCCTCTCTAAGCGGCTGCCTGTACACCCATGCCTTTCTCCCCCTGCTCAGAGGCCGTTGCACGCACAGGTGCCCCTGATATCCAGGGCCCTTCCCCCCCGTCTCCACTCCTCCCCTACCCCTGAGGGAGCATGCAGTGAGAGTCATCACTGGTTTGATTAGGTTCTGTGAGCCCATGTGGTTCCCCTGATGGAAAGAAGACCTCAGAGGCAATGACCTTTTTTTCTTAATATGGTCAGCAGCTGCCTCTGGTGTAGCCATTGCTGCTGGTAACCTAGTCTTCCTGAGGTAGAATGAAGAGCAGTGCCAGAGGCAGCAGGGCAGAGCACAGCAAACCATGCCCCAGCGCTTGAGGCCAGGGGGAAGGACAGCTCATCCGGGACACTTGGGCCCTTGACCCAGACTCGTCTCCAGCAGGCTCCAACAAAGTCACTGACCCTCATGGAGATAAATTCCTCTGCTGCCATGCAAATCACAGGGAGGAAACAAAGGGTTTGGGGGCTGCAGGCTGGCCAAGGCGAGCTGTCAGCACAGGCACAGCTGCAGATAGGGTGCAAGCCCAGGAGGGACCTGGAGGAGCATTTGCCGAAGGGAGAAAGGAAGGACCAGCCATTTTCTGCCCTGCATCTGGATCCCCAGGGCCGACCTCTGTGAGCAGCAGGCCTTGTCCTTGTCGCTTATGAGCCCCTTTCAGGCAGAGCTTGGGAGCTGGATGCAGAGAAGGCGGGGCAGGGACATGGGCTACAGGGCTACAGCCACCGTGGTCCCTCTGGCTGGAGCTTGCTCATTTTCTTCCCATACCATGATTGGGCCTAATTACTGGCTACCTTTCAGCCCTTTTCTGAGTGTTTTCCTGAGTTTCAGGAAGTAGAGAGCTTTGTAGCTGAGGCAGAAGCGGTCCAACCACACTTAGACCACTCGGTGCTGGCGTGAAGTTGGTCAGCGGAAGTGGGGAGGGGCATCTTTGCCACCTGACTTCACCCCAGGTCAGTGACCTCTTGAGGTCAGGGCCTTGCCAGTACCCATGCCAGGTCCCCAGCGTCTCACTCCTGCTATCTTAGCAAAGACTGAATGGGGCCGGGGCTCGCCTTCTTCAGTCTGGGCAAATGAAAAGAGCTTGGGTTTTGGAGTCAAGCGAACCTGGGTCTGAATCCCAGCTTCGCCGCTTAGCTAACTGTGTGACCTTGGACAAGTCCCCTAGCCATGCCCAGCTTCCGCTTCCTCACCTGCAAAGTGGGAATAACAGTCCCTACCTCGTGGGCAGTTACGAGGATTCCACAAGCTGACGTTTACAAGGTGTGTGGCCTGGTGCTGGCATCAGTGAGTGCACAGCAGGATTGGTTATTGTTGCTGTTCTGTCCTCACACCTTGACTGCCACAACTCCCACTGGGACCTTCCGATGTGTCTCGGCTGGGAGCTATCAGGACTTGTACAGACTGTGCGTACAAACGCAGGTGGTTGGCATTTGTTGATACAGGAA
>NW_006796183.1:732887-777337 GCF_000442215.2 Lipotes vexillifer
TGGGCAACGTCAGCCCCCGCCCCCCACAGGATGCAACTGATAACTTGTAATTTAGGAGAAAAAAAAAAAGTCTTCTGACCCACTGACAGAGCCACCAGAGCACCAGGGAACTGATGCCTGCTGGTGCCCTAACCCCTGGGGGGCCCTGCCCTACAAACCGTAGTCTTCACCTTTATGCCATGCATATGCTGTTCCCCCATCCTGGCACGCTCTCCCCCCAATCCTCTGCCTCGAGAACCACCACTTTGATGACAACAGGCAGCTCGAACATCACCTGCCACAGAGCACGGCAATCTCTTGTGCGCTCTCTGGGGTGTACCTCCACACATTCTCCACCTTTCAAACTCCAGCTCAGGTGGCGCCTCCTCTGTGAGCTTTCCCCTGGGTCCACGCGCAGAGGTTGACTCGGGGCTCCCACAGCTCCTGTGCATCTCTCTCTCTAACCTTTCACACGTTGCATGTAGTTCCCTCCTAGATCCTCCACTAATCCTTGTCTAATTTTCACCTTTAATTTACCCTGTGTTGCCACTTCCTGAGAACGAACTGGGGACAGCTCCCATTCCCTCGCCTTTGTCTGTCCTGTCAGCACAGTTGTCACAGCCGGCTTTAGCTTGGAGCGGGAAATGGAAGTGGGGGTCCTGCTGACCTTCCTGTGCCACATGCACACTCACTGTGACCCCAGACCCAGCACTCGGCACTTCCTTCCAGCAGCCACACCGCCAGCGTCAGCAGTGGGAAAGGCCTAATAAATTTATTCAAGGAGATATTAAATTCTAGATAATTCTTGCCTCAAAACATTGAATTTGATGGGCTCCCTAAATAAGCTCAAATAACTGGGAATTGCATATCTGTTTGTTCACTCATTTAATGCATTCTTGTTGAGTGCCTGTGTTGGACACTGGGGAACTGAGTTTGAAAAATGCAGGCATGGTACCAGATCACCATCTGGGGGACATACATTGGAGCCGTACCTTGGGGCTCTGGTGACATTCAGGCCAGGTTGAAAGGCGAGTGACGGCTGAGAGCCCTCACCGCTGAGTCCTGCACTGGCCTTGCTCTGGCTACAACACATGCCGTCCCGGGTGAGTGTCACATGGTAGTTCTGCGGGCTGTGGCGGGACTGAGAGGGTGGCAGCTTTGTAGCCGCAGAAAAACTGGCTTGTGAATAGCTTTCATGGAGCAGGGTTGTAAAGAGACAGAAATGACATCTGAAAAGACTTCTGAGCCAGTCTTCTTGGCATGTTCACCCAAGTCGAGCCCAAACAAAAGGCTGTTGATACTGTGTCTTTTGCACAAGTCACGAAAAGCTTCAGACTTAGGGTGAGCAGTTTCTGCTTCTGCAATTCAGAGACCATAAAAAATGAAGACTGGCTGGGAGAAGTCGTCGCTCTGTCATTAAGCCAGAGTCTGCCCCCTAGAATTGACCTTGTCTGGGCAACATGTGGTCTTAATCCCCCAGCACCGCCCCCATCCCCCACCCCACCCCGCCCAGCAGAGGCTCCAGTGCAGCAGAGAGTGCCCTCCGGGCATGGGAGCAAGCCTCCCACATCCTCCACCTCTGGGGGGGCCGGGACCAGACCTCACAGATCTCCATCTGGACCCTTCCCCTTGGTGACTGCTTGCCCCATGCCTGACCGCCAGGGACCCAAGGCAGATTCTGCCCCTTCCTCAACCCCTAAGCACCCTCTCTCTGCCAATCCTTGTGCGGAGCTTTGGGGGACAGTGATAAGTAAGAGATAGTGCATGAGAGAGACAGAACAATGTGATGACCGCAGGGTCAGAGCAAATCAGGGAGCTGTGCATGCCCAGATGAGGGTCACCTAAGCCAACTGAGCAAGCAAGAAAGGCTTCCTAGAGGAGGTGCCACCCGTGCTGACTGTTGGAGGACAGTTAAAAACTGACCAGGCAAAGGATCTGGGAGAGGTGCTCACACTGAGGAAAGAGATGCACTGGCAAGTAATCTGGGCTGTCTGGGGTACGGGCCCTGGGGGGAAGAAGCCTTGAATGCCATGCCGAGGAGTTTGCCCAAAATGTAATATAGCGTTGATGCTATGGTAGATGAAAGTATAGGATGCCATGAATATACAGAAAGGAGACACCAAATTAAATTGGAGAGGTCAGAGAAGGCCTTTTTTTTCCTAAGGCAGATTTCTGGGTTCACATCTCTGCACCATTATTATTTACAGTACCTCTTGACCTTCATTCTTATAATTTGCTTCTAGCATTTAAAAGCCATCGGAGATCCTCTCATTGGTTTGTTGGTGAGTGGTGACTCACCATCATTCAGTTGAAAATTTTTCTTTCCTTGTTTGTTTTTGTTTTGTGTTTGGCAGGGGTAGGTACTACAAGTGTCAGTGGCTGGAATAGATCATGTCAGTAGCTCTTCAAAATATGTGGCTTGTGGACCTGAAAGGTTCATGGGCCCCTCAAGGCAATGCCCAACCAGAACCCAAGAGCTGTGCCTTTTCCCTGGTCTCCTGACCTTTTCTGGAATCATTCACTGTTTGCTCCACACCCCCATATTTTCTCAGCACTTCCTGTTCTCAAAGACATCCAGGTAAGGACATGTCATCGTCCCCCTCAGCAGCCTGGGCAAAATGCCTTGGAAGTTCCTTTCCCTCCCCTGCTGTAAGCCTCGCAGCACTGGGAGGGCGTGAAACAGAACACTTGGAGAAGCCATCTTTTTTGGGCAAAGTGGTCTGAGAAGGATTTTTGAAGGAAGTGATATTTTATCCAAGCCTTAAAGATAACATAGGAAGTAAGCAATTGAAATCAAATGATAGGGCAGGTGTTCTAGACAGAGGGACTTCATAAACTCAGAGCATGAGGTACCCAAGGATACTCAGAGAGCTGCAAGTGATTTGGCATGTTTGGGGCATAGTGTTACATCCTAGAATACTGGAAGGCAAGATGTCATCCAGGGCCGGGTCCAGGGAGACCTTACAAGTCATTCTAAAAGGATTTTGATTCTATCCTGCTAGAAGACATGGGCGAATTATTGACATGTTTTAGACAAGAGGTAAAAGAATGCCATGGTCAGATTTGCTCCTTGGAAGGGTTGCGCTAACCCATTATGGGAGATGAGTTACAGGAGGAGACACACTGAAGGCAATCCCACGGGGATGGAGTAGAGGCTATTTGAGGAACACTTAGGAAATGGAATCAAAGCGTCCCTCCCCTCCTCCCAAAACGTCTTGTATGGCCTTTCTCCCACCACTGCCACTTCCAGTCATGACGCTGTTGTCTGTCTCCCCTCCAGGACGGGCACAGCATTCCTCTCTGTGGCCAGCCAACCCCAGCACCTAACAGCGCCTGGCCCTGATTAGGTGCTCAGTAAGTGCTTATTATGCCTGCTGAATTGATTTGATGATTAACTGAGTATGGGAGGCTGGGGAGAGGGAAGAATCTGGAATGACTCCCAAGTTTCTGGCTTCCAAAATAGGAAAAATGGGAATGCCATTTCACTGAGATAGGGAACCCAAGAAGAAGGGCAGTTGTATCTGATTTTAGAATTCTGGCTTTTGTTAAGAGAAGAGGAAAGGGCAGAGATCACAAGTCTGGTTATGGACCAAAGGAGTCTGAGATCCCTCTAGGACACTTAAGGAGAGATGTAGAGCAATCATTTAAATGTCTGAGTCTGGAGTCCAGGAGGAGAGGTCAGAGCCAGAGATGATGCAATGGGAATCTCAGCGTGTCACTGGAGTTTGGGCAGTGGGTAAGGTAGTGCAGGGCAAGTCTGTAGACTGGGTCCCAAACTGGCAGCTTACAAGATAAAGTAGACATGCTTTGTATGGCTGGCACAGTGTTTTCAAATAATGTGAATACTTTTAGGCAGTGTGTCCATTCTAACTTGCCATGACCCTATCACTTGATGTCTTACATCTGGCCCAATTAACATATTTATAGTATCTTCTTGGCTCTGGTAGGCATTTGAGCTTATAATTTTTGGAGGAAGAAGAAAAAAACAGAAGGACACAACTCTAGGGAATATCAACTCATAAGGGATGAACAGGAGGGAGAAGTAATAAAGGAGGATGGGAAAGAATGGCCAGAGAGATTGGAGGAAATCATGAGAACAATATTTTGTTCTCTCGAAAATGATGGGAAACAAAGTGTAATAGAGTGTAAAATGTGGATTTCCTTTGATCCAGCATTTTTACTTCTCAATATTTAACGTAAGGAAATAATCATATCTGTGCACTCAAGTTTTTGTAACGTGATACTTGTCGTGGCATGTTTAAAATAGCAGAAAATTGGAAACAACGTAAGTGTCTCTTGGCTGAGAATGATTAAGTAAACATAGTATGTCCATGTGATGAAATAATACGTAGTCATAAAAAATGATGTCAGACTTTATTTCCTGACATGACCCCACAACTTACTGTTAAATTTTTCAAAAGCAAGTTATGGAACTGTCCATATTAGATCATTCCATTTACATTAAGTATCTAGTTATAGTTATAGAAAGCCTGGAAGCCTTCACACGCAAATCGCAAGAACCTCCCAATAGCTAGATCTAGGAGACCTTTCTCTGGCCTCTGTGTCTTCGACCTTTCTTGGTTTTTGACACTGTTAACCTTTCTTGGCTTCTGCTCCTTGTCGTCATTCCCTGTCCTTTGTCTCATAGGCTGGCAATCAGGACTGAAAAATGGCAGACTCAATCCTGGGAGAACCCTTCAAAACTGGCAGCTTGTTTATAGACAAGCTGCCAAAGCAGGGCACACCCAAAGCAGGGCACTTACTGGGCAATTCTCTGGAAAGGAGCAGTTAGGGACAGTATTTCCCTGGTCCTTAGTCCCTTTGAATCTATATAATTCTTCTGGAATACAACCCTTCCCAGGGTCTCTGGGTTTAAGTTTCTTCTCCTTAGACACCTCTCCCGCCCCCCTAGCAAAATTGCCTGGCTATCCCCTCTCTCCCACGCCTTCTGTTCAATCAAGGGGTTATTTTTAACAGTGTTGTGTATACCATGCTTAAATCCTGGCAAAACACCAGAACTTTGGAATAGACACCGAGATGGAAATAGTCTCCCACAACCTTCCCCCTTTCTAAAGTGTTTCCTTCTAAAGAGAGAAAATTAGTTATATAAATCTAAACTATAGACAGCCCTACCAAGATAGTCCCTGGACTCTAGTATGGAGTGACTGAACTCGCAGCCTCGGCCCCCGAGGTTACACTGGAGGCTGGACCTGCTGCCACTTTGGGCCCAACTTCAGCCCAGGGGAGACCGGTGGGGGCCAGGGGAGACCGGTGGGGGCCAGGGGAGCACAGGGGGAGATGGTTCCTTCCACTTTTCCAGGCTTGGTGGGTCTAGAACCCCTGTCTCAGGATCATGGAGATTACCTGATCTACCTCCCATTCCCAATAGCCAGTGGCTCTTAACTTCCAGAAGCAGCCCATCTACTTCAAGATACTCAGTGACTGGAAAATTTTAACTAAGAAAAGCCCAAATCTACCTTTCTGTAACTTCTACCTGTGGTCCTGATTCTACCCGCCAGAGCCACACAGAACAGTCTAATCCCTCTTCCCTATCAGATGGTCAGAGATTTGAAGCTGGTGCTCACGTGCCCTCAAGTCCTCTCTAGCCAGACATGTCTGCTTTCATGAGGTAGGATAAGGCCCCTCCCTACCACAGTGGTTCTCTTCTCTGGGTCGGTTCCACTTTATTACTGTTCCCTTTAGGAACCACCCAGAATGGAGCTCATGCTTGATCAGAGGTGACCTGCCAGGTGGAAAGGATGCAGGATAAACACCTCCCCACTTCTCTGTCATTTTTTTAACAGCTTTATTGGAGTATAATTGCTTTACACTGGTGTGTTAGTTTCTGCTTTATAACATACTGAATCAGCTATACATTTACATATATCCCCATATCTCCTCCCTCTTGCGTCTCCCTCCCACCCTCCCTATCCCACCCCTCTAGGCGGTCACAAAGCACCGAGCTGATCTCCCTGTGCTATGCGGCTGCTTCCCACTAGCTATCTATTTTACATTTGGTAGTGTATATATGTCCATGCCACTCTCTCACTCCATCCCAGCTTACCCTTCCCCCTCCCCGTGTCCTCAAGTTCATTCTCTACATCTGTGTCTTTGTTCCTGTCCTGCTCCTAGGTTCTTCAGAACCTTTTTTGTCCCCTTAGATTCCATATATATGTGTTAGCATACGGTATTTGTTTTTCTCTTTCTGACTTACTTCACTCTGTATGACAGACTCTAGGTCCATCCACCTCACTACAAATAACTCAATTTGGTTTCTTTTTATGACTGAGTAATATTCCATTGTATATATGTGCCACATCTTCTTTATACACTCATCTGTCATCTCCCCACTTCCGATGCTCTTCATAGTGACTGACACCCCAGAGACACTACTTTAGTGGTCATGTCATCTTGACATGCTGCTGCTAAGTCCCCATCCCCTTCTTACTCAGCATGTCTGATGGACTTTATGGACCCAAACCAGGCCTGGCCATGTAGCTGGCTATCTGGAGCTTTTGGGATCCTCCTTGGACCTCCAACATAAGCTGTTTCTTTCCTTTCTCTTTGTCTTCCATAGACTTGAGGACTAAGCCCTTCTATCCTAGAACAGCGTCTTCCACTGACCTGGTAGGTATGAGCAGAACTATTCGCCAGCTACCAAAGTCTCGAATTTTCCTGCCATCTAGCGCACGTTGCCATCCATCTCTCATACTTTACTGGATCCACATGAGAGGGCACTTGCCACATGCTCTTCTGGGACCTTGTCCCTGTCCACTTGTGGTGCCTGACAGCCCTATGCAGAGGACTCATGCAGAATCCTAGGAGGAGCACCGACTTTGAAATCAGAAATTTCAGGTTTCAGACCTGGCTCCGTACCTTCTTCCCTTGGACAAATTACTTAAACTCTTGAACCTCAGTTTCACCACCTGTAAATTAGGGGAAACGTAGTCCTTGCTTATTTCAAATGGCTTTTGTCAGGATAAAAGGATTATAGCATAATGAAAAACAGTAGGTAAGAGTAAGGTGATGATAATTATTTCATAAACATTTATTGAAAACCTACCAACACGTAAGCACCATGAGTGACACAAATAGGAATCGCACAAGTCCTGCTGATTTTGAGCCAGCGGGAGGTTTGGATATGCCACAGTCCATAGCAATCCCAGGCCGTGCCAGGAGCAAGGGAGCTAGAACCTGGGGAGAGGGGATGTCAGGGCTCAGGGACCCAGGACAAGGCAGAATTAAGGCTTCGCAGGAGGGTCTGAAGTCAGGCTGAGAACAGTCAGCCTTTGCTAGTCGGGTCCAGTGTCAGGACACATGTTGAGAAGAAGAGGCTTAAAACCTGCGGAGGCAAGTCAGGAATGGGAACTCAGAGACTGGAACTGGAGCCAGAGAAGTCCCCGGTGACAGCCGTGTCTCTGGAGTAGTTGGGGTGGCAGCCAGCTGACATCAATCTGAATCATGAGGCGAGGATCCGTGGTCACTGCGCGGGGACTGCTCCCGGGAGAGCACGCCTGTGACGGGAGAAGGAAGATGGGCTTGAAGCTGCGGCAGGTGCGGCCGTGAGGGTGAAGTGGGTGTGTGGGCCACCAATGGGAAGGATCCTGTACATTGAGAGGAAAGTGGAAATACCGGGGAGAATGATGGGATAAATGATACAAGCAGGTCCCTAAGGACAGTGAGGGGAGGGATTGGCCTTTGCTTTAAGAGGGAGGTTTCTTCTGTTCTACAGCAGAGCAGAGTGGTAGAAACATAGATGGGCTTGTAAGTGCAGTGTAAAGGGGAAGGAATCCCCTTCTGGGGCTTTTATTTTCTCTAGGAAGCAGGAAATGGGACCATGTGCTGAACATGAAGGGCACGGTGCTGGGAGAGAAGGTTGAGAAGAGTGGAGAACGTTTGTAAGGCCCCTGTGGAGAATGGAAGAGATTGTTTACTAGGGCAACCCAGAACCTGTCCCGCAGCAACAGAGCAGGCCAGGTGGGCGGCCATGACTCTGCAGTGGCACCAGCAGGCTTAGTCGTCCAAGTGTGAAGGCAAGGATTCTAAAAGAAGTAACCCCAGCCCAGAAATCTTGGCCCAGGTTGGCTGTGCTTCCTAGGGGACTCGTCTGTAGGAAACAGCCTCTGTTCCTAAAGTGAGGAGAAAGGTGCTGGGAGTTGGGCACCTGAAGGGAGCAGCCATGCCAGAATGGACTGTGCCAGGCGAGCATCTGACCAAGGATGGTTAGTTCGTGGGACCCTCCCTACGTGTGGAGACGGCAGTAGTCTCTGGTAGACCAAACACTCCGGCCTTCCTGAGATGCAGTGGCCAGAGTCCTTGCAGGTTGTACACGGAGCGTGGAGGGGCCCGGGAGAGCCGGGTAGGAAGTCTAGAGAAGGGGGCTGGGGAGACAGCCTGGCAGTGCTAACGCATAAACCTGTGAGACTGAGCCGTTAGCCCACAAGCGAGGGCTGTCGGGCTGTGTTTGGGGTACGTGTGAGAGGCTGGGGTACGAGGCACAACAGCCCCCGGGGCCCTTGATACAGAGATGTGGTCGGAGGACGGGACTTCTGAACGCCTCCCTCAGTCATTCTGCAGGCTTCAGATTCCTGAGTTAAAGCAGGGCAGCTCACATCTAATGAGAGAAACCAGCACCTGGGAGCAGGGCTGAGGCTGGCCCAGGGCTGTGGGAGTCCTGGGGGGCTGTTGGTGGCTACTGGTAGGGCAGCGACCACCATCAACCCTGCCTCTGACCTGGCACTCCCTGGGGAGGAGGAGGGCATGGCTGATACCAAAACTGGCAGGGAGGGAGGGGGCAAAGGAAACTGACAGTTATTGAGCAACTGGTGTGCTGGGAACTTTGCGTGCCTTGTGTCACTTCATCCTCACGGTAATCTGTGACGTTGAGTATAATCAGCCCCGTTTTACAGTCATTCATTCAACAAATAATTTATTGAGTGCCTGCCAAGTGTCAGGTGCTGCTCTAGGTGCTGGAGATATAGCAGTGAGCAAAACAGGCAAACATTCCTGCGAGCAAAACAGGCAAAAATTCCTGCTCATATTCTAATGGGGAAGCAAGCCAAAAACCCCAGATGTGTAAACAAAATGTATAGTATATTAGGTAGCGGAGATGCTAGAGGAAAAAAAGAGTAGGGATAGGGAGTGAAAAGTTAGGGAGGGGTTGTCATTTTAGACAGGGTGACTGGGAAAGTTGACATTTAAGTGAAAACCCGAAAGAAGTTAGGGAGGGGCCGTGCTGATTATCTGGGGGAAGAGCCTTCCAGGCAGAGCAAAGAGCCAGTGCAAAAGCACTGAGGTGGGATCCAAAAACAGGAAAGAGGCCTATGTTGCTGGAGTGGGCAGTAATAGGAGATGAAGTCAGAGCATTAAGAGAAGTCTGCAGCATGGGGACACTGGAGATCATTATGAGGATGGAGGATCCTGTGCAGGGAGTAACTTAGGTTTCAGAGGATCATTCTGGCTGCCTTGATGAGGAGAGACTCTTGTGAGGCAGGGAGGCCAATTACGAGGCTACTGTAATCATCCACGAGAGATGCTGGTGACTCAGATGTGGTGGGAGCAGTGGAGGTGGGAAGAAATTGTCGCATTCAGGATGTGTTCTGAAGGGAGAGCTGACAGGTTTGCTGACAGCTCAGACGTGGGTATGAGAGAAAGAGAAGAATCTAGGCTGACTTCGGGCGTTTCACCTGAGCAACTAGAAGAATGAAGGTGCCATTTACCAAGATGGAGAAATGATTGCAAGAGAGCAGGTTTTAGGGGGAGCATCAGGAACTCAAGTGTAAACGTGCAAAGCATGAGATGCCTCTTAGACATCCAGACGGAGATATCGAGAAGGCGGGGGATATACAAGTCTGGCATTCAGGGGAGAGGTGTAGGCTGTGAAAATGGAAGAGGCTGTCACATAAGTGAATGAAGAGGGAGAAGCAAGGACTGAGCCCTCAGGCACAGCAACATGTAGTGGTGCCAGAGATGAGGAAGAGACTGCAAAGGAGGAAAGCCCAGTGTGATAGTAGCAAAGTCTGGAAAATGTGGTATTCTGGAAGCCAAATTAAGCAAGTATTTCAAGAGGCGTAATTAACTGTATAATATGTTGCTGGGCGGTAGGGTGATTGTATAAGTTATTGTCCAAACTAGGACACTTTTGAGAGTGAAAGTGGTTATTATTCATAGTTACTCCAGGATAAGACATATAACCAAGGTGGTCCCAGACAAATCAGAATGGTGTATGGTCACTCTGCTGATAGGTCAATAAGAATTGACCATTAGATTTAACAGTGTGAAAATAATTAGTGACCTTGAATGATCAGAAATGGCGAGTGTAAAGTGAAGTAAGTCAGAAAGAGAAAGACAAATACCATATGATACCACTTTTATGTAGAATCTAAAATATGGCACAGATGAGCCTATATCTAAAACACAGAAAAAGACTCACAGACATAGAGAACAGACTTGTGGTTGCCAAGGGGGCAGGGGTAAGGGAGGGAAGGACTGGGAGTTTGGGATTAGCCGATGTAAACTATTATATACAGGATGGACAAACAACAGGGTCCTACTGTAGAGCACAGGGAACTATATCCAATCTCCTGGGATAAACCATAATGGAAAAGAATATGAAAAAAGCACGTCTCTATGTGTATAACTGAGTCACTTTGCTGTACAGCAGAGATTGGCACGACACTGTAGATCAGCTATACTTCGGTAAAAATAAAATAAAATTAAAAAAAGAAAGAAAGAAATGGCGAGTGTAGATAGCTCCTTCTCAAGGTGTGTTTCGGTAAAGAGAAAGAAATGCGTGATAACTGAATCTAGGTGGTCACTGTACTGTTCTTTCAACTTTTCTGTATGTTTGAATTTTTTTCATAACAGAGAGTTGGAAAAATGAAAGTGTTGAAGCTTTTGAAAATATTTTTTTAATATGGGAAAAAATAACATTTGTTTGCTATTGGGAAGGGACAAGGTCTAGGGAACAAAAATTGGCCTTCGTTATGAGTATGGACACTTCAAAGAGAAAAGAAAGTAGAGATCGTAGGCACAAGTGCTGACAAGTGGTGGTACGGAACCTGCAGAAGTTCTGTTCTGATTCGGACATTTCAGTGCAGTGATGAGCAGGATCATCTGTTGAGAATAAGAATAAGGGAGGAGGTGTTGGAAATGTGAAGTCAAAGAAGAAAGTATGAATAGTTATCCAGGGGAATGGGAGAATACCGGGGCTAGTAACTACAGGACAATTGCTCGGCAGTTTAAGGGCCTCAATCCCTTGAATTTTTTTTAAGAATTTTTTTCCAGCTCTATTGAGATTTTTTAATTGAGATGTAATTGACGTACAACATTATATTAGTTCCAGGTTATAGCATAATGCTTCCATATTTGTATATGTTGCAAAGTGATCCCTACAATAAGTCTCGTTAACATTGATCACCATACAATTACAGAATTTTTTTCCTTGTAGTGAGAACTTTAAGATTTACTCTCTAGCAACTTTCAAATATGCAGTACAGTTTTATTAACTGTAGTCACCATGCTGTGACATACATTTCATAACTGGAATTTTGTGCCTTTTGGCCCCCTTCACCCATTTCGCCTGCACCCCAGCCCCCCCAACCCCATCTCTGGCAACCACCCGTCTGTTCTCTGTTTCTGTGAGCTTGGGTTTGTTTGTTTGTTTATTTTAGACTCCACACATAAGTGAGATCATATGATATTTGTCTTTCTCTGTCTGACTTATTTCACTTAGCATAACACCCTCAAGGTCTACGCATGTTGTCACAAATGGCAAGATTTAGTTCTTTTTCATGGCTGAATAATATTCGTGTGTGTGTGTGTGTGTGTGTGTGTGTGTGTGATCACATTTTCTTTATCCATTCATCCATCGATGGACACTTAGTTTGTTTCCATATCTTTCACTCACTTGAACTTAAGGTGAGACGAGCCAGCATGCATTTTTCTCTCGCCAGCCGCATTCATCTGTGCAGGTCCATGCCCAGAGTAGGAAGGAAGTGGAATTTAACCAGAGTTGTGTTTCAGCTGAGTGAGGGAGGAGCAAAGAAGTTGAGGATGAATGCAAGGAGGTGATTGTCCTGTTTGACTTGGAATTTAAGCTGGGTGAGAATAGCAGTAAGAACATAAGGAGGTAAAGGACGGTCAAAAGACAGTAGATCCAGTGGCTTGAAGATCCCAGTGTGTTGAAGGATTGCTGGAGCTTTGCTACAAGAGCAGGTGAGCTATCGCCATATAGATAGGTGGAGACAGTCAGAGACTGGGAGTTTGAGATTGAGATTAGAGAGAGCTTTAGTTAGTAATGGCCTGGTCTCGGGTCTAATTTAGGAGTAAACAGCTGAGGTAAGGTAGAGGGTAAGATCACTGGAGAAGTCAGGGCAGGTCTGCCTTGGACTTTTACCAGTTTAGATTTAGAAGGAAGCTCCTCTCTCCTGCTTCCTGCTTTTTTTTTTTTTTTTTTTTTTTTTTTTGCGGTATGCGGGCCTCTCACTGCTGTGGCCTCTCCCGTTGCGGAGCACAGGCTCCGGACGCGCAGGCTCAGCGGCCATGGCTCACAGGCCCAGCCGCTCCGCGGCATGTGGGATCCTCCCGGACCGGGGCACGAACCCGCGTCCCCTGCATCGGCAGGCGGACTCCCAACCACTGCGCCACCAGGGAAGCCCTGCTTCCTGCTTTTTGAAGAAGGAATACACTATAGGTGTTGAGACTGATGGTAATTGCTTCAGAGTTTCTCTTCTTCAGTCCATATTTGACTGAGCCTGCCGTTGAGGGGGGAGGGAACCGCTAAGGAAGGTGGTGCTAGACCACACACAAGGATCATTAACGGTCTATGGCCATAGATAGTCAACCATCAGGGCTGCCAGAGATCAGAAAGGTCATAGAGAGCCTGGGGGAAGAGAGCCAGACAAGCATCAGAATTAAGGCTCTTGGCTGTCACGTGGAAGAGATTAAGTCACAGAGGCCCTCACAAGGTACTGAGGGCAGGAAAGGCTAGGGATTTGAGCCTAAGTCAATACTATCAATGATATGGAGCATCTAAAGATCTTCCAAGGAGTGGACAGGATGGGCTGGGGCTTGCTTGTCTCCAGGACCCTTTACTGTACCAGGCATTAGCAGTGCCATGTCTTGGGAAGGTCCCTAGAATGACCTACAGAAAGTCTCTGGTTCTCTTCCTGATGGTTGGCTGGTTGGCCATTGGGTGCCGAGTGCAGCAGAGAGTAGGGGAGTTCAGGATGGTTGCGTGTGAAAGAGGAAATTGAAGGCTGCAGCTCAGTGATTTTTGGCTGTGACAAATCCCTGCTCCATGTGCAGGGCCTGTTGTTGTGGCTGTTTATTCATTTGTTCATTGATTACCTTCAACATGCTATGTGCTGTTCCAAGTATTAGGCATGTGTGGTAAAGATAAGACACAGTGATAAGGCAGTCTCTCTCAGAGTGCCTCTTAGCTTGTCATGAATTCAGATATAGGACCATTTGGGTTTGCAGGGGTCAGGACATCTGTGTAGAGGTGAGAAATGGCAGTAGTGAGAGTAGCAGCATCTGTGTTTGTACAGGGCCTGGAATTCTTATTGTAGTACAATCTCCCTTTGCATCCTGATAATACAACTGTGACAGGGGTTCCCATCTATCACTAGCATGACCCATTCCATTTGGCAATTGATCTGGTGTCTGGGGAGAGAGAATTCTGCCCCTGAAGCCTCACCCAAGGTCTCCAAGGTCAAGAATAATGCTGGAGCCCCTGGACTAAAGAAGGTAGCGAGAGTATTCCCCATATGACTAGAGCCCCCAGCTAGGGCCGAGAAGGACCAGCATGGGAAATTCCAAGAGCAGTCTGCATTCACGTATTGCCCACCCTGGGACAGTGAAGAGAAGTGTGATGAAATCCAGCCACATGGGTTCAAGGGCTTCAGACTTCCCTGGCCAGCACAGTTCGCATGCCCTTCACACTGCCCTGCAGAGAGAAGCAGTTAGGTCACGCTCAGGCCCTAGAGGCAGCAAATAGCCGGATGGGTTGCCCCTCAGTCTGTGACTTGGGTGCTCTTCACTGAAGAGAGAGGGAGAAAGAGAGAGAGGAATAGGTTTAGGGGGAGAAAATAGACTGCTTTTAAAAAAGACGTTGAGCCTAGGTGCCAGTGGAATATCTCAGGCAAGATGTTTCAGAAGCAGTTGCATGTAAGACTTGAACTCACGGTATAGGTCTGAGTGTAAGATGGAGATCAGCAACCACCAGTTGGACATAGGCGTCTGGATGTTTGGAACTTGAGCCCTCCTGAAACAATCACATTTTCCAGCCTTTTCTTTGCAGTCCTTCCTGGGACTGTAAGCAGTGATGGTCGGCAAGAGCTGCCCCTGTGCCCTCACCCGGGCTGCCTCCCTCAGCCCCCTTCTCTGAAGGTAGAGGGTCTCATCTGAGAGCACAGCTGCTGCTCATTCACCGTCATGTTGTCTCATTTCTGAGCAGAGAAAAAAATGGCTGAACCCTTCTGGAAATTCCATTTTCCCATGGGGCTCAGAAAATAAGGTACCTGTATTAGTTTCCTTTTGCTCCTGTAACAAATGATTCTCTCACAGCTCTGGAAGCCAGAAGTCCAAAATCAGCGTCTTTGGGCTGAAATCAAGGTGTCAGCAGGGCTGCACTCCTTCCAGATGCTCTGGGAGGTTATCCGTTCCTTGCCTCCTCCAGCTTCTGGTGGCTGCTGGCATCACTTCAGTCTCTGTCCCTGAGGTCACATTGCCTTTTCTTCTGTATGTGGTAAAATCTCCCTGTGCCTCTCTCTTTTAAGGACACCTGTGAATGCATTTAGGGCCCACCTGGATGATCCAAGACAATCTCCTCATCTCAAGATCTTACCTTTATGAAGCTTTTATACTAATAGGGAAACACCAACAATAAACAACTTATAAGCAAATTATTTAGTAAATTAGAACAAGACAAATACTGTGGGGAAAAAAGAAACAGTATGGCAAAGTGATAGGAGCAGGTTGAGTGTTAAATAGGATGGTCAGGGTTCACCTCCTGGGAAAGGCAAAATTTGGGTACGGACTGGAAGGCGGTGAGGGAGTGAGCCAGCTGAATATCTGGAGGGGAGTGTTCTAGGCAGAGGAAACAGCTCCAGTAAAGGCCCCAAGGCAGCAAGGAGTATGGCTGTGGTAGAGTGAGAAGGGTGGTAGTTGGTGGGGGAGGGAGGTGTCTGGGATCATGGATGGCCTTGTAGGCCACTGTAAGGACTTCACCCTTTACTCTGATTGACATAGTAAGACATTGCACATGAGGAGAGGTCGATCTTCAGTAGCTGAGTGGATGCTTCCTCATTGTTATCAGGAGGAAAGGAGGAAAAGTGGAGCAGATGCCGGTGGTTTTATAGATTTGGTGGGAGGCAGATCTCTGAACTCACTTCATAAATATTAATTCAGCACCTACCATGCAAGGCACAATTCTAGGTGCTGGGGGGTATGGCAGTGAACTAAATAGGCAGATCCCTAGTCACACAGAGCTTGCATTCTCCAATTATAATAAACTGGTACACGTGAGAGAGAGTAAGCAAATGAACAAGATAATTTTAAATGGTGCTAAATGTTTACGAAGAAAATAAAACAAAGGTGAGTGATAGAGACAGGAGGAGGAAACCCACCCTTGACAGAAGGGTCGGAGAAGACCTCTCTGAAGAGGTGACATTTGAACAGAGATCCAAATGAAAACGAAGAGCCAGCCTCGGGAAGGTCCAGAGGGGTTCTGGAAAGGTCTAGAGGCAGAGTGATGTTTGTTGTATTCAAGGACTGGACAGGAGGCCAATGTATACTGTTTCAGGGTGAGTCAGGGGGAGGACCTGAAATGAGGTGAGAGGCAGGTGAGGAGGATTAGTCATTGTCATCTGTAGTTTGGTTTTGTTCAGAGGGCAGTGAGAAGGTTCTAGGCAGAGGAATGTCATGATATGGTTGATGATTTAGGAGTATGCTTCTGGCCTTTCTAGAGAATGGAATGAGGGGCCAGAGCAGAAGCTGGTCACTGACCATTGCAGCAGCCACAAGGTGATGATTTGGACCTGGTGTTAGCAGCAGAGATGGAGATAAGTGGAGGGATTCACATTATGTTTAGAGAGTAACAGGATTTGCTGATGACCCAGATGAGAGACAGACAGGAAAAAGAAATGAGTCAAGAATGACTCCGTCCCAACTGGCAAGATAGAGGATTGTTTATAAAATAGGTGTTTCTCTTTGTAGAATGTGATGATCCAGGGCAAATGGGACAAAAAAAGAAAAGAATGACTCCTAGGTTTCACTTGATCAACTGCACTGGCCTGGCCTGGCCTTCCTCACCATCAAAACCACAGCCACCACCCCTCCACCACGGCCCTATCCATCATCATTGGTATTCTCACCATCTGTTTGAGTTCTGTCACTCTCCTGTCCTTCCAGTTCACCTTATAAAGCAGTGCCCAAACTTGGTGAAATTGATCCAACCACTTTTCCTGCTTGTTTCCGGGCTGCTGAACTGTTAACAGAGACACACGAATACATGTATTGGCCCCACGGTGGCGTCCTGGTCTTCAGCCTCTGCCAGTGCTCAGCACTGGCTCAGCAGTCCCGTCCCTGGTTAACTTACCACAGTGACTGCTTCAAACCTCTCCCACTCATCAGTTCCTACAGCCCAGACCTGCACACTCGTAATCCCAAACCCCAGAGAGTCCCCGGAGAAATGAGGTCCCCCCCAGCTCCCAGTGCACCTATCAGGGTAGCCACCCTTGCGTGCTCCCGCTTTTCCCAGGGAAAAAGCACCCTGCCCTCTGTGTCCCTCTCCCCGTACTCTGATCCAGTCCCCTTCGCCTCCTGGTGGCCTCTCCACTGCTGCCTCTCTGTCTCTCGCACCCCCTCCCTCCGCCTTCTCTGCGGGCTCCTTCCCCCAGTACAAGCAGGCTCGGGTCTCCGCCTCCCGCTTCGCCAGCTCCCCGTCCCTTTCTGTTCTCTCCTCCACTACCACGTTTCTGCAGAGATCACCTCCTCTCTCTCAAACACTCTCGCTTTTCTCCCTGTGCAACGCCCTGTGGTCTGGTCTTGCCCTCTCCATCCCTGATGGCGCGCTTCCCGAAGGGTCCGGTGACCTTCATGTATCCCGAAGGCAGTGCCATAAATAAAAGTATGGATGTACATTGTGCCGATCCATGAGGTTCTTGTGTGGATGAAATAGGACGACAAGCATAGAACACTTAGGACAGTGTCTAGAACCTTGCAAGAGCTCAGTACCTGTAAACTGCTGTTATTACTCTTGTTATTGTGGCGTTTGTCATATCTTTCACTATTGCCTCTGTGTGTATTTGGCTGCCTCATCCATTAATCACGGAGCTGGGACTCTGAGCTGTTTATTGTCGTATTCCCAGTGACTAGCACGGTACCTGGGATAAGCTGGGGCTTAGCACGTGTTGGAGAGCTGGAGGGTGGGCACTGGGGATCGGATCGTGTCCTTGGGCTCTGGGTTAAGTGGCCTCTGTAGACATTCTGGCCATTGTCCAGGCTCTCACTGGGGGAGGTGTGCTTGCCTCTCGTAGCGGCTTCTCAGCTCGCCGTTCTCTCCTCGCCTCCCCACGCTCCCCTCCCCTTATCAGGAAGTCGGGCCCCTTCCCTTCCTCCTTGGTCCACGCTGGGTACAGGCTGTCAGCAGAGTCAGGGGAGCCCTGTCAGCAGGAGCCCAGGCACTGCCCCCTTGAGAGCCTCCTTCAGCGCAGGCCTCCCTGCCTGTCATACGTGTCACGCATGTGGCTCCAGCCTGTCTGGACACAGATGTGGCCAAAGTCCCTAAGCAGGCAGAGGGGCAGCAGCTGGCAGTATTTCAGACCAGGAGGGGTTTACTAGGAAACAGTAAGGACATCACTGGAAGCCTGGCCCTTCGGAGCAGGGAGATCAAAGCGTCCATGATGTGCCGCACAAGGCAGTCCTCAGAGCTCCGCAGGTGAGCAGAAACTCCACCTGCATTGGCCCAGGGAGATCCACACTGTGGAGCCGGTCACCCCGAGCGCTCCTCCCTCTTCCAGCCAGCAGTCAGCTACAGAGCACCTGCTGCATCCTGGCTGTGTGCTGGGGAGGGAACAGGCACATCAGTGTGCAGTCAGTGCCAGGAAGGTGCACGGAGAACAGGGGGGGCCTGAGAACAGTGGGGACCTGGAGAGGCTCCGTCAGCCCTGTGTGGCTCAGGGAAGACCCTACCTGTGCAGAGGCAGAGACGCTGGAGTTGGGCTGAAGGAGCAGGAATTCAGCACGCGAATGAGAAGGGGAAGAGAATTCCCGGCAAAGGGAACAGCAAGTGGAAGGGCATGGAGGTGTTAAAGAGCCTGGCAGATTCTAGAATCTGTAAGTAGTTGGATATGGCTAGAGCTTAGGGAAAGGGAGTAGAAGAGAGGGGTATCTGAGGCGGGAGGTTGACACAGGAGAGTCAGATCACAGGGGCTTTTGGAAACCAGACGAAGGAGCTTAAGCATTATCCTCTAGTAGCTGTTGTAGTCGGTGGAAATCCATGTCAAACTAATTCAAGCAAAAAGGAAATTGATTGGCTTACTTACCTGTTAAGTTCAGGGCTGAACTATCTTCAGGCCCACCCGGACTAGGACTCAAACAGTGTCTTTCTCCCCACGTCTTGGCTCTGCTTTCCCTGGGTTTGACCGTTCTGTAGACAGTTTCTCTGTGTAGCCACAGAAGGTGGCTCCAGCGGTACTAGGCCCAGGGGTGGCAAATTTTTTGTCTTAAAAGTCCAGATAGTGAGTATTTTCGGCTTTGCAGGCCGTATATTCTCTGTCACAACTAATCAACTCTGCTGTTATAACATGAAAGCAAACAACAGACGTTAGGTAAATGAATGAGTGTGGCTGTGTTTTAATAAAACTTTATTTATACAAATTGGCAGCTGGCCTCTGGGCCATGGTTTGCACAAGCACTGTTCTAGGCTTACATGGTCTTTACAGCTCACTATCTCGGAGAAAAAGAGAGACTCCCCTATACCCTAGTGTCCAAATATTAAATTCCAGAGAAGAATTTGATTCATCCCGCTTGGATCGGGTGCCCATTGTTAAGCCAGTTCCTGTGGTTCTGAGGGGTTAAGTATCTTGATTGGCCAGCCTGGACCGTGCGCCCATCCCAGCAGCTCAACTAGGACCACATGGAATGAAAAGTAGGTGCTTTACAGAAGAAGCGGGCGAGGAACGCAGATATCCACTGCAAGGCGCTAACAAGAAAGAGCATGAGCCGAGTGCCCCAAGTTGCCAGTGATGATCCACCTTGAAACTGGCCCTGACACTGCCTCGGGGCATCAGGCCAACCCTGGCTGTGCTGACGCACACCCTGCCCCGGCCTCTTCCCTCTGTGCAGAGCCTGCACCTCAGCTGCCTTATATTTACACCCAGTCAGAATGCACTTGCCCACTCAGTCCTTCCTCACACATTGCCGCGCCTGCCTGGGTGGGACTAGAGGGCAGGTCACTGGGTGGGGGGCTAGGCTGAAGCTCCCCTGCCCTTGGCAGGTGCTTCCACCCTGGCAGCTTTAGCAGCCTCTCTCCTTGTCTCGAAGGGAGGGTTGCTTCTGGATCTCTTCTCTCCTGTGCCCTTGTCTGCACGACCCTCCTCCTTGAATACCCTTCCCACCATGCTCCAAGAGGCTCACATTTACTTCTCTTCCAAGGCTCAGCTTGGTTTTGTCATCATCTCCTTCAAGATTTTGCTGTACCCCTAAGTTGGTATGAGACCTTTATACCACTCCCTGTTCCAAAACACAGGATGTGCAGACTTATTTTCTTATGGTTATTTGTTTACCTGTGTCTACCATTAGCTCCTGAGGAGAAGGACCAAAGCTAGTTTACCTTAGGTCCCCAGCCAGCACTCAGCACGGAACCTGACCCCGAGTAGGCAAGCAGTTGTTGGATGGGACTGCGTCCTCCAGCTCCATCTGGTCCTGCATAAGATTGGAGGCAGACACTTCATGCTCTTGCTTGGAACGGTACTTGTTGGCTGATACCTGCTGTTTGTCTTCTCTGCCTCTTCTCGCAGGATATAGACCCAGCTGCCCTGCATATTCATGACCCTTTCTCCTCAGACTTCTGCTCTCTCATGGGACCCATTCAGGTGGGTCAGCAAGAGAAGGGGCAGCAAGACATAAGCTGGACAAGGCATTGACAAAGTGCTTATCTTGGGGCTTCCCTGGTGGCGCAGTGGTTGAGAGTCCGCCTGCCGATGCAGGGGACGCGGGTTCATGCCCCGGTCCGGGAAGATCCTGCGTGTCCGGAGCCTGTGCTCCGCAACGGGAGAGGCCACAACAGTGAGAGGCCCGTGTACCGGAAAAAAAAAAAAAAAAAAAAAAAAAAAAAAAAGTGCTTATCTTGTCTGCTTGGACATATACCAAGGTCTTACTGTGCAGGGCCATTTATGGTGGGGCTGCCACAGCGAGATCCCAAACAAGAACAGGTAGATTCTAGAAAACGTGTGTCCCTCTGCTTCATCCACCCCACTGCTTCCCAGAGCAGGTTCTAGAAAGGAAGATCTCTGTGGTTTGGCTTTCACCCTACTGGATGACAGTCTCACTCATTTTGGGCCAAGGCCTGTGGCTGAATCTGGCAGACTGATGTGCTGCGGCCCCTGGTCTCAGGACCCACTACAGGGCTCTGCCTTCCTCTTGTCTCCTGGGCTGCTTGGGCTCTTGTGGCCAGAAGGCTGGCCACACAACCAAACAGGCACAGATGGAGAGCTGGAACTGTGTGTTGCCCTAATCCAGCAAACCCACATCTGGAGGCACCTTTTTCTTTAATTTTTTTTTATTTTTTGCGGTACGCGGGCCTCTCACTGTTGTGGCCTCTCCCGCCGCAGAGCACAGGCTCCGGACGCGCAGGCTCATCGGCCATGGCTCACGGGCCCAGCCGCTCCGCAGCGTGGGGGATCTTCCCGGACCGGGGCCCGAACCCGTGTCCCCTGCATCGGCAGGCGGACTCTCAACCACTGCACCACCAGGGAAGCCCCTGGAGGCACCTTTTGCAGTTGGGATGGTGGGAACTAGGAGGAAGATCCTGCTCTGGGTCTGCTGGTACCACAAAGAACTACTGCCCTCCCAGTTGGTAAGACTCAGTTAGCTTTCCTGCTGGTCTCTGGGCACAGGCTTGATGTTCTGGGCCTTAGGAAATGGTTTAGGTGGGCGAACCAGAATTGGGGACATTCACCTTCTACACTGCACCTCAGCCACACTGCTGCGCATTAAATGAACTAAGAGATCCCTTTGGGGGGGTCCTGGGTTGCCCATCCTGGCTGGCAGACTGACCATCGTGCCGAGTCATCGTCCTCTCTCAGTTTATAGGCCTGTGGGCAGGGCAGCCTCATGGGTCCTGGGGTCCAGCCTTGTTATGAGAGGCACAGGGGTCCACCCTTAGCATGTACCCTCCGAGAGCCTCAACTCTCCACATTGCTATGCTCTAGGATCCAAGAAGAAAAGACGCACAGGTCCCCGTACAACTTCCGCCTCCTCCTTCCCCTGCTCCTTCTCACGCACTCACACACACACACACACACACACACACACACACACACACACACACACACACGCCCTCCTGAAACCTGATCCCAAGGCTGCTTTGTGTGCAGAGCTGGCGGGCAGGGGCCTGTCTGCTGGAGCCTGCCCCACCCTGCCCCACTACCCCCTTGGCCAAGGCAAGCAGGTCAGGCGTCGCACACCCCTGCTAGCCTGGCCAGTTATTCTGCACCTCAAGGGCCACCTCCACCCTGGCTGGGCCCCCAAACTGGCACACTGGCCTCTGGACAGAAGCCCCTGAATTCTCTTCCAGGTGTAGCATGGGGCTCTGCCCAGACGGCCTGCAGAATTAACACAAACCCACACACATACACCACCTCTACCATCACCACACCCCATTTCCTGTTGTTTATGGCCCTCCCCGCTCAGCTTCCAAGGCCTCTGCAGGCACTGAGCCACCTCCTGGGGGAAGGCTCTCCAGAGGAAAGCAGCATCTGAACTTAAAGAATGAGAAGGGATTTTCCAGGCAAATAGAGAGGGAAGGGATTGGGGAATACAGGGAAGGGTGACAGGGGTACATTTCAGGCAGAGACTGCATGTGTAAATGCATGAAGACTGGCATGTTCAGGGAGCTACAAATAGTGAATGGTGGGTAGGACACAACTAGTCTCAGAGGAGTAAAATCCAGATTGCAGTAGATCGAGGAGTGAATAGGAGATGAGGAAGCTGAGACAGAATATCCACTGCTCTTTATCGAGGTTTTGCCATGAAAGGATAAAGAGAGAGACTGGTAGCATGGATACATGGTCAGGAAAGTTTATTGAGTTTGTTTGTTTGTTTTCATGTAGGAGAGGCCTGAGCTTGCTGTATGCTTAGGGGGAAACAAACAGGAGTGGGCTGCATAGTGTGATGGAGAGATCAGCTTTGATGGGTCTAGGGTGGGGGAAGGAAGTAAGAAGCTGAAGGAGTTCCTATCTGATTGGCTTGGTTTTGTCTGTGAAGTGAGAAAAAAGAAGAGATATCTGCTTAGATAAGGTGGGAAAAGGATAGAGAGTTTATGGAGAGTAGAGAAGGTTTGGAATAGCTGCTGAGCAAAGGTGAGGGTCCAACTAAGGCTCAGTCCATGAATTTGTAGTGGTACCAGTCTGTGTGTGTGTGTGTTTTCTAGCAGCACTTTGAGTATATAAAGTGCAAGAGTGTAGGATTCGATTAATCTCCGATTGGGTTTTGCTTTATGGATGGGACAAAAAGACAATGGAACAAGAGGGTATAGCATCCTGGCAAGAGAGGGACGAAAGAGGTGGATGGGATTCTAACCAGGAAAGAATATAACCTGGGAATGAAGAAAACTTTTAAAACTAAAACTCAAAACCCAGAATCAATAAGGGAAAAGATTGATAAATTGGACACTTTTTTTAAAAAATTATTTATTTATTTTTGCCTGTGTTGGGTCTTCATTGCTGCGCGCGGGCTTTCTCTAGTTTTGGCGAGCGGGGGCTACTCTTCGTTGTGGTACGCAGGCTTCTCATTGCAGTGGCTTCTCTCGTTGCAGAGCAGGGCTCTAGGCGCGTGGGCTTCAGTTATTGTGGCTCGTGGGCTTAGTTGCTCCGCGGCATGTGGGATCTTCCCGGACCAGGGCGCGAACCTGTGTCCCTTGCATTGGCAGGCAGATTCATAACCACTGCGCTACCAGGGAAATCCCAACTTTTTTTTTATTTTATTTTATTTTTTTTGCCATGCCGCACGGCCTGCTGGATCTTAGTTCCCCAACCAGAGATCAAACCTGGACCCTTGGCAGTGAAAGCGTCAAGTCCTAACCACTGGACTGCCAGGGAATTCCCTTTGACTACACTTTTTAAAAAAATCTGTTGTAAAAAAGGGGGAAAAAGGAAGCAAGAAAGGAAAACACCACAAGCCAAGTGAATAAATAAACTCAATTTATATCTCAATAGAGATATATTTGTAACCATATCTCAGAGGGTTTATATATTTAATATATAAAGAGCTTAAAAAAAAAAGAGAAGATTGTTAGCTAGTGCTGTAGTGGTAATCATATTGTCACATATGTGTATGAAAACAAGTTGTACACCTTAAACTTATACTGTGTTATATATCAATTATAGTCAGTTATATCATAATAAAGCTAGGGGGGAAAAGAAGAAATAACCCATAACCTTTTGGAAAAATGGGCAAGAGATATGAACAAAATTCATAGAAAAATTCACAAATGGCCCTTCCATATATAAGACAGTGTTCAATTCCACACATAGTAAAAGAAATGCAAATTAAAACCACACTGAGATACTGTTCCTCTCCTATCAAGACTGGCAAAATTGAAATGTTCGACAGTATACTCTGTTGGTGAGGCTGTGGCGAAAACGACACTGTCATTTGTTGCTGGTGGGTAATGTGAAATGGTGTGATCCTGGTGGAGGGGAGTTTGGCAATATGGAGCAAAATTATATATATGCATTTTCCCTTTGATCCAGCAAACCCACTTCTAGGGATCTATTCCAAAGATACATTGGCAAATAGAAAAGATATATGCATGAAGTTATTCACTGTAACCACTGTTAGTGGTACCTACTCTACAACAGACAGGAAACCACCCAAGGGACTGATTGAATGATATATGTACATAACCATAGTGGAGTATAATCAAGTATATACCTCTACTGCTATGCAGTAATTACCAGGATATATTGTATAGTGAAAAAAATCAAAAGGTAAAACCGTATATGTTACCTTTTTATTGAATATAGATGTATGGATAAAGAAGATGTGGTATACACACACACACACACACACACACACACACACACACACAATGGAATATTACTCAGCCATAAAAAAGGAACAACATTGGGTCATTTGTAGAGATGTAGATGGACCTAGAGTCTGTCATACAGAGTGAAGTAAGTCAGAAAAAGAAAAACAAATACTGTATATTGACGCATATTTGTGGAATCTAGAAAAATGGTACAGATGAACCTATTTACAGGGCAGGAGTAGAGACGCAGACATACAGAGCAGACGTGGACACAGGCTGTGGGGTGTGGGATAAATTGGGAGATTGGGATTGACGTATGTATGTGCCCTGCCATGTGTAAAACAGATAGCTAGTGGGAACCTGCTGTATAGCACAGGGAGCTCAGCTCAGTGCTCTGTGGTGACCTAGATAGTTGGGATGGGTGGTGGAGGGTGAGAGGGAGGTCCAAGAGGGAGGAGATATATGTATACATATAGATGATTCACTTCGCTATACAGCAAAAAGTAACACAACATTGTAAAGCAACTATACCCCAATTAAAAAAAAAAAAAGAAGACGAAGGGAATAGGAATTCACATACACATATTATGTATTTGCTTATACCAAAAAAAAATGAGGAAAAAATAAAAACGAATAAAAATGAATACTATACGGGAATAAAAGTAACAGGAGTTGGACACAGAAATGAAAGTTTGACTTCTCTGAATATATCTTTCTTTGTGAATTTAATTTTGGAATTCTATAGTTTTATATCATCATAAAACAAAGTTAAATTAATATGAGGCGTAAGCAAACTCTAGAAGCAAAAGCAGAATGAAACAAATGAACTTAACTATGTATTGCTGATGAAGTAAACTTAGCAGGATTATTCCAAAATAATTCTGCAAAAGCAAAGTAATTTATCTGTATTTCTCTAGTGGGGTATTCCCTAAATCATTTTTAGTAATGGTAGTATTAGTAATAATACTGGTGTTTTTATTCTGAAACTATTCTACATATTTTATATATGTATCTATATGTGTGGATATATTAGGATAAAGCAAATAATTATGTTACTATCACTATAAACAAGGATATCAGCTTACGAGAAAAGAGATATAAATATAAAATCAAATGGTTTCAGGGTATTTTTTCATTTGTGTGTCCTTGTATATTTGATTTTGGGAAGTCATTTTTAATCAGGTTACCAGCCGCTTATGGTTTTTGTTCTGTCCATTTGCATAGCAATATTTTCATAATATTATAAAGTGAAAAAAGTAGTCTACAGAGCAATCTAAAAAACAATATGGGAAAAGGAAAGTCAGTACAGATATATACCAAAGGTTAATTGTCTCTGTGTTGTAGGATTATGAGTATTTTTTACTTGTGTGTGTGTGTGTGTGTGTGTGTGTGTGTGTACGCACACCTATCTGTATTTTTTCCAAAATTAACACTTTATAAGCACCAAAAATGAGGCATTTTTTAAAATTTTATTTATTTTATTTATTTATTTTTGGCTGTGTTGGGTCTTTGTAGCTGCGCGTGGGCTCTCCCTAGTTGTGGCGAGTGGGGGCTACTCTTCCTTGTGGTGAGCGGGCTTCTCATTATGGTGGCTTCTCTTGTTGCGGAGCACGGACTTTAGGCATGCAGGCTTCAGTAGTTGTGGCACATGGGCTCAGGAGTTGTGGCTTGCGGGCTCTAGAGCGCAGGCTCAGTAGCTGTGGTGCACGGGCTTAGTTGCTCCATGGCATGTGGGATCATTCCCGGACCAGGGCTTGAACCCGTGTCCTCTGCATTGGCAGGCAGATTCTTAACCACTGTGCCACCAGGGAAGCCCAATAAGCGGGTGGGGGGGGGGCGTTAAGTAAAAATTAATACAATGAACTTTCTCATCAGCTGAAAGATGGGGGAAGAGAGAAGACAAGGAAAAAAATGTGTTGAGACCATTTGGCTAGATCTTAGGAGATTTTGCTAGCATATGACATGCAGTACATATTGGGAGGCAGATAAAATCATGTCCATGCCTGACTGAGAAACTGCAAAACTTTCATAAGCTCAGTCCTGACACAGGAGAGGTTCTTGCCCCAGGCTTATCCAGGGACCTTGTGGACTCTGGTCAGAATCCTCGGGGCCTCTGGTAAAACATCAAATGTATTAATTCACTTAGATTATGTGAACTAGGTATGAGAAACGTGAGTGACCCTTCTACACAGAGGAGAAGTGTGCTAACTCAGAAGCCCAGAAGAAAGCCGCTGTGCAGGAATAGCCCTCCCACGCCATCACATGTTGACAGTTTCTTCCTAGCAGCAAGGGATGGGGAGGGAGCAGCATTGAAAGTTTTCTGCCTCTTTCAAGTTCACTTCAAAACCTCTAGTAATGATAGACCTCCAGGTGATTAGTGCTGTTATTCCCCCTGGTCTGGTGATTGTAATGGTGTTAGTGATGATGGGAATGAGAAATGGATGCTGAGGTTAGAGTTCGTTGGGGGATGGTGGGTTCCAGCTTCTGGGCTGGGAGGGCCCCTCCTCCAGTCTTCAGTTTTTCAGTGGGCTGATTCAGGCTGTTAGAAACAAGAGTCAGCCACAGAGGCCTAAGGCCTCCACACCTTCGTTCTCAACCAGGAAGGCCCTAAGCACACCCCGCAACAAGATCAACACACAGGAAGTGACCAGGTGCTGGCCATCTCCCGGGCTGCTAGGTTACCTGAAAGGTCTCAAAATCAGGGTGCTAGGTTCCAAGTGAAATCGTGCTGTCCAAGCGTCTCTGAAGAGCTTGGTTCCTCCTGTCCCTTCTCACTCTGCCCTCACTTCCTTCTGCATCCCTCTGATGCCATCCCCCACCCCCCAGCCTCCCCCCCTGCCCTGCCCACTCCTCGGTTTCCCAAGAAGATCAAGGCTTGCCTTTTCTCTCCACAACTTGGCATCGCCGCATGACTCCTCCTCTGCATTGGCAGGCAGATTCTTAACCACTGTGCCACCAGGGAAGCCCAATAAGCGGGTGGGGGGGGGGCGTTAAGTAAAAATTAATACAATGAACTTTCTCATCAGCTGAAAGATGGGGGAAGAGAGAAGACAAGGAAAAAAATGTGTTGAGACCATTTGGCTAGATCTTAGGAGATTTTGCTAGCATATGACATGCAGTACATATTGGGAGGCAGATAAAATCATGTCCATGCCTGACTGAGAAACTGCAAAACTTTCATAAGCTCAGTCCTGACACAGGAGAGGTTCTTGCCCCAGGCTTATCCAGGGACCTTGTGGACTCTGGTCAGAATCCTCGGGGCCTCTGGTAAAACATCAAATGTATTAATTCACTTAGATTATGTGAACTAGGTATGAGAAACGTGAGTGACCCTTCTACACAGAGGAGAAGTGTGCTAACTCAGAAGCCCAGAAGAAAGCCGCTGTGCAGGAATAGCCCTCCCACGCCATCACATGTTGACAGTTTCTTCCTAGCAGCAAGGGATGGGGAGGGAGCAGCATTGAAAGTTTTCTGCCTCTTTCAAGTTCACTTCAAAACCTCTAGTAATGATAGACCTCCAGGTGATTAGTGCTGTTATTCCCCCTGGTCTGGTGATTGTAATGGTGTTAGTGATGATGGGAATGAGAAATGGATGCTGAGGTTAGAGTTCGTTGGGGGATGGTGGGTTCCAGCTTCTGGGCTGGGAGGGCCCCTCCTCCAGTCTTCAGTTTTTCAGTGGGCTGATTCAGGCTGTTAGAAACAAGAGTCAGCCACAGAGGCCTAAGGCCTCCACACCTTCGTTCTCAACCAGGAAGGCCCTAAGCACACCCCGCAACAAGATCAACACACAGGAAGTGACCAGGTGCTGGCCATCTCCCGGGCTGCTAGGTTACCTGAAAGGTCTCAAAATCAGGGTGCTAGGTTCCAAGTGAAATCGTGCTGTCCAAGCGTCTCTGAAGAGCTTGGTTCCTCCTGTCCCTTCTCACTCTGCCCTCACTTCCTTCTGCATCCCTCTGATGCCATCCCCCACCCCCCAGCCTCCCCCCCTGCCCTGCCCACTCCTCGGTTTCCCAAGAAGATCAAGGCTTGCCTTTTCTCTCCACAACTTGGCATCGCCGCATGACTCCTTCTCTCCCCCTTTTCCCTCCCATCTTTCCTCCAGACCAAAACTCCCCCTACCCGCAAACTCCTTGTCCCTCCGCCACCTCCTGTGGAGCTTGGTGTTCCCTCTGTCCTCCTCTCTGCCAGCAAAAGTGCTCAGGCTTCTGCTTGTCTGAAGCCTCCCCTCAGCCCTGCCTCCCAGCTGCAGGATACTGTGATTTTTTTTTCTTCTGTCAAACCTCTAACTCCTATGACGGTTCACCTGCTTTGCTCTCTCACCGTGAATTCTCCTTCCTCCTCACCCTGGGTGGTCCACCTCCCAGAATTCTCTCCCAAATTCTCCCAAATACAGCACGGGCTGTATTTTGGGGTATTTTTCTGCTCACTGGACAGTGTCTCATCTCCGTGTTCCCAGATTGCAGGAACAGCGTGGGCAGCAGTGACTATTTGATGGATGCGCATGTGGATAACCTCCCAGAGAGCTTCTCGCTCTGAGATGCTGATCCTGCTGTGTGCATCTTGCCTCTCCACTCCTACAGCTGGCCACATAAGGACTGGCCAGGCCTGCTTCTCCACACTCAGGCTCCACTGAACAGGATCTGTCAGACCCCGCACAGCAGCTACCCAGTGTGCAGGCTGGAGTGGGGAGGAGATGCTGGAACATGGAGGATGGCTTCTGGCGGATCCACAGCCAAGAGAGATGGACAGAAAGCCATTTAGCACTGCAGCCTAGTGCACTTTGGGACTCTCAACAGCCCTGTTGTATTCCAGGTTCTCCAAGCCAGCACCCATGTTCCTGGATGACTCCTTCCGCAAGTGGGCTAGGATCCGGGAATTTGTGCCACCTTTTGGGATCAAAGGTCAAGGTATGTTGGGAACCCTGCCCCACTTTACATTAACATCTCATCCCCCAAGCTATCTCCCTAGTGTCAGGACAGGGCTGTACCCTCAGAAGTGTCCCTGCTGGGAATCCACCCCTCTCAACAATGCCCTACCTTCTCTCCCTCTTTCCTGTCCTTCCTTTTTTCTTACTTCTTTAGTGGAATGTTTACTCAGAAACCACCACTTTGCCAGGGGCTAGGTACACAACAGTGCAGTAGACAGATATGGTTCCTCTCCTCAAAAAGTTCCAGTCTAATGCAGACACAGGTACTTGGAGTGCAGTAAGGACTCTGATGAGGGAAGAACACTGTGCTGTGAGATCACACAAAACGGGTGCCAGAGACAACAGTGCTGGAGGGCTAGATATGAGGGGGGAAATCCCAGAGAAAATAGAGGCCATCCGGACGACTGCCCCCAGGGCCCTCCATCATCCCCTCCTGATTTTTTTCACCTTGACCTAGCCTCCCCTCCAGTCCTTTTTTATCCTGTCCAAGGCTAACCTTTCCCCCTATACTCTCCGAACTGCCCCCTTCTATTGCCTCAAGGACCTCACCCATGCAGTTCCTGACATAAGACTTTCCCATCCCTGAGAGTTTAACAGTTCTCTTTCCGTGTCAAGTTACTGCCCTATTTCATGGCATGGTAGAGTTTCAGCTTTAGCGTCAGACATAGAAGGATCCGGTCCCAGTACCACCTCTTTATTAGCTGTGACCATGGACAAGTTACTAACATGTTTTGCTTTAGTTTCTTCGTCAGTTAAATGGAGAGAATAATACCACTGTATTAGGTTGTGGTCAGAATTAAATAAGATAACTGTTAAAGGGGTGATATCATTTGGCCAGCAGACTCAGGAACGCCTGAACCCTCTACTTAGCTGGCCCACCCCTCCCTGAAAAAAAGACAGTGGCCAGCCAAAGGATACTCTTGAACTGGAGCTTTGACCTTCAACCTCCAAGGACAAATCTCATGGGTTGCGTTGAACCACATGAAGAACTCCTTTTTCATGGGTGCAGGTAGCCAAGCAGCCTAACTTTTCTCCTAAATCCTCACTCAAGATTCTGATCCTGCTAAGCTATGAAGGGCAGCAAAGCCCGATACAGAGCCCATCATCCAGCAAGAAAAAGCACCCCATAGTTTATGACCATTCTGCTAAGGTTCCCCTCCTAGAAAACAAAAACCCAATCCATACGCTTGGCCTTGGCCAGTTAGCAGCAGTATGCTTTTGCTTAGAGGTGAAATTGGAGGTGGGAAAAGGAAGGGATCTGTGACCTTCCCCGAGGCCCACCATAAAGTGTATCTGAAGGCACTTAGTACAGAACATTTCCTTAAAGGTTTGTCTCCTTACGCTTTCTCATTCAACTTCTAGAAAGATTGCCTGTGCCAACTGTCTCCTCTTACTCACCATTTACTCTTGAAGACTATCTTCTCCCCTCACCACTTCAGTGAAACTGCTCAGTGCCCCCAGGAGATCCAAAGGATACTTTTCAGTCCTTAACTTGACATCTTGGCTGCATCTGACAGTGTCGTCCAGTCCATCTTTTAAAAAAAATTATGAGGTTGCTGTGTTTAATTTCAGAGGCATCCTTTCTTTACATGAAGTATTTCAGGCATATAAAAAAGCATAAAAAATAATATAATGAGCACCCACGTACTCTTGTACCCAGCTTCAGAAATAAAACTTGAGATACGACTCAAGCTCTGTGTAGCCCGTCCCCCTCCGTTCCCCGCCTTCTCCAGGAAACCAGTATCCTGGTTGTCATTCCATGCCTGTTTATATATTTCTACAGCATATTTATATATCTGTTTAAAATACGGCATGGATGGGCTTCCCTGGTGGCGCAGTGGTTGAGAGTCCGCCTGCCGATGCAGGGGACACGGGTTCGTGCCCCGGTCCAAAAAATATATATATATATGGCATGGTTTTTTTTTTTTGCGGTACGCGGGCCTCTCACTGTTGTGGCCTCTCCCGTTGCGGAGTGGCATGGTTTTTGCACTTTACAAACAGTACTGTATATCGTACTTGTGTGTGTGTATTTTTCAAATTGATTTTTTTGCTTAACGCTTTTCAGATGTATCTGTATTGGTACACATAACTCTAGGTCACTGATTTTGCAGCTGCTGTGTAGTATTTCATGTACCACATTTAATCTATTTTCCTTCAGTGGACTTTTTTTTTTGTGGTACGAGGACCTCTCACTGTTGTGGCCTCTCCCGCTGCGGAGCACAGGCTCCGGACGCGCAGGCTCAGTGGCCATGGCTCAGGGGCCCAGCCGCTCCGCGGCATGTGGGACCTTCCCGGACCGGGGCACGAACCCATGTTCCCTGCATCGGCAGGCGGACTCTCAACCACTGCGCCACCAGGGAAGCCCTCCTTCGGTGGACTTTTAGGTTGCCTCCAACATTTCGCTATTACCAACAGTTCTGCAATGAACATTCTTGTACAAGTCTCCTTAAACAAATGTGTGAGTTTTCTGATGCTCTCCGCCTAGGAGTAGAGTTGCAAGATGTTAGTCTATGCACAGCTACATCTTTACTTGATATTAAGATGCTTTTCACTGTGATTGTACCGACTTACTTATCTTTAGGTCTTTATGTACATTACCTTTTTTATCTTCCTAACAATTCTGCACAGCAGAAATTACCATCTTCATTTGGAAGATGAGGAAACTAAGGTCACAGAGCTCATAAGCAGCAGAGCCAGGATTTGAGTCTGAGGCTGATATCATTATCTGTTGTATTATAATGCTCTCATCATACCAGAGTTTGAAAGGAGAGCAGTCATCATTGCCAAAACCAGAGAGAGGTCAAGAAGAATGAGGTCTGAATATGGTCACAGGATCTGAGAGCACAGAGGTCACGGGGCCCTTGCTGAGGGGCAGCCTGAGCGGAGTGCAGGTGGGCAGATGCCAGGCCACAGGGCTTGAAGAGGTAAGGAGGTAGAGACAGCCTGGCAAGAACAGGATTAGAGGTCAGCAGTGTTAGAGGGAGGAAGGGAGGGGAAGATGGTATCAGAAAATGAGGCAGAGTGGCCTGACCCGGGGAGCTGGCTGGGAGCACTCTAGCTCTTCACCACTGGTTGGCTCCTTGTTTGCTTCCTGGTGTCTGCTTGATGGGGGCACAGAAGTGAGCATGTGGTCTCTGCCTCTGACCGGCATTGCCATTCTGGGGGCCACTGAGTTGCCCCAGCTCCCAGGCAAGGCCCACGCCTGGGGGCGCATGTCCCAGGGCCTGATGGCAGAGCCTCCGACAGCCAGCCGAGACTCTCAAGGAAGGGCCAGGGAAGCCTGAGGAAGGAGCTGTGCGCGGGTGCCGGGGGCTGGCTCCAGGCAGAGATGTGTGTGCCGCCTCTTCTCCTGCCTCCATCTCCTATCTCAGAGAGAAAGTTAGGCCAGTGGCCCAGCCTTGTGTCCGGAGCTCCCTCCCTAACCTTCACGTCCACCCTAGCCCCAGGACCGTGTGCCTTCAAATCGGCTCATGGGCAAACATCTCATGGGAACCCTTAAGTGACCCTCTAACAGTTGCCTCCCTCCTCTGTCCACAGATAATCTGATAAAAGCCATCTTGTCCGTCACCAAAGAGTACCGCCTGACCCCTGCCTTGGACAGGTGAGCCACTCGCTGCCCAGTATCCTGCTCCTCGGCTGCCCAGAGGGGCTGAGGCCCAGCTGGCCTTCCCTGGACCTGGGCAGATTCTTCAGCATACCCACACACCCACACACACATACACACTGGGGTGGGTGAGCAGGGAAGCGGGGCCACCGCACTGGACTGGCCGCCCCCGTGGGCTATAAGCAGTTGGCAAGACATCTCAGTCCTCAGGCAGCAGAGATCCGAGGGTGAGAACTGAACGTCCTGGGCTGGGATCAGCTCAGCACTGGGACTGAGTGGCTGGGTGCTGGGGCAGCTGAAGGGGCTTAAATCCAGGAGGCAGTGACAGCTCTGAAGCCAACAGACCCTAGGTGGGGGAAGCCCCAGGGTTAGAGGTGCGAGAAGCAAAGTGAGTAGGGTTCTCAGGTGGCTACTGGGTGCATGGGGGCTTCTGAGTTATAAATAAGTCCAGCCTTGAGTCCTGGAGCCTCCAGGCTCATTCCTCTGTTCTTGCTTCTCTAGAGTAGCCCTCAAGCTCAGCCCACTTTTCCCTCTCCTCTGAAGGCGGCCCAAACCCACTAACCCTTGGGGAGTCTTTAACCCAGAATTCCATCTTACCAGAGCTCCTTCCCCACCACCCCAGAGCTAGTGCCCAAGCCCCTTCCACACCCATGTTTCCCTGGAGAAGTGTCAGGGACCAGGGGTATCTGAGAGCCCTGAGTGGCCCAGCTCTCCGCAGTGTGGTTCCGGCCTCTCAGAAATGCTGCCAGAACCTCACTGGTCTGCCTCCTCTGTCCCAGCCCGTGCCTGGTCAAGGGCATGGGGTCAGGGGCCAAAGGGGCAGGGGGAGAGGAGACCTGGTGGACAGCTCTCCAGAGGTCTCTGCGTCTGTCCCCTCAGCCTCAGCTGCCGCCGCTGCATCATCGTGGGCAATGGAGGTGTCCTTGCCAACAAGTCTCTGGGGTCACGAATTGATGACTATGACATTGTGGTCAGGTGAGCTCCTCAAAGCAGTGCCTCAGGCACCTTCATGTCCTGGTCCCTGAGCCCCCTGAGAACTGTCTGTCCATCTGGCCCATTGGGCTGGAGGTCAGTAGAAGCCTCAAGAAGAACCCTGGGTTGGAGGGCTCTGGAATGGAAAGCCAGGTGGCACCAGGTGGCCTGGGCTCCCTATCCTCTGCATCTGGGGTATTCTGGGGCCATGGTGCCTCCCCACACACAGGCCTACAGACCACATGCAGTGAGCCCAAGGCACTCTCTGACTGGGCCCACTCTCTGCAGACTGAACTCTGCACCAGTGAAAGGCTTTGAGAAGGACGTGGGCAGCAAAACTACACTGCGCATCACCTACCCTGAGGGTGCCATGCAGCGGCCTGAGCACTATGAACGTGACTCTCTCTTTGTCCTCGCTGGCTTCAAGTGGCAGGACTTCAAGTGGTTGAAGTATATCGTCTACAAGGAGAGAGTGGTGAGCTCCCTGTGCCCCAGCTCCTTCCCCTCTCGCCCTGGCCCTGCCCAGCCTCCCAGTCGGCCCCCTTTCCCTGAACCAGGCAAAGAACAAGTAGGAACCTTGCAAAAGAAGCATCAAGGACCCAGATGCAACCAAGGGGCAGAGAGGCCAGGAGATGCCAAGGCCACTGGCCCAGACTCCTGGAGCTGATGTGCCTGCTCTCTGCTACCTGCCTCCAGAGACCCAGGCTGCAGGTCCTTCCTCAGCCTTCTCTAGCCAGACCCCAGGTGCCTCCTCAGCAGACCCTGTGGGCCCTTCCCTGGCCTTAGCCCCCCGGTGTGGAAAGCTGTCACCCGGCTAGACCCAGCTTTACTGCTGATCTTCACAACCCCCGCCCTCACTTTCTACTTGCCCCCCAAGTCCCTCTTACCCTCTGTGGTCGTGTGGGTCCCCCCTCATTCCCAGCCAGGGAAAGAAGGCCTTATTTGGACCCTGGGGCCATTCCACAGGGATAGCAGACCCCTCCACTTGAGGGTGCCAGTTCCCAAACTTGCAAGTCCTGACCTCTCTCCACTTTGTGCTCTTACCACTGACTTGTGGTTGTGTCCCCAGCCTGCCATTGAGTCTGGTTCCACTGTGGGAATGGCCAGATTCTGTACTTATTGGTCTAGGCAGACAAGGATCTGGGCCCGTTTCTTAAGAGAGCTTATATGGCCAAGTAGGGTCAGACTACTCCTTACTGGACCACCCAGTGAGTCCCCTCCTGAGTCCTCTGTCTCTCAGCTCTGGGCCAACTTGTCCAGGCTCATTCCCCCTCTCCCCTCAACCAGCTGTCACCAGCCACCCCAGGGGAGGGGCACTGCAGAGTTCAGGCCATTCATCTTCCAACACCCAAGCCTCTTACCAGAGGAGAATGATGACAGACAGCGCTCCGCCTACAGTGAGCAGCTAGTTGTTCTTCCTGGAGGTTTAGAGGAGAGCTGGGGGGCTGGAACAGCTTCTCCTGCCTATGGACGTCTCAGTGCAATTTGGTTTAACTCCACAGCCTTTTCCCAAGCAAGGCCAAGTGCAGGCAGTGTCAAGTAGGTAGCAAGCGAGAGCGAAGACAGAAGTCAGGTCCAGAAATTCAGGTAGGTGGGACAGTGGGGAAAGGGGAGCCCATCTCAGAGCCAGGCTGAATGTGGCAGCCAGGGTCCCTAGAGGGGAGGAAAGGGTTTGACCTTAGCCAGCCCCAGCGGCGAGCAAGCCAAGCTGCCCACGCACAGTAGGTGGCGTGTGGGGGCTGAGGGAGCACCCCTCCGTTTTCAGAGCCCTAGGACCTGAGCATCTAGTTGTCCTCAGAGCCCTTCTCTTTGTCTTGAAGGCAAGGGAATTGGGATCACAGGTAGGCACCTTTAAGGGAGAAATGGGAGGAAATTGGGTCTGCCCTGGGGAACCCCAGAGAGCCTGTGGGCTGCTTCCTCACCCTGCCTTCTGCCCATCTTCCCACCCGCTCCTGGCATATCCTTTCCTCTGCTCATCGACACCTGTCAAAGGAGCTTCTGGAAGGCAGGGCCCTGATCCCCTTTGCTTTTCTTACCCCTCAATGCCCAGCCACCACAAATGATCTGGAATTGGCTCAAACACCAGATCCTGCTTCTTGCTGGGCACACTGGGATAGGACAGGCGACCCATATCAGGAGGCCAGGCCAAAGGGTGGGTCAGGGCCAGCCAGGTGGGTGTTGTCACATGATCCTTCCAAGAACACCAAAGACAGTTAATTCAAGACTCTTACAAGTCATCCAAGGGAGTCTGGAAAGAAGGAAGAAAAGGAAGGAAGCCAACTAGAGTTGGAAGACTCAGTATACTCAGGCCACTCAGGGAGCAGACAGCAGGGCCTCACTTCTCCCCCGAAAGACTCAGGAGCTTACTGCCTGGCCTGGCCTTGGTGGCAGGCCTGTTCAAGGAACTAACTGGGGCAGCTGGGATGAAGAGGTGTGGGCCGTGCTCAGGCACATGCTCATTGTGCCGATGTCTGTGTCCTGTTGCGGCCATGCCCAGGGATCTAGGACCAGCCCCGTGGTCCTTGGTGAGGACTCCTTCCCAGGGTTGGGAGATGTGAGTGGAAAGGGGAGAGAGGAGCTGGGAAGGAGTCCTCTGAAGTTCTTGAGGCTTCCTTGGCTCCAAAGTCAAAGATAATTGGGGCCTTTAGAGTGAGCAGCCAGAGGAAAACCAGTGATGCCCACGGCCTCGCCCGAGTGGGCCCGCCCAAGCCCTTCTGGTTACCCTGGAAGCCTCTTTAGTGCCCTCCTCCACCCCAAGCCCAGGGCTAATGCCTTCGCAGGACCTCTCTCATGCCCTGCTTCACTTCTCTGGCGTCGGAGACCCAGGTGAATGTGGGAGAGGCTGCGTCTCCAGGCCCCCTCCTGTCTGGTGCCCAGCTGCAGGCTTGCCCTGCTCCTGCAGTTATGTTTCTAACCATGCAGCCCCTGGGCTACTGGAGAGCTCTCTGCACCTGTCTGGAGCCTCACCTGCAGAATTCTGGCAGGAGGCAGCTCTGTGTTTGGGAGCCAAGGCCTAGCTGGGCAGGGCTGGGACAGATATTAGGCCTCAGTCAGGGCCGCTGCCTGCCGCTCGCTGTGTGAGCAGTCGCTCACTGCCTGTGTAACTTCCTGATTCCCAGGAGTCCTGACAGGGTATGAGAAGGGGAAAGATATAGGAAAGGAAGACCAAACAGCCCAAAAACAGCCTGTGCTAGAGCTGACCATGCTTTCTTCATCCACATGGGAGCTGTCCTCGTCACCATTTGTGGCTGTTTGATTTCCTGATTCGCTGGGCAGTAGCACAGCTAACTCTAAACAAGTTACCTTTAAAGGCCCTTTATCTCTCAGATCCCAGGAGGCCAAGCCATCAAGCAGGTGGAGGAGTTCCCAGCAGGCCTCGGGGCAGCTCAGAGGAGCACCAGCGGACTGTTGAGTGGGGAAGCTGAGGTCAGGGGGAGGGGAGGAGCTGGGGACACGGAGATGCAGGTATATGTGGGCCATGGAGGGAGGGGCGGCCTCCAGCTCTTGTGAAGTTCTTCTCAGAGGCACATCTGGCTCCACCCCTCCACGCGCTTACTCATTTGCCAGGCATCGGCAGGTGTTCTCTGTGCTGTCACTGTGCTGCCCCCTGGAAACAGAAAGTCACTCAGTCTAATGGGAGAGACACTCCCCGAACTAGTTATAATGCAGTGTAGTAGGTGCTGTGCCCTCAGCATCCTCCTCCTGGCGTTTGATGAAGGCTGGAGACGCCCTGTCTGTGGTCCTGAGGACGGAGCCCTGGGACCTGGAGAGGACGGGACATGTGAGAGGCAGAGCTTCTCGTGCTGTGTCCGCTGCCTCTGCCAGACTCCCCCACCGTGCCCCAGGATGCTGCTGACCCAGCACTTCAGAGCCCCGGGGAGCTGCCTTCCCAATCGTCTTCGTCCTCACTTGGGAAACCGGAAAGCTGGCCTCACTGCTGAGCGGCCCCTGGGCCTGAGGCCTGGGCTGGGTTGGTGGGTATGGTTCCAACCCAGCAGGCGGGGAGGAGGGGGCAAGGGCTAGGGGTTTGGCCCCTGGACAGCCTTGACCCAGGCCCGACCTTGCAGCTTTTGTTCACTCCTTGGGGAAGGTGGAGGGATCTAAGAGGCCGGCCAGGGCCCCACTTCACGCCCAGGGGGACTGGGCCCTTGAATCTGAGAGACAACGGCGGTTGAAGAGGAGAAAGCAGCTTAGGCCTTGGAGTCATACAGACTCCGGTTTAAATTTAGACCCTGTCACCTGTTAGCTGGGTTCTTAGACAAATCACCTAGGCCCCTTAGACTTCATAAAACAGGAGTAGTACTACCCATGTTTCAGGGTTGGTTTCAAAGTTAAACAAGAGGAAGTATAGAAGCGCCTAGCATAGTGCTTGACACTTAGTAAGTTCTGTCTGTGGCAATTATCAATATTATTTTATTATTATTATTGGTGGTGGTGCTATTAGAAAAGCCCAGTTGCACTAGGCAGTGAAGTCTTTGTCTAGACTGTAGGGCCTGACCTAGGAAGTGACCTAAAAGCGGGAGTCAGAGGCCAGGCCTAGAGGAAGGAGAGACATGGACCTCCTGGTGAAAGGCCGCAGGGGTGGGCTAGCAATCTAGCACAAGGCAAATGGCCACCAGGTCCCCGCATGTGAGGCCTTATTGGACCAGGCCTGAGACAGGGACTGAACGTCCATCTGCACCTAAACCTGTGCTCTGTCCAGGCCTGAGAGGGATGCAGAGCCTTAGGATGGGCTCTGCCTAGCAGGAGCTCTGTGTGCACACAACCTTGCCTCTGGGGAGACTCCGTGCAGGGCACCTGGAAAGCGTGGCGAGGCTGGCAGACACCGTTGCCTCCTACTGCTTGACAAGGCCTCTGCTGAGCCAGCTTGATGCTGCGCGCCCCACAGTCTCCTTTCCAGACCTCTGAGACAAGCTCTCCTGGATACCTTTTCCTTTGCAGCCATGGCCAGTGGACACAGCTCTTTCTCACAGATCCATTATCCCCCTGTGAGGGCCAGGAAGACTCCCTGCACATTCTCCCTCCTGCATCCTGCCCATCGCTCCTCCCCCACCATGAAAGATGCTCAGGGACCGGGGCTTACGTCATCATCCCCTGTGCTGCTCTTCATCGCTGTCATCCAGAGCCTCTTGCTTACTTACCTCACGATCCCTGTTATTATTCCTCCTCCTTTTCCTCCTCTTCCTCCTTCCACCATCCTCATCACAGGCGTCATTTATTAAGATCTTCAGTTTTTGCCAGCTTTCTTTGAATTCCTTTGTTCAGTTTTCACCATGACCCTGTTAGATAGATACTATTATGATCCCCATCTTGGCGTTTAGGAAACTGAGGCACAGAGAGGATGAGTTACTTGCTAAGATCACACAAGTAGTTCAGTGGTAGAGGTGAACTCAGACCCAGCTCTGGATGCCATCTCCTCCCACCTTCTCAGGAACTGTCTTTTTTCACTGATCTCTTTTCTTACCTCTTTACTGGATCTTCCTCTCACATCTACAAATTTGTTCAGCTATTTTTTTTTTTTTCATTTCTCTCACCTCAAAAATGAAAGCCCCAGGGACTTCCCTGGCAGTCCAGTGGTTAAGACTCCACGCTTCCACTGCCGGGGGCACGGGTTCAATCCCTGGTCGGGAAACTAAGATCCCGCATGCCACGACGCAGCCAAAAAAAAAAAAAGAAAGAAAGAAAGCCCCCTCTTCAGCTGGTATTCACCCTTTCTCCTTCCCTTCTTTTTCAAGTTTCTGGGAAGAGTCATCAGCTGTCCATGATACATATCTCCATGTTTTCCCCCTTCTGTTTCTCAGCGCTCTCCAGTCTGTCTTCCAAACCTATCCCTCTATGGCGGTGACCTTCTGATTCTAAATCCAGTGGACTCAACCTTGCCTCACTTTAAAGGAACGACTTGTCAGCAAATATTCAATGAGCATTTACAGTGTACCGTACGCAATGGTAAGTTCTAGGGATAGTCCTTGATTCTTACAAACTCATGGCTAAAATCCTGGGAAGCATGCTCAATTCTTCCATCTCCTCTGCCTTCTCTATTCAGTCATTCAGCCTCCAGATCTGTGGTTCTCCCTTTTAAGAATGTCTTCCTTGGATTATTTCAGCAGCTTCCTATCTCCCTGCATCCAATCAGGCCTCCCTCCAATCCATTCTCCACACCTGTATCTAAAAGAATCATCATAAAGTGTCTATCTGGTTGGTGCATTCTCCTGCTTAATGGGTCCCCATTGTCCACATGCAGCAGTTCTCAGAGTGCTTTCTCCTTCCCAGTAGCATCAGTATCACCTGGAAACTTGCCAGAAATGCGTTCTGGGACTCAACCTTAGGCTGTGAATGAGAAACTCTGGGAGTGGGCCCAGCAGTCTGTTTAATGAGCCCTCCAGGTGATTTGGATACAGGCTCAAGTGTGAGAACCACTGGCCTGCCGGGTAAAATTCCAATTCCATAGCATAGCGCTCCATGCTCTGGTCCCTCCAGCCCCTTCCTTGTCCTGACCGCTCCTTCTTGCCCCCAAAATTACTCTCCACTCTGCCCATACCAAAGTCTATGCCCATTTCACACCTCCATGTTTTGTCTGCTTCCCTTCCCAAGGCTGTATTAGATGCTCCTCTTCTGAGCTCCCAAGACACTCATCACTCTGTTATGCATAAGGGTTCTCTTATCCATCAACTCTTATAAGCCCCTGGAGGGCAGGGACTGTCCTGTTTATCTCTGTAAGCCCATCACCGCCTGCAGTGTTGTGTTTGAGACAGAGTTGGCATGCGTAAATGAATAAATAATAAATGTGGACACTGAGACCCAGAGGAAGGCAGGAACTTGTGGCAGAGTCAGGATTCCAACCCAGATCTTCTGACTCTCAGTGGGGGCTCTTTCCTCACAAGTAGGCCGCCTCCCTCCTCTGTTGCCCCAGAGATCATTCTTTTAGATTCGGACCCTTGCGTCCTTTTGCTCCCCTCTTGCCTCTCCTGGGCACCTCTCTCCTCTTAGCCATGTTTGATCTCCTTTCTGAGGTTCTGAGATCATTCTCCTTGATAAACAAAAGTGAAAACTGAACAGTCCCTGGCCTCTGCCTCGTTCAGTTGTCTGTTGCTATCACACAGCTGGCCCCAAACCGACTCCTCTTTTTGTTCATTGCTTTTTCCAAATATAGCTTTCAAAAAGGTTTTTGACCCTCTCCTCATAGCATGCATCAAAATAAATTCTAAATGGACTAAAAAGTAAAATATAAAAATACAGCAAAAGGAAAGTAGTACTTTTGAAGAAAGTAGAATAGAAATCACAGCCCTAGAGGGAAGAGAACTTTCAAGGGACAGAAGTGCTAGGAAAAATCAGATTTGATAATATATGAACACTTTAAACAACAACCAAAAAAGACTGGATACCACAAAACTTTGAAAAGTATGTTTAGGAAATATGACAAATGGTTATTATCATGAAAGTTGACAGGAAAGCCATTAGGACCCCAGCAGTTAATGAGCAGGAGACTGAACCGATCACACAGAAGGAAATATAACTAGTAAACAACAGAAAAAATATGTTTAACCTCCCTGGCAGTCAGAAAATTCATGTGAAGGCGACAGGATGCCATTTATCACCTATCATGTCTTCAGACAATGTGTTTAAATTATAATACGTGATTCTGGCAAGAGTGCAGTGACAGGTGCTCTCAAAGGCTACTAGTCAGAGTGTAACTGGGGACAAGCTTTTTGGAAAGGGAATGACACTTGGCACCAGGAGCCATCACCCAAGGGAAGGAAAAATCTGCCTACAAAGATTTTTATTATAGTGTTATTTATAATGGCCAAACTCAAATATAACCTAAGGGGTTTATTATGAAAAGTATGGTTCAACTAGCATACGGAGTATAAAGGAGCAGCCCAGTGACCCTGCAGAGGCTGCGGGCACCCGGACCAGCCAGCACAGCCGCTCCCACTCTTGCTCCTTTGGTGTGGATGGGGCCGCTGAAACAGCACTGGATTCAGTACCAGGAACGGATGCCTCTGCCTCAGGCCCTGTCTCTGAGTTTCATTTTCCTCTTCTGTACAATGGGGATGGTGAAAGCTTCTCGGGGTAGCTCCCAGATACACTGCTGCAAGGAGCCGCTGGGACAGTGCACTGACAGCCCCTGGCACACTGTGCTCGCTGCAGTGGCGAGCACCTTCTGAGAAGGTCAGTGCTTGCCTTGCTGAGCCCCTCTTCAGGGCTCAGAGGGAAATGCCCACCCCAGTCACATCCTCCCCTGCTAGACCATCCCCAGGTACTGGAGACCTCAGAATTTCTTGCCCCAGCAGTGCCAAGTCCACTTCTGTCCTCTTGAGGGTAGAACACACCTCCCTGTGCAGACTCCAAAGTCCAAGGAGGCATGTTTGCTTTGCAGAGGCTGTAAGCCGAACTTGGATGTCTAAGCTGGGCAGTCCGCACACGTGTGCATGGTGCTTCCCACAGCGTGAGATGGGACCAGGGTGGGAAGGGAAGGGGAGGGAAGGCTGGGGCTATAGCTCTCCCTACACCAGGGGCCAGCACGGGTCTCCGGGAGTCAGAATTCTCAATTCAAACCTGACCTTCCAGATCGTTTTTCAAGGGAGGATAGACTATATTTAGCAGCTTGGTACCGTGATTAGTCACTGCCACATATTTGGAATCTAAAACTTAAGACATGTGGTATGTGGACATCCATTTGTAATTTTGTCCCTAGCCCCACAAATCTTAGGGGTTTGAGCCTTGACGGACATGGTGGCAATGGCTGGAGGTGAGGCTGGGTAGACAGGGGACAGACGGTGAAGGGTCTTGTCAGCCAAAGTCACATCAAGGAGCTTGGACTCTGTCCTGTGGACTAACAATAGCAGAAGCTAACGAGCTGCCTTTGTGCCAAACTTGATGTGTGTGACTTGTAGCTGTCATGGCGCAGAAACACTGTGAAGAAGTCTGATTTCCCATATTCTTAGATGATGATGATAATGAGACTTTGAAAGGGTGAAGAACTTTCTGAGGGATACAGAGTTAGTAGTTAGGGTTCAAAAGCAGACCCACAGAATTATTGGGGCAGCCCAATCCGCAAGCAGGGGTGGGCTGAGGAAGGCGGGAAGGAGGCAGTTGTGGGATGGATCTGCACAGGAGCCACAGACCCGGTGTTGCTAGGTTCCTGGGGACCTGGGAGAGGGAACCATCAAGGGAGAGTGAGCATTCAAGTCGGAGTCATTGTGGAGGAATGGTGGTGGCTGGATCCCTTGGGGGAAATGGATTAGGTAAGAAGGCAGACCTTTCAGGGCCTTGGTTTCTGTAAGAGGGGGTTAGACCAGATGTTCTTTTTTGTTTTGTCTTTTGGGGTTTTTTGTTTTGTTTTGTTATTTTAATTGGAGTATAGTTGATTTACAATGTTGTGTTAGTTTCTGCTGTACAGCAAAGTGAATCAGTTATACGTATATCCACTCGTTTTTAGATTCTTTTCCCATATAGGTGATTACAGAGTATTGAGTAGAGTTCCCTGTGCTATACAGTAGGTCCTTATTAGTTATCTATTTTATATACAGTAGTATGCATATGTCAATCCCAGTCTCCCAATTTATCCCTCCCCCCGAAAGCAATTTTTAAAATTATTTTATTTTATTTATTTTTGGATGCATTGGGTCTTCATTGCTGTGCATGGGCTTTCTCGAGTTGCAGAGAGCTGGGGGCTACTCTTCATTGCGGTGCGCAGGCCTCTCATTGCGGTGGCTTCTCTTGTAACAGAGCATGGGCTCTAGGCATGCGGTCTTCAGTAGTTGTGGCTCACGGGCTCTAGAGCGCAGGCTCAGTAGTTGTGGCGCACGGGCTTAGTTGCTCCATGGCATGTGGGAGTCTTCCGGGACCAGGGCTCGAACCCTTGTCCCCAGCATTGGCAGGTGGATTCTTAACCACCGCGCCACCAGGGAAGCCCCAAAAGCAAATTTTTATTTATTTATTTATTTATTTATTTTTTGTGGTACGCGGGCCTCTCACTGTTGTGGCCTCTCCCGTTGTGGAGCACAGGCTCCGGATGCGCAGGCTCAGCGGCCATGGCTCACGGGCCCAGCCGCTCCGCGGCATGTGGGATCTTCCCGGACCGGGGCACGAACCTGCATCCCCTGCATTGGCAGGTGGATTCCCAACCACTGCGCCACCACGGAAGCCCCCGAAAGCAAATTTTTTTAAGTTAGTTTTTACTGGAGTATAGCTGCTTTACAATGTTGTGTTAGTTTTTACTGTACAGCAGAGTGAATCAGCTATATCCCCTCTTTTTTGGATTTCCTTCCCATTTAGTTCACCAGAGAGAATTGAGTAGAGTTCCCTGTGCTGTACAGTAGGTTCTCATTAGTTGTCTGTTTTATACATAGTATCAATAGTGTATACATGTCAATCCCAACCTCCCAATTCATCACCCCCACCCCCCCGCCCAGACCAGATGTTCTTAAAGGTCTCTGTTTGTATAATGGAAATCAGTGTTTTGAGGGTCATTTGTTGTCTGAAATATTATAGAATATATTTGTACAGAAAGTAAATGGCTTCTATATGACAGAGACTCATGTATTTGTTGATTGGTTGATCCAGGTTAATCATTAGTTCTGAAATATTTTGTGCATCTGTAAGTAGCTCTCTTTTCAAGCTCTAGTTCATTTTACTTATAGTTTCCTTAGTATATGTCACTTTGCTCTTCCTCCCTTTTTTTTTTTTTTTTTTTTTTTTTTTTTTTT
>NW_006796183.1:777420-777790 GCF_000442215.2 Lipotes vexillifer
TGGGGAACCTTCCCGGCCCGGGGCATGACCCCGTGTTCCCTGCATCGGCAGGCGGACTCCCAACCACTGCGCCACCAGGGAAGCCCCTTCCTCCCATTTTCAGTTTTATGCATGTGAACATTTGGGGGCTATGTCTTCTATGTGTATATTTTACATAACTATAGCAGATGTTTTAAACCTCTTTTTGGCTCTTTCTCATATCATAATAATTATACCGTGTATTGAGATATTTGTACACAGCCCTGTCTTTCCTCCTGGATTATAAACTCCTTCTGAGTACGGAAAAAAAAAAAAAAAAAAAAAAAAGATCGGCGCTCTTAATGATCCTGACAAGCTGTCTTAGTGGGGGGGGGAAAGCCTCTGAAGATTT
>NW_006796183.1:777924-786284 GCF_000442215.2 Lipotes vexillifer
GGGGGGCGGGGGGGGGGGTGGTGCAGGCAGGGGTGACCACACCTGCCCTTACTCCTGACTGCAGAAAGCCAGCCACGGTCAGCCTCCCCACTCCCAGATCTCTCATCTTGGCAGGCAGACTGCTTCTCTCCCCACAGAGGAGGAGGAGGAGGCTGCAGGAGAAGCAGCCTGCGAGGGCGCGGGCAAGCACTGCGGGAGCCCGGCTGGGCAGCTGCTTCTTCCCAGATGCTTCCCCCCGTTGCTCCTGGCTGTTCTGACAAGAGCAGAACGAGTTGCATCAGCAGGGGAGCAACGGCTCCACGCAGAAGAGCTGGGTCCAGGCTGGACTGAGGCAGGGACACTCCGGGAAGAGGGATTCGACCAAGCATGCGGCCCACAGGTGGCCTTGAGGAGAGGTTTGGCCATTCCAGGCCAGCGTCGTTGGCTGGCTTTACAGGCCTCTGTGCTGTGTCCCGTGGGTCAGGGAAACGAGATGTGAGAGGCCTTGGGCCGTTTGGATAGACCTTCTGGTACAGGGCTGTGTTCTGGTGGCAGGCTTGACAGTGTCACCCAGCAGTAGGAGGGCCTCCAACATCCACTGCCCTCCTGCAGGGGACCCAAGGACAAAGCTGGCCCCCGTTTGAGTGTGTGTATATCTGTGAACTGGCCTGTGTGTGGCCTCTAACATTGCTGGCCACACCCTCTGCTTCACTCTCGGCTTCTGTGACACTCAGAATCATAACAGACAAGATTTATTGAGTCCTTGCCATGTGCCGGATGTTGTAAAATGCACAGCACTTCATTTAATCATCACGGCTATCTGGGAAGTGGTCTTGATGTCCCCGTTATGCACGAGGAACTTGAGGCCTGAGGAAATCCTGTGACATGCCCTGGTTGCACAGATGCGGAATCTGGATGTGGACGTGAGTTTCCCAGACTCCAAGGCCCACAGTCTCCCGTGGCATCACACCCTCCCTGCGTCTCCTCATCGCTCTTACTGTTGGTTCTCGGTCTCCTCTGCAGGCTCCGCTGCTCCCAGCGACCCCTTCAGTGTTGGTGTCTATAAGGTTCTCCTCTCTTCTTGCCCCACACGGAGATTCTCAATCTCAAGTCGCCAAATGCCCTCGCTTCCAGGGACCCTGCTCCCTTTGGCAGTGGTGTGTGGCGTGTTGTGTGTGTGTGTACCTGTGTATGATTTTTCTGAGACGAGGAGCCATGGCTTTTATTTGAGAGACAGGCTGCAGTTGTGTTTACTTGGTCTTCGTCTGACACAGTGATGCCCCAGCCAGATCCTGGTCTTCCTGTTCCTCCTTTCCCTGGGATTCCTGAGGAGGCCCTGCAGCAGGACAGTGACAGGTGGGAAAAATAAAATAGCGGTGCCGGGTCCCAGTGCCCTAATGCAGGCTCTCTGAGACTTGAGTCCCAAGCATAAGACTCGTTCCCACCCCGTCCCAATCTTGCTCTCTGCCCGAAGGCAGTAGGAGCTTCAGCGCTCTTAGAACAGGTGAGCAGAGCAGGGACTGGAATGCCGGGCCTGCTCCAGGGAGGCAAGCTCTGCCTGCCTTGGCGTACCCGCCGCTGCCTGGGCACAAGGAGCCAGAAGGAGCTGTATGTGTGCCTGTGACTTTGCATTTCCTACTAGTAAACGTGACACACGTATCCTCAAATCCAAGAAGTCACATGAGTTGTTTCCCCTCCTGGGAAAGAGTAATGATGGGAAGAGAGGCAGGAGCCTCCCCTCCACCCTGGAGCGTTTGTCAGCTTCTCAAAGGGGCTTGAGATCGTAAGCTAATTTCCTACCGTTTCACGTGGTGGTTACATACGGGACCCTTAAGCACATGGGAAAAGCCAAGAGGTGTTGTCTCAGAGAGGGAATCTAATGTCACAGAAAGACCCAGGCTCTGAAGTTGAATCCAGCTCAGGTTCTCCCCAGCTGTGTGTGCCTCGGGGCAAGGCCCCTCGCCTCTCTGAGCCTCGGTCCCCTCTGTGAAACAGGATGCAGGGCACCAACCGGAGTGACCCCTAACTCACCTCAGTGCTTCTGGCGGGTAGAAGGGAGGCCCCATCCATCCTTGACTAGCCCCCCAGACCTCCCGAGGTGGGAACAGCAGTGCTGATAATAAATGGAGTGGCAGAACGAACACCCATCCTGGCATCACGACGTTGGGTTTGCATCTTGGTACAGACTCTTACGTGACCTTGAACACACTGCTTCATCTTGGGTCCCATACCTGTAAAGTGGGTGAAAGTTGAAGAGACATAAATAATATCTATGAAAACCAGCCTGTAGCCTCCACACCCCCAGCTGTGCCATTACTGCCTCTCCCTCCCTTCCCGAGCAGCCCCTGCCCTTCCTCCTCTTTAGGGGTATGTGGGCAGCCATGGGCAGGGACCCGGGGTTGTAGGGTGCGGGGAGGATGTTGGGGCCTGCTGGGCTCTGGAGAAGGAACGGGCGCTGTGCTTTGCTCAGCACAGGCTGGTACCTGCCATTCCTTTGAGTACACGTCTGATCCTCCCAGGAGGGGCTTCTCCCCAGTCCTGCATAAGATCTTGGCCATTTCTCCACCATTCCCTTTCCTGATGGGTCTCACTGTCCCGACCTTTACCCCCTTACACACACGCACTTCTGGACACAGAGGGAGGCACAGGAGGAAGCCGGTCTGGGGTCTGCTGTCTCGTCTCACTGGGGCTGAGACCCAGCAAAGTTGGCCCTAAGGGCCCATCCTTTGAGCTGATGCTTGGAGGACGGATAGAATTTGCCCGAGAGAGAGGTGTTGCCAGAGACGGGGAGATGTGAGGAGGGCATGGCTGGAGCAGACAGTCCATTCAAGGCCGCAGAAGACAAGCCTGAAGAGATGCTGAGGCAGTGGAGGAGCCGGGATGGAGTTCATGTCCGCTTACACACCCGTGCCAGGTGCTGCGCTGCTGGGCCACAGAAGTGAATCAGATGTGAGCCCCTGCCCTGGGGCTAATGGCGGTGGTGATAGTAGCTGACCAGTGACTGTGAGCTGGGCACTCAGCCTGAGTTATCTCATTGAGTTCTCACAACACAAGATAAATACCCTTAGTATCCCTGGTTTATCCATAGGGAAATGATAGTTCTCTTGCCCAAGGCCTCCACACAGTTGAGTGACCAGAGCTGAGTTTGGATCTGGGCCCAAGGATCTTCTGTCTTAGTCAGCTCATGTTGCTATAACAAAATACCACAGACTGGGTGGTTTATAAACAACAGACATTTGTTTCTCACAGTTCTGGAGGCTGGAAGTCCAGGATCATGGCACTGGCAGACTTGGTGTTTGGTGAGGGCTTCCTGGTTCATAAATCATTATGTCCTCACTTGGTGGAAGGAGCGAGGGATCTCTTGGGCCTCTTTTGTAAGGGCGCTGATCCCATTCTTGAGGGCTTCACCCTCAGGACCTAATCACTTCTCAAAGGCCCACCTCCTAATACCATCACCTTGGGCATTAGGTGTTCAACATAAATGAATGGGGGGGGGGATGGGCCACAAACTTTCAAAGCATAGCAGATCTTTTTTTATATAAATTTATTTTATTTATTTTTGGCTGCGTTGGGTCTTCATTGTCGTGTGCGGGCTTTCTCTGGTTGCGGTGAGCAGAGGCTACTCTGTGTTGCAGTGCGTGGGCTTCTCACTGCGGTGGCTTCTCCTGTTGCAGAGCACGGGCTCTAGACATGCGGGCTTCAGTAGTTGAGGCACGCAGGCTCAGTAGTTGCGGCTCATGGACTCCAGAGCGCAGGCTCAGTAGTTGTGGCGCACGGGCTTAGTTGCTCTGCAGCCTGTGGGATCTTCCCGGACCAGGGCTCGAACCCGTGTCCCCTGCATTGGCAGGAGGATTCTCAACCACTGTGCCACCAGGGAAGCCCCTAGAGCAGATCTTAACTCCATATTTTATCACCTCCCAAAGGTTAGAGGTCATTGCTACCTTGGGATGAAGGTATTCAGGAAAGACATGAGAAAGGAGAAGATGCTGAGTCTTAAGAAACAAGTAGGGTGGATCAGGTGGGTGGAGGCGGGGAGACCATTAGAGACAGAAGGAGCAGCATCAGCAAAAGAATGGAGGCACGAATCAGCAGATGCAGACTTAAGTCGGGCTGACATGAAAACTGGAGCAGCAGGGAGGGTTACTGGCTAAAAAACTCTGATCTCCTGTGGGCAGTGGTGATGTGATCCGGTTTGTATATAGAAAGATCACTCTGGCAGAGAGCAGAAAGTGGTTTGGGAGGCAGAGGTGGCCCATTCTGGGCACTCATTTTGGGTGAGTGGAACTCACCAATTATTCTGTACTTTTCCAGTCACTCTCCTGGGCTCTGGGGGCGGTTAGTGGCCAACGAGACAGACACTGGACATGGCCTCATTACAATAGTCCATTTGAAAGATGATGAGACCTGGACTTTAGGTGGTAGCAGTGGGCTTGGGAGGAAAGGATGGATCCGTGGGCTGCTATAGAAAATAGGATCGAGATGACCCAGACGACGCGTAGGACAGGATGGGCTGGACAGATGAAGCGGGATGCAAAGTCGATTCCCGGGCTTCCGGTTTGGAGGATGGAGTGGACAGCAGAGGTCAGGGAACACAGAAGGAGGAGCAGATCTGGGGGGACCAGAAACAACTGAGATGTCCAGCAACACAGGGGTTGCTTACATAGGCTATGGGACATCCCTGGGACATCTCTCCAGCCTACAGGGTTGGTTTGTGACTTTCTCCAGCAGTACTCAGGAGCCCAGTTGTAAGGGTGGGAAAGGTGGATGTATGGGTTGATCTAAGTTCATGGTTCCCCTGGGCTAGGACAATAGAATGACAAGGGGCAGGGAGTTGAGTGTGCTCATGAGAGAGTGGCTGAAGCGATACACTCAAGGGACTAGACCAGGGAGGGCTCGTGTACTGAACAGAAAGGCAGGGCTGGGAACTAGAGGAAGGGAGAGAGGTAGAAGGAGAGGAATTTGTGGCCCTGGAGTGGACCCTGGGGTGTCAGGTTTGTTTCAGAGCTGATGCCTTTCCAATCCCGTACTGAGATCCCTCAGGGAAGAATCATCCCGTTCTGCAATTAAAGAACTGAAGCTTAGAGAGCTTGTCACCTGCCCAAAGTCACCCAGCTCCATCGGTGGCAGAACTGGGGTTGGAGTGTTGTTTTCTGCTCTGCCATACTAGCTCACCTTCTGTCTTTATTTTTCAGGTTCACTTTAGAACAGTTGACTGAGAGCGAGGAAATTCAGCAGAAGGGAAAGGAGGCGAGCCCAGCAGAGCAGATAGGAGAGAGAGGGCAGGCTCCTCCTGGGCCCCTCAGTAGCGGCGAAGGGGAGGGGTACTGCTGGGCCGTTGGGTCTTCCTCGTGGCCCAAGACCCACCCACCCCCCCGCCCAAGGTCAGAGCAGCACAGCCCAGTGCCCCACGCCCTGTGCCCCGCCCTGCAGCTCACTTGGTATCCTCCATCCACACTGGCCCCACTGTGTGCTCGCTGTGCCCTACCATGTACCTTGTCTCTGCCACACATCCTGTGTCCCCAGCACCCACCAGGTCGTCCGTCCTCCAGCCGTGTTTGTTCCCCATGCCCCAGGCTCCCTGTATATACCTTATGCCCCCCACCTTGTTTCTCATTAGCCTGTACACACTTTGGGTCCCCACCACTCACCCAGTCCCATCACAAGCTGTGTGCCCGCTCATGCCCACCTGTGCTATGTCTACAGAGCGCGTCAGATGGCTTCTGGAAATCTGTGGCCACTCGGGTGCCCAAGGAACCCCCTGAGATTCGCATCCTCAACCCATATTTCATCCAGGAAGCCGCCTTCACCCTCATCGGACTGCCTTTCAACAACGGCCTCATGGGCCGCGGGGTGAGATGTCTGGATCCTGGGAGAGGGAGAAGGGGACCTGGGCCAGAGGTGCCTTGGGAAGGAAGGACAGGGTGGCAGGGTGGGGACAGAGGATTCAGTTCTCAGGAGCAGAGCTCAGCTCTGGAGAGCTTCGCTGAGGGTTTCAGCCTCACTCTGAACCCCCTTCCCTTCATCCAGAACATCCCGACCCTCGGCAGTGTGGCAGTGACCATGGCACTACACGGCTGTGATGAGGTGGCAGTTGCAGGCTTCGGCTACGACATGAGCACACCCAATGCACCCCTGCACTACTACGAGACCGTGCGCATGGCGGCCATCAAAGAGGTGCAGGGCTGGGCGGGGGGCAGTCCCTGGGCAGGACGAGGGAGGGGTAAGTGCCAGCACGAAGGACAGACTCTGACTGCGTGTGTACAAATGAATGGTCAAGGGACGAGCCAGCTTGGGGTCTGGCTGCTCAGAGCTCCCTGGAAGGCCCTGCCCCACCCTCAGCTAAGTTGGGTCACCAGGCGTCCATCCCTGCCCGCAGGCCTCTGACCACCAGGTGTCCTCCTCCCTGAGCTCCCCTCCCTGGCCCTCTCCTTGTCCTGGTCCAGCCCCTGCCTCCTTGCTGCTCCCCAGCCACCACATGCCCATCTTGGAGCAAGCTCACAGCCCTCTTCTCTGCTTTGATTCTCCTCTTCCCTCAGAGGACCTCCTCAGCCCCTCAAACAACCCACAGACGCTACCTCTCTGTGCCAGGATGCCCCCATCCCTCCTCCACCCTTCCCCATGGCCAAGCACTAAAGCTTTCTAGCACCCAGAGTTGCTTCCCGGGCGATTCATATGTTCAGGTACCTTAAGTTCTCCCAGTCAGCTAGCCTCTCCTGGCACCTCTCCCTTCACAGCAAGAGCCCATGTGGGAAATCCAAACGCCTATTATAGCACCCTTCGCTTCTACCACTCATCTCCCGCTGCTCCCAGCCTGGACCCTGGGCATCTGGGGCTTGTGCTTTGAGCAGCTTCTCTACTCCTGCATCTGGGTGGCGAGGGTTGTTAGTGTCAATCTCCCAGAGTCCAAGCAGACTCACGGTTCAGCCAGCGCTCGTCCCTGCTCATCAGTCTCTCACATGCCCGTCTCCAACCCCACTGCACTGTTCAGGCCTTATGCTCCCCAAAGCTCCCTCCCTCCCTCTCCCCCTCCACCTCCTCCACCTCCTCTACCGTGAGAAAACTGGAGAAAACTGCAGCCCCGGGGGTGCTCTGCCCCTTCGCCCTTCTCACTCCCACTCACCCTTCACCCCTCGCAGCCTGGCTTCCCCCTTCACCTGACGTGCCTCCCACCAAGTTCACCAGTGACTCGAGGCTGCTGAGTCCAAGGGACACGCATCAGTCAGTCCCGTCTTTTCTGATCGCTCTGAAACACTTTCTGTGTTGACCGGCCCTTCCTGAGATGCTCTCCTGCTTAGACTCTGAGTCGGTCATTTCGGTGCTCCTCCTGTTTCCCTCGCCAGGCTCTCTCATTCTCTTGCTCCGTGTCCTGGATTTCAGTGCATCCCTTAAGAGTCAGCATTAGCTAGGGCTCCATCCTAGACAGTCTTTTCTTCTCACTCCACATGTTTCCCAGGAGATTCACATCCCCATCCTTGGCTTCCGTTCCCATCCATATTGTCTTAGGCTTTTTGGGTTCATTCAGTCGGGCTCGAGTAATTTCGAGTTATTTCAAGGAAATAAGAGAGACTTGGGAATCTCATGAGAAGCCAGAAATAGCCTTACAGGTGGGCCTCCTGTTGCCTGGAATGGGGTTCAGGAGTGGAAAGCTCATCTTGGGTCCAGGAGAGCCCCTGACCTGTCTTAGCCCCTCAGCAGTGGCTCCAGCCATGCCTCATTTTCACCAGGACCCTGGTGGTCTCTCTGTCTCTGCCTCTCTTCACAGATCTTCTTGCTGCTTCGTCCCCTGCCAGCACCCACTCCAAACTGCTCTCACTGCTTTTACCTGCCCCCGGCTTCTGTTTACTCCTATATTTGGTCTCTTGCATATTCCTTTTACATAAACTTTATGTAAAAGTTTTAGGCAGGAGGTGAGAGGCCGCAGACGTAGGCAGTAGCCGGATCACGAAGGGCTTTCTCTGCCACGGTAAGGAGCGTGGACTTTGCTCTGAAGGCAGGAGGGAGCTATGGACCAGTTTTAGGCTGTAGATTAGCATGTAGTAGGGTCAGTGTGGCTGCAGCGTGACCTAGAGGGTTCCAGGCAAGAACAGAAACCAGGCGGGACACTGTCTCAGCAGTCTAGGCAAGAGATGAAGGATCCTGCACTGGAACTGTTCAGTGATGGTGGGAAGACAGAGGTAAGAAACGGTTAGGATTTTCAGTCAGCAAGGCCTGGAGGTGGCCTCCATGCAGGAATGAGGTGGAAGGACACCACCTTCCCTGAGGTGCCCTAGTGGAGGCTGTTCCCTTTCTGCCACCTGCCACATCTCAGTTGTCAGGCCATCGCCCCCGCCCCCCTTCCTCATCCTGTAGAACCGTCTGGCTCTGAGGCTCATGGCATCTGC
>NW_006796183.1:786432-793854 GCF_000442215.2 Lipotes vexillifer
AGAGTCGCTGTGATAATGTATAGAAGAGGCCTGGCCATGGTAAGCGCCCATACGTGTTAGCCACTGTTATTAATATTAATTTTTTCACCCCCTCCTTACTCTTGTTACCTCTGAGCACCCTAGGGAAGTCACTGAAATGCTCTTGCTTGGATGTAGGGTCCCTGTTGTCACATCGGGGTGTCTTCAGAGGGCAAGTGAACCATTCCGCGCCCTGGCCCCACCGTTGCTTCACCTCCACCCGACTGATCAGTCCATTCTCCAGGCCCAGTGAGAGCCTGGGGATGTGAAGACAGTGGGGCGAGGACCGAATGCCAGCGGGCTATGTGAGGGGTGTCAGAGGCGTTCATAAAGGAGAGGACTTGCCTAGAGGTCCAGTGGTTAACTCCACACTTCCAATGAAGGGGGCGCTGGTCGGGGAACTAAGATCCCACATGCTGCGCAGCGCACCCAAAAAATTAAAACCAAACAAAAAAACATAAAGGAGGAGAGAGAGCAGAGAAGGATTAGAAGTGGCAGGGTTGGGGAATTCTCTGGCGGTCCAGCGGTTAGGACTCTGCGCTTTCACTGCTGACTAATATCCTGTAAGCTGTGTGGCGTGGCCAAAAAAAAAAGAAGATGCAGGGTCGTGGAGACCAAAGGAGGGAGTGCCTACAATGTCCAGCACTGCAAGGAAGTCCCAGATGTGTGCTGAGAAGTGGCCGTCAGATGTACCAGCCCCGAGGGACTGGGCAGTAGCCAGAGGGTGAAGTGGGCTCGCACAGGAATCTGCCATGGGAGGGAAATCTGGGCTGGAAATGAGGATCTGTGGGTTCCAAATGAGCACAGCTGCTTGTTCAGGTAGAGAGGAGGCACGGATGAGGTTTCCCAGGGAGATGACAGAGGAGGACGTGCGATGGTCAGGGCAGAACCCTGGGGGCACAGAGATAAAGATGGGAAAAGAGCTGTGAGAAGGAAGGCTCCTCTGCGAGGGTGCTCTCTGCATCCAGAGTCAGGGGTCCTGGTGAGGCTCCCAGAATCCTGCCGCAGCCCGTGGACAATGCAGGCGGCGTAGTGAGGAGAGCACCGTGAGCTCCTGTGCTGTGTGCGCCGGGGAGAGATTGGGAGGAAAGCGCCAGAGAGGCGGTGTTGCCTGGTCCAAGAGAGAGATGCATCCAGGCAGACCTTTTTGTTTACTCTGTTATTATGAACTTTGTCAAACACATTCAAAGTATAGAGAGTAAAATACTGCACTCCCACGTACTGTCACTCCCTCCCCCAGGTATCAGCACGCGGCCAGTGTGGCTCAATCTGCTCTTCCTCCCGTGCCTCCCCTCCCCGCTGGTTGTCGGGAAAGAAGCCTCAGACATCGTATCATTCCAGCCATAAACATTTCAGTAAATTTCTCTGAAAGATAAGGATGATTTTTTTCAATATTATACCATTACCGCACCTGGAAATTTAACAGTAATTCCTTGAGATCATCAGATATCCAGTCCTCTGCTGACCTTTCAACCCTCAGGGACTCCCAGTGGGTGTTCTTGAAACTGACCCATCAGATTGGTTACTTCTTCCTGGGGAGTGATGCAGGCATGGGTTAAGTAAAGAGCTGTATGAGTTTCTGCGCTCGCTTGGATCCTGGCCCTGCCATGCTTCCATGCCTGCATTTTCTTACCTGGAAAATCTAATTTCATTCAACACATATGTACTGAGCACCTATTCTGTGCCAATGAGTCCCTGCCTTCAAAGACAGACAGTGAGCCAGATGTTTGAATCTTCAAGGAATGAGGGTGAGTCACCCGGTGGTCTGCGACAAGGACGGGCAGTTTGCAGATGGCTGAGGATAATGCCAGGAGTCAAAGGAGCCAGAGGTTCAAGGGAGGTCACAGGGACAGTTGTGTAGATGCAGCAGCAAAGAGTGAGGAAGAGCCTGCCACCTCCAGGCACCATGAGTGTGGGTGTGAGGGAAGAAAGAGTATGTCTGGGGGATGCTGTCCTTGGGGGCAGCCAGGTTTGTGGTCAGCACAGGAAGTTGAAGGGGGTGTTCAGAGAAGAAGCATATAGGGGATCTTGCCCAAGTTTCAGACTGAAAAGATTTGGAAGGTTGGAGGAGGTTGACTGGGTCAGATAAGGACCAGATAAGAGCTGTTAAGTTCTCCACACCGGTGTATAGTGGCTGTGAACGTCCTAGGGTGAGCCTCAGCGCTGACGGATGCAACAGAGCGGTCAGCTGTGTCCAAACTGTGACAAGGCCATTGGCTTCCGTTGTTCCTTTATTCATTCAATCCTGTTTCATTCTTTGAGAGACTCAGTCATCACAGCTTCCTGGTGAGAGTACTGGGGAAAGGAGAGAACCTGAGCCTGGGTGCAGTCTTCCCCAGGAAAGCCCTGGAAGGCAGCGTCTTCCCTGCAATTTTCATATTAACCGAAAGATGAGCCTCTGGCCCCCTGGCTCCCCTGGTCTGAGAGGCAGGATCTCATCAGCTGCCCCCAGGCCTGGAGAGTGGATTGCAGCAGGCCAGAGAATGACTAAGCCACCCCACACGGTTCCCTTTCCAGCAGGGCCCAACCCCAGGCCTGGGCCGGACCTAAGTGACTCACATTGCCTGACCTCAGGGTGCCTAGGACCTAGGGGCCCGGAGAAGCCGCCAGGCAAGGACAGGTGGAAGGAGTGAGAACAAGGTTGGAAAGCCTACATCTCTAAGACTTGCAAGAAGTTAAGAGGCCGGGGGAAAGGGGTTAGAAGGTTATTTTCTCCAGGTCCTGGGAAGGTAGGAAGGTGAGCTGTGGCACCTCTAGGGCAGACCTCCCACAGTCAGAGCATCGGAGGGTGGTGGTCGGAAGAGGGCATGGGAACCTGCGTTCTAGCAGGGCCACATCCCAGCAGCCACCTGGGCTGCCCAGCTGACCACTGCCCCATCTTTCCTTTCAGTCCTGGACGCACAACATTCAGCGAGAGAAAGAGTTTCTGCGGAAGCTGGTGAAAGCGCGTGTCATAACTGACCTAACCAGTGGCATCTGAGGTGGACCCAGCACATGGCCACAGAAGTCCAGCTTCTGCCACCACCACCTGCCCACTTCATTGGCCTCGGTCTGGCTCTGCCTGAGAGATGCGGGAGCCTTCAGACCCAGAGAAGGACAGTGCCAAGTGGCCCCAGGGGTGGTGAGGCCTCGGTGGGGCAGCCAGAGTTGTGTCTGCTCAGAGGCCAGCCTCAGAGACCAGCACTAGGCCTCACTCTCAGCCTCGGTCCTTGAAGCCAGAGGGCCAGGAGGCCACTGGCCATGCCCAGCGGGCCCAGCATGCAGGAGGCGGACATTAGGCAGCAAGGCTGCTGCCAGAATCATTTCTCCAATCAGTGTTCGGTGTATTATCATTTTGTGAATTTGGGGTGGGGGGAGGGTAGGGATAATTTATTTTTCAATAAGGTTGGAGATGTCAAGTTTGGTCTACTGACCATGCAGAAGACCCACTAAAGGGCCCCTCAGGCAGTGGTACCAGTGGGCTCCCCGTAGAGTGGGAGTGCCAGGACTAGCCTGTGCCCTGCTCTGGGGCTACAGGGAGATGGGCAGGATCTCAGGCCAGCCCCTTCCAGCTCATGACACTGTTTGGCCTTTCTTGGGGAGCAGATGGGATAGTCCCACTCAGCAGCCCCCAGCTGTCCCACAGGGAAACCCTGGAGCCATCCTTTAAGCCAACAAGACGCCCCTGGGCTTGAGTGGAGAGAACTTAGGAGCTCGGGCGGTGAGGCCTGGCCCAACCTGATGGGAATGCCCCTCCCTCCCCAACTGCAGCCGACCCATAGGACAGTGCCCCAGGCCTGGAGTGACAACTTGGCAGCTGTTCTGGGTTTCAGCAGTGAGACTGCCAGGTCCTTGGGTTCTGCCTTTAGCCTGGACCAGAGGGAAGTGAGGCTCAAGGACCTCACCCAGGCTGTGGCAGCCATCCTGAGCAGCCATCATGGAAGCAATAAAGCTCTTCCCTGAACCTGGCCTCCTCTTCCTTTCTCTGACTTTCCTGGAAGAAACAGGAACCTGGGGCCTCAGCAAGTATGCTAAACCCAAGGGCCATCTCTCCAGCCCTCCTGGGTCCCTTTCACTTCTCGTGTTAGCTACAGGACCTGGGTAGCCACCTAGGGACCTTCTGGAGCCTCTCCTGTTCTATAGCCGTCCTGCACCCTCTTTGCCTTAAGAGAGGCAGTCCAGGGGCATCAGGACGTGCCCCAGAATCTACCCTGCTGCCTCCTACCGGAGCCAGAGTTCAGGGGATTGACGCACCAGCCCGTGCACAGTGCCACTGGGTCACCACAGCCCCAGCACTGCAGGGACGGAGGTTCCTGCAAGCACAGGAAAGTTGCACGGCCGAGCCCCCAGCACACGGACCTAAACCACTCCCGGCAGCTCCGCTGAGCCCTGGAAAGACACGCCCTCCCCCTTAGCACACAGGCACCCGGTCTCCCCTCAGGACCCCTCTTTCTGCACAGAACAGGAAGGCACAGCCCATCTCTAGGCCCCCTCTGGCAAACATTATTTTATTTATTTATTTTTTTTCATTTCATTTATTTATTTATTTATTTTTGCGGTACGCGGGCCTCTCACTGTTGTGGCCTCTCCCGTTGCGGAGCACAGGCTCCGGACGCGCAGGCTCAGTGGCCATGGCTCACGGGCCCAGCCGCTCTGCGGCACGTGGGATCCTCCCGGACCGGGCCACGAACCCGTGTCCCCTGCATCGGCAGGCGGACTCTAAACCACTGCGCCACCAGGGAAGCCCTATTTTATTATTATTATTTTATTTTTATTTACTTTTGGCTGAGTTGGGTCTTTGTTGCTGTGAGCGGGCTTTTCTCTAGTTGTGGCGAAGGGGGGGCTACTCTTCATTGCGGCATGCGGGCTTCTCATTGTGGTGGCTTCTCTTGTTGCGGAGCACGGGCTCTAGGCGTGTGGGCTCAGTAGTTGTGGCTCACGGGCTTAGTTGCTCTGCTGCATGTGGGATCTTCCCGGACCAGGGCTCGAACCCATGTCCCCTGCATTGGTCTTAACCACTGCGCCACCAGGGAAGCCCCTCTGGCAAACATTAGAAAGGACATCCCAGCCTTACCCCCTAGAGCCCTGGAATCTGCTCTGTCCCTTCCCCAGCATTCCCAGGCGGGCCTGAGAAAGGCCAACGCACTCCTGCCCCTGAGGCCATAGGCCTGGGAGTGAGCTTCCTGCCAGAGCTGCCACGTGGCAACAGGTGGGGCTGACTGGCCCCGTCACCTCTTACCTGACATCCCAATCCAAGTGCCATTCCCTTCTGACTTCCCACATGCCCCTCTACTGCTGCGCTTTGTGCTCAGACAGAAGCCTCCTCAGCCGAGGGGAAAGTGAGGCTCTGACTGAGGGACAGGGAGACCCAGAAACTCCCTTCCATTCTGCTGTAAACAAGGCCACTATGATGCAAACTCCAATGCTTCCTGTGTCCTACCTGAATGGTGCCCCCTGGAGTTGTGCATGCCAGCAAGCAGCAGCCCTGGCTGATAAAGCCCTGGGGCAGAACCCACCCCCGGGGGGGCGGGGGGGCAGCCAGCTTGGGGAGGCAGCAGAACACAGAGCTGCTCACCGCCTGGCCTTCTGTCCCCCAGGGGTCCTGCCAAGCCTGGGAAAGTCTGGCTTCTAGTCCCCACAACTACACATTAACTGCCCTCCCAAAAGCTGTGGTTCTCCACCTGGCCATACACCAGAATCACCTGTGCAGATGTGGAAAACTGCACATGCCCATTCTGATTCAGGTCTGGGGTGAGGCCCAGATTCAGGTAGTTTTAAAAGGTCCACAGGTGGCTCAGATGCACAGCCAGGGTGCAGCTGGTCCACACATGTTCCCTGAGCACTGTCAGCTTCACCCACGGCTCCCAATTGTCAGTTGGTCAACGATTCCCAAATTGCCATCTCCAGCCCAGCTCTCTTCACTTTGCTCCAGGCTACAAACTCAGTCACTTCCTGAACATTTCCACTAGGATAATCCACAGGTCCCTCCAGCCTGGCACGTCCAACACTGAACTGATGAGCTCCTGCGCCCAACCTACCCCTCCTTCAGGAGCCCCAGCTGCCAGAATGCATCCCCTCCTCCTGGTCACCCAGGCCAAAGGCATGCCATCCTACTTCCTCACCCCATCCAATCAGGCACCAAATGAGTTTTCAAAAAGATGTGTTCCTGAAAGAGCGCACAAGGCCCCGCACTCTCCCCACAATTCAGCTTCAGAATCCTCTCCCCCCCAGCAGCCTCCTGACTGCTGGGTGCTCCAAACCACCCTCCCCACCACAGCCAGAGCCAGCCACTGACATGCACGTTGGATCACACCATTCTCCTGCCTGAAACCCTTCAGTGGTCCCCAGTATCACTGGGATGAAGTCCAGACTCCTTATTAGGACACACAGGATCTGGCCTTTCCTTACCTCTATCCATGTTACCCATCCAACCTCCATCCCACCCACCAGCCGAACTGCCATAATTAGGCATCTGAAATACTAGCCTCCAGCTCCCACCTCAAGCCTCAGTGCAAAAGTTCCTCCGCCAGAACCCTCCCCTTCTTCAGCCCCTGGCACCCACTCCTACCAGCGCCGCTGTGCCAAGCTGAGCAGCGGTGTTTGCAGGTGTGTCTGTACTCCAAGCCCCAGGCGGCAGCGGAGAGAAGCGGCAGCGGAGGGGAGCGGCTGCGCCGCAGGAGCCGGGTCAGACCGTGAAAGCCCCAGCGCAGTCAGTGCCTCTCGGACTCAAAGAATGCAGTGGGCCTGTTGGGAGACGAAACTAGCAGTGGATCAGAGAGAGCATCTAGTGCAGAGCAGCCAGCCAGGACGGCGGGAACCCGAAGGCCAGTGGGCCAAGGCAGGGACCGGCCTGTCCCCTCCCTCTCCCGCCCTCTGCCCGGCCTCCCAACTCCCTACTCCCAGGGTCTACAAACTCCGAACACTCAGTGTCCATGCCGCTGCGCCGCCTGGGTTCTCCACTCTGTCCTGGGGGGCCCTTCCCAGCATCTCCAACCCACCCCACCTCGAGGGACCTAGTGGAGCCAGGGCGACCAGATTCCAGAGGGTGGAATGGCCAGGTGAGCCCTGAAAGGTGGGGCGGGGTGGGGGGGGGGTGCTCGGGCCCCACCCCAGGATCCGGTGACGCCGGGGCTGGAATTTGACACCGGACAGCGGCGGGCATGAGGCTGCTGAGGGATGGAGTTGGGCCCGGCCCCCAGACACGGTCCACGGGCTCCACCAGCAGCAGGTCCCTCGGGTCCCAGCCCTCGCTGTGTCCCAGACCAGAGCCCTGCACTTGCGGTAAGCCGACCTGTTTGCCCACCTCTCATCCCAGCCCAGGGGCTAGAGGGAGCGGCCAGGGTCGTCCCCCTCCACTCCTTTCTTACATCCTCCCTCTCCTGGGCCTGCTGCGCAGCTCTCTGCCCCGCCCAGCCCCCCGCCCCC
>NW_006796183.1:793892-794769 GCF_000442215.2 Lipotes vexillifer
CCCCGCAGTCCCTCTTGTCGCTTGTTGGACTGTGCTAGCCCTGCTGGCCCGCTGTAACTTGAGGCTTCCGCTGCTGCTACAGGGCTCAGACTGGCTGCCAAGCTTTTGGCTAAAAGGGGCACTGCCAGGTGCACAGCCCTGGGCATGAGCCTTTTGAGCTGCAGGGGAAAGCCCAGCACTGGTCCCAGGAAAGGTGCCTAGGAGAACACAACACAGAACCCCCGTGGTGAGTATCGGGGCTGGTAGATGGGGAGGAAAGGCAAGGGCTGGAGGACCAAGTGGCCCCAGATTGCCGGGAGGGATACGTATGTAGGGCCTGAGCTGCCTACATCCCAAGAGACCTGCTCCTGGGCTCCCCCTAGTGCAGGGGGCCTTTAACCCTGCCTTGCCGGGCTTTCCCTCCATCAGTGAGAACAGTCACTAGCCTGGCTCCTCAGGCCCGTATTCCGTTAGCCCAGCACACCTGGCCCTGGAGGACCTCACCAGGGAGGACCAGCCCCCAGGTATGCAGACATTCTGTGTGCTCAGGGGTTGGGGTGGAGGTGACTGCTGGGACCAAAGAGCAGGCCAGCTAGTGAGGGCTCATGAGGCTCCAGAGAGGTGTTTGGGAGTGCCAGGCAATGTGGGCTCACAAAACCTGGTGGGACTCCGAAAGCCCAGCTGGGCTCAGGAAGGATGGTTCGTGGGGGAAACTTCTAGGAGCAGGGCCAGGCTGCCAGATCCAGGGGAAACTGGAAGGGATACAGACCTGGACCAGCTCTCAGGGTGGCTAGGCTCTCAGAGACCAGTCTCGTGCAGAAGCAGCTCCAGAGAGTTGCTGGGGCCTGAGTCTAGCTGAAGGTAGGGGAAAAGCCCACCGCCACCACCCCCCCCCCCC
>NW_006796183.1:795079-803236 GCF_000442215.2 Lipotes vexillifer
CCCCCCCCCCCCCCCCCAGTTTGAGTCCACAGGCTTGGCAAATGCTACCCCCTGGTGGCCATAGGGAGCCACGGCCCAGGCCTCATATTCCTAGAGGGCTCATCACCCTCCACCATCTGCTGGGTGGGCAGCACAGGCTGAAGCCTGGGCCTCACCATCATCAGATAACTCAGGTCAACCAGCAAGCACCCTAATTTTTCCCCAGGCCACAACTTCCTCCTCTGTGGCATGGAGAGAAGGCTCTCTGTGAGATCAAGGCTGTCCAACTGCTCCCTTCTCCAGCCCTGCAGCACAGAGCGGGAAGGTCCCCTTCCCTGCACGGCTGCGTGGGTCTACCCTTGTGACCTTAGATAATTGCTGAGCTTCTCTGAGCCTTGTTTGCTCATCTGGAAAATGGGGATAATACCATTTACCTCATGGAGTTGTGAGGGCTGAAAGAGGGAACAGGTGCAAAGCACCATGAAATAGGTTCTCAATGCAGCCACTTCTCCTGGGTTGAGCCCAGCTGCCCAAGCCGCTTGTCCCTCAACTGGAGAAGCTGAAGTGGAGAGATGACCTGCTCAAAGGATAACTCATCTCTCAATGTTCCAAGCTGCCTCAAGAGGAGGGTGGGGGAACAGGTCAACTACGGCTGATGGGAGTTCCTGGTGTTGACAGAGATGGAGCCTGGACGTGGAAGCCCTTCTGTGCTGCCCCTCTGGCCCCGGCCTAGGCGGCAGGTGAGTGGTTCTCCCAGTAACTCCCACCTGGTATCGAAGAAGGGTGGCTTGACTAGGGAGGGAGAGCAGAGCTCCCTGGGCAGGCGTCAGAAGTAGGTGGAGGAACGGTCAGGGAGGGGCCAGGAGGAAGGAGGAAGGTCAATGCCCTCCGGTGGTGATTCCTTACCCGGGCTCCCCGGGGCAGCTGATCCATTATCCTCCAACCCCAGCCCTTCCATCCGGCCCCAGCCCCTCCCTGCGCCCGCCAGGGTTTCCTCCTACCCCCTGAGGCTCCACCTCGTCTCTCCGAGCAGCCTGCCCTGTGGCCTACCCTGGCCGCTCTGGCCCTGCTGAGCAGCATCGCCGAGGGCGAGGCCTCCCTGGGCCCCGCGCCCAGCAGCCCGGTAACCCGAGAAGGCCCCGCGCCCGCCCCGGCGCCCCCCGCGGGTCCCCTGCCTGGTAGGTGAGAGGGCGAGGGCGCGGGGGGGGCGGGGCGGGCTGGCCGGGGACCCGCGCGTGACTGCGTCTCGTTCCAGGGGGCCGCGCGGCCGGTCTGTGCGGCGGAAGAGCCCGGCGGCTGCCGCCCCCGCCGCCCGCGCCCTCGCCCTCGCCCGCTGCCCCCCGAGGGCCCCGCGCTGCGCGGGCTGGGGGCCGGGGCGGCCGCGGGAGCCGGGGGAGCCGCGCGCGGGCCGCGGGGGCGCGGGGCTGCCGCCTGCGCTCTCAGCTGGTGCCGGTGCGCGCGCTCGGCTTGGGCCACCACTCCGACGAGCTGGTGCGTTTCCGCTTCTGCAGCGGCTCCTGCCGCCGCGCGCGCTCCCCGCATGACCTCAGTCTGGCCAGGCTGCTGGGCGCCGGGGCCCTGCGGCCGCCCCCCGGCTCGCGGCCAGTCAGCCAGCCCTGCTGCCGACCCACGCGCTACGAGGCCGTCTCCTTCATGGACGTCAACAGCACCTGGAGGACCGTGGACCGCCTCTCGGCCACCGCCTGCGGCTGTCTGGGCTGAGGGCTCACTCCGAGGGTGTGCAGACGCACCCTTACCTGTGGGTCTAACTGCCTGGGCCCGGCCGGGGGCCTAGGCCGGAGACAGAGGCTTGAGCCGGGTGAGTGACGGACATCAGCCCTGCGGAGATGGAGGCACGACTGACCAGCGGCCCCAGGGCTCTCACCCTGCCGGCCTCAGCCCCGCAGACCCCAGAAACCTCAGCTGTGGAGACCCGAGGACCCACTGCTCACAGGCGCTGGCAGTGACCAGGCCATGGACCCAGGACTCCTCCTCTGGAGAACCCAGATGTGTCAGGTCGCAGCCTCAGCCCAGGCCTGGGGGGACAGATCTGGAGACACATTGCAATGGTGTTGCTGAAGTGCCTATGCTGGAGTGGGCCTTGGACTCACTCGTGGGAGCTGGACCCCTATTTATTACTTCTAAGTTATTTATTTACTTCTGTGGTTTGTCAGATCCTTTGCTGGGCTGTGGGGGCCGGATGGAGGTCACTCCCTGACCATCCCACTCACAACTTCAGGCTCACGCAGCAGTCATAGGCCTGGCCTGGGACTGCCTGTGCCCACCCAGCAGCTCTGGGAAATGAGGGGCATGGAACACAAGGCAGAGTGAGTGACAAAGGTGTGTTCACCAGTCCCAACAGGCCAGCCAGCTCACAACCCCTGCACAGTCCCCAGCGGTTGGAGCCTGGGGTTACTGGTGGAGAAAGCCATACCCTTGAGACCTCTGGCATGCTGCGCGCCTTGTCTCATGGTGAAGATGCAGAGAACCATACATTGCCCCACCCCACTGTCACTGATCAGAGTCCAGGGCACCCTGACGGGTGCATATACTGCCTGTGCTTGCAGATGGCCCAGCATGGGGAGCTCACCACCCACGTTCCGTGAAACAGCCCAAGTCAAGTGATGAAGAGGCTGAGGGTGGGGAAGAGGGTGCAGTGGGAGGCTGGTTTGGGGGGATGAAGCACAGAGCATCATGGGGATAAGAAAGCAGGAAAAGACTGAGGGTGCCTAGAGAGACCTGCATCTTGGGTAATGAACAAGGATATTCACTTATTCATTCAACAGATATTTATTATTTTATGTCAGAAGCTGGGTAGACAGCAGGGATACAGAAGTGAACCCATGATCTCTGCTCTTAAGCTTAAACCATGAGAGACAGACAATAAATAATTTACATAAATAATATTTAAATTCAGTTTGGCAAACAGCATGAAAAGGACAAGAAGCTAACAGGTACACACTCTCATCTGGAAGGAAGAAGAGGTTAATGCTGACCCTGGCCTTCCACTCTGTCCCCAAGTCATATCTAAGGAGTCAGTGCAATCCCTCTGAGCTTGTGTGTGTGTCCTGTGAAAACTTGTTCCCCGGGCCCAGTGAATTTGTCCTACATGATTTTTTTCTTTGCAAATAAGATCAGGATATGTGTTTGGACGCATGCCGGGTCTGAGGAACCATGGGACATCCAGAGGGGTCGTCAGGAGGCAATGGGCTGTACTGGTCTGGAGCTGAGAAGGCAGGTCTGGGCTGGAGATTGATTTTGGCAGCTGTGAGGACAGAGGCAGTAGCTGCAGCCAGGGGTGCATGAGGCACCACGAGAGTGAGGCAGTTGAGGCTGGGATCCCTCACGCATTTGACCGCATTAACCAAAATTCCTTGGAGCTGCCTAAGTGCCTGCCCGCTTTGGCACAGGGGCCCCCTTCTCCCAGGCTACAGTGAGGAGCTGGCACGGGCTCTCTGAGGGCTGTATGCATTCCGGGTCAAGGAGGAGAAACAAGTCTGTGCTTCCATTCTTCTGTGTTCACTGCCCCAGTTCTAGGTGCCCCCAAAACTTTGGTGCTCTCGTGCTGCCCTCAAACACCCCCTTGGCCCTTCTCTGCCTCCAAACTGATTCAGGATCTTCAGTCGCCAACCCCCACCTCCAGCCAAAGAAAATGGCAGCAGTGCCATACAGTTTGGAGACACCTCATGAAGGCCTGGGCCCTGGTCCTGGCTGGGGGTGAAGGGGGGGTTCTGTCAATTCCAGGGTCATGGCGACCAGGGAGCCCCTGCTGGAAAGACTCGAAAGCCTGGCAGAGTCCTCAAACCCTCCAGGCCCTGCCCCTTAGTGGACATCTGTGCTCTCAGAGCCACTTACAGGAGATGGGTTGAAGCCACGTCTGACAAGGCTCAGAGAGAGAGCCAGGTCAGAACTCCAGCCAAAGGCGCTAGCTCTCAACACTCCCCAAATTGTCAGTCCTTGGGGAGTAGTGTCCCCCCAACTCAAGGCTGCATTCTGGGATCCAGAGAGATTATGCCCGACAGCTTACAAAATTGTGGATGAAACAGCAGCTTCTCCAAAAGGAACACATTCCCGCAAGAACTAGTCTCAATCTGCAGCTCACAGTGAACCAAATCCCTCTCAAAAATAAGTGAAGCTATTCTCCTCAAATAAGTTGCAGAGCTCCTCTTCTCTGCCTGCAACTTAGCAGAGGTCACCAGGCACATGACCTCACCAGGTAGAGCACTTTTGCTCCTCAGGGGCCACAGGTAGCTCTAGAATCTCATTTTTTTTTTTTTTTTTTGGCTGCACCACAAGGCTTCCAGGATCTTAGTTCCCCAACCTGGGATAGAACCCATGGCCCCTGCAGAGGAAGTGTGGAGTCCTAACCACTGGCCCGCCAGGGAGTTCCCTAGACTCTCCATTTTGACTGTAGTCTGTTTCATATTTGCAAAATGACGTTGCCCACTTGAATGATCTTCCCAGAACTGAGGTATGGTCTCCTCCAAAGGGGTATCAAGTCACCACCTCTTGCAAGACAGAAAACTACAGATGACTTTGAAATTACAGTTTTTCCAGCTTCAGGGGTCACCCAAACATCCCTCTAGATTAGTTTCATCCAGGAATCAAGGTTCGGGGATCCATGCGCTCCTCCTGCCCCGGCCAATGGCGTTCCTCCTCTCTTGTCCAGGGACTGCCGCATTTCCCCCAGCTAGAGAGCCCGGTGACTGAGTGCGTGTGGACTGGCTGCCTAACCGAGGCCTCATCTTGAAAAGGAAAGGTAGGGTAGAAAGCTGAGAGATCAGAGAAAAGATCTAAGAGAATTTGTGCCATGTGAGATCACTTTTCTTGTTCACAGGGGTGGTGCCTAACCTGTTGCGGAGTTGTACAGTCCTTACGGAAACTGATGAAAGCCAAGGACCCTCCCCACCTCCCACCTCATTGCTGAAAAAACCACCAATGTGTAAATCTGGTGAAAATTTTGAGGGAGCCCACGGACTTTCCGAAGCTCACTCAGAGATTCCGTAGGAGTCCATGGCCCTTGGGCTTTCCTGCCCTGTTCTAGGTACTATTATTCATGTCCTCCTGCAGCTAGATTAATTCCTCTGTCTGTGCTCAGGTTCCCATATCAGGGCTCTCTGTCTCCATTATTTACAAGCCTCCCTATTCTTCATCCTTTTTCTACTGAATGTCTTCTTTCCCTCTTCATTTAAACTCACTTAAATATATCACAGCATAAAAAAATGACACTGTTGATTACAAATATATAAATATATAATCTACTTCCACCTCTCCTTCACTCAAAGAGCTCTTGCTGCGGCCCCCAGTGGCCTCATCATTACTAAACCCAAAGGCCACTTCTCAGCCTTTGGTCCTTTGGACTCTCAGGGGCGCCCAACTTTGTCAACCCTCTTGGAACACCTGTCTTCTCTTGACTCTCTATTCCATACTCTCCTGGATTTTCTCCCACCCCTGCTCATTTTCAAACTCCTTTTGGGTTCCTTTTCCTTTCTCTGCCTCTTAAGTGTTCGTCAGGGCTCTGATACAGACCTTCCTTCCCCATCTTACTTTCCCTGAGCAATGTCACCAACTCCCATGGTTTCAGTTACCGCCTCCTGGCTGATGATGCGCTCACTGTATCTCCAGCTTAACCTTTCTCCTAAGCTCTGTCTGTATTTCCAATACTTCTGTCTGCATAGCCTCAGGAACCTCAGACTGAACTTACCTGCCCTAGATGTCTTCCGCTTATTCCTTCAGATGCTCTCTCCACCCTTCTCTACCTGCTCTAAGCCCCACATCGATGAGCTTCCCTGCTCTCCAGCCTCCGAGCCTCCTCCAGGGTTCCTTCCCAAGTGAATGACACCAACCTCCATCTAGGGACACGAGTCAGAAACTTGGACAACAGCCTAGACTCCCTGAGCTTTGTCACTTCCCTTTTCCATTAGTTCTCAGATCCTTAGACCCTGCAAGCCCATCCCACTTTCTCTCTTCCCAATGCTATTCTGTTGAAGTCTTCCTAATTTGTGGAATGGTTTATTGCTCATCCTCCTAACTGGTCTCTGTCTCCAGCCTCAACTCCCTCCAGTCATTCTCAGCCCTGTGACCTTTTAACATTAACTGAGCACTTAACAGTAGTGCCTTGGGCCAGTTATAGGGATTCTGAGGTCAGCTAGAAAAATGTTCTACCATCAAGGAGACCACAGTTGGAGGTGGAGGTGGGGGAAGGGCTGCCTGTTTGGCAAATAAAAACAAGACATCCAGTTACACTGGAGTTTCAGATAAGCAATACTTATTTTTTTTAGTAAGTATGTCTCATGCAATAATTGGGATATACTTACACAAAAAATGTTAATCTGCTATTCAAATTGAACTGGGTGTCCTGGATTTTTTTCTGGCAACCCTAGGTGGGGGTACACAAGTGAACAGAAACTGCAATCAACCACCCTAAGTCTCCCAGTAGAAGTATGACTAGGGTACGGTTATGTATGTCAGGGTCGGGGAGGATTCTATACTCACAAAGGGAAAGGAATCATTTCTACCCAGATGGAAGGGGCAGAAGAGCCAGGAAAGTCCTTGTGAAGGAGGTGGTACTTGAACTGGGCCTTGAAAAATGAAATATTTGCACAAGGTGGATAAGGGGCATTGGGCCTGTACTGGTTATCCTTTATCGCCTTCATTGCTTCTCAGCTCTGAATTCCCCCTTTTCACTGGCCATGCCCTCTCCAGCAGGGTCTGGGGCTCAGCCTTGGGCAGGAGTGGGAGGTGAGGGCCTCTTCCTTGGGCTGTCTATCTCAGCCCTAGGACTCTGCTACTCCTATGTTCTTTAGAGTTCTCTTCGCTTCTTACTAGCCAATCCCTCATTCCTTCAATCCCCTATTACAGTTTAAGATTTTTATATTAAACTGTCCCTGTGTGCTTACTGTGTGGTTTCTCCTGACTGGTCCTTGTCTGACACACAGCCTTCTCAGCAGAGGCAGCAGCATGAACAAAGGCAGGGAAGCATGCAACAGCCTGGAGAGCCAGCAATTTCATGTAGAACTGGGGGAGGACCCTCATCAAGACAAAAGTCTAGAGAGATCATAAAGGTCCTTGAGTGCTATACCAAGGAGCTTGGACTTTGTCTTGGGTAGAGCCACTGAAGGATTTTAGGTGGGATTGCCTAGAGACTTGTTTCAGATGGATTACTGGCTGCTGTGTCTAGTTTGGACTGGAAGGGGCAAGGCAGGGGGGCACCAGTTAGACCTGGAGCAGTTATGGGGCTGTTCAGGCAACAAATGCTGGTACCTTGACCTAGGGCAGAAGCAGTGCCGAAGGACAGAGAGATGCGAGACACGATCCACGGGACTTGGTGATGAACTGGCTGTGAGGACATGATGAGAGGGAGAGTTTCCAGGAGTCTGGCTTGGCTGACTGGTAAGAAATGTGGGGGGGAAGTCACAAGTTGGGTTTTGTACGTGTTCAACTTGAGGTGCCCGTGACACCTTCAGAGAGCAAAGGAGGCCGGCAGCAGCTGGGTCTGAGGGTCAGGAACTCAGGACGGTCTGGACCAGAGAGATGTGGGAGTCACAGATCAAAGGCAAGGGAGTGGTGAGATATGCAGGAACAAGAGGAGAAGCAGAGGCTAAGGCCTGGAGACCCAGCATTTAAGGAACAGCGAGAGGAGGAGAGACAAGCCTGTGAAGGAGACCAAAAGGGAGGGACCAGAGTGGTGGAAAAAAACAAAACAGAACAGAGGGAGGGAGTGGTCAAAGGGGCCAAATGCAGCAGAAAAATCAAGTCACGTAAGGACTGAAACTGCCCATCGGATTTTCTGGCGACATGGTGGCCTAGAGACTCAGGCTAAGCTTCTTGCTGAAAACAACTAAAAATACTAGACAAAACATATAGTTTTAAAAATTAATGTGTCCGTGAGCTGGCAAACACATGAGAAATGTTCAGGCATGAATGAATGAATGAATGAATGAATGGATGAATGAATGCAGGAAACTACAAAGGTAAGCAAAGCTCAGTAGCTGGCGTTCACCTTGAAGGCATTTTCCTTACCTGGGGGACCTGGGAATTGGTTTGTAAGGGCTCCATGAGCTTATGGTGGGGGTCTACTTGGAACATTCTCCGTAAAGCCAGCACCCCAAAGGACTATGCCCACACCTAGGGCAAACTAGAAATAAACCTTCCCCTCCTTTTCCTAACCTCTTTCCC
>NW_006796183.1:803270-821656 GCF_000442215.2 Lipotes vexillifer
CTCCTTTTCCTAACCTCTTGCCCTCAAACCAGGGGACTACAAAGAAGTTGCCTGCAATCAACTTTAGTACTAAGTGGAAAGGGGGCAACCTCCCCTGAGAATTCTTAACTACAGGAGGGCCCTCAATTCACACTGTTTTAGAAGGCTGAAAAACTTCAAACTGGTTAATTTGTCATGGACATGGACTGCTAGTGGTTCCAGGTGACCAACAGAAGCTCCTTCTCTTCCTCTCCTGGGCTTTGGAATACTCTCCTGAATTTGGGGACCCCCTCCCAGGTTTGTCACAGGTTCTGGCCCCTATATGTCCTATTCTTATCTCTCAGAGGAGAGAAGAACCCATCTGTAACTAGTTCCCAAAGATTCATTCCCCAATTGGCTCTAAGCTATCCTGGATTGCCATCCATGTCTCCTGGAAGTCCCCTTTGCTCTGGTACCCAGAAATGCCCCCGACCCTGCCTGGGGCTCACTTCAATCTGTCCTAGGTGAGTTTATAAAGCATGTTCAGGAGCCACTGTTGGTGAGACTTGGCTTCTTTCTCTGCCAGGGGAACCCCCAGGCACCAGCAAGAAGCCCTAGATTGGAAGCAGGGAGAAAACTCACTTTGACAAAGTTGTGGCCTCTGGGCCAAACCCTAGTCATACACCATCACAGCTTGTCCTTCACTGCAGGAATTACTGTTCTTATTTTTTATAAACTGAGTTTCAGAAGAAGTCAAGGTCTTATGGCTAGAAAGAGGCAGAGACAGGTTTTGAACATAAGCCTAAGTCCAGAATTTGTTCTCTTAACCCTCCCCCCATCCCCCCACCTGCACAATGAGATCTCAGTATCAGGGCCAGGCATTTCACACCCCTATGCACAGACCTGGAATCAGTTACTTTATTTTGACTTCCTGTTTCCTCCTTCCAAATCCCCCCTGCCTCTACTCCTTCCCCTTCAATGTATCATACTAAAGATATATTTTTCTAAAATGCAAATCCAATCATCACTGCCCACTTGAAACCCCATGATGGTTTCATATTGCACTTAGGATAAAGTGTAAACTGTTCCCAACTGAGTCTACTGTTCCCAACTTGTCTTTCCAACCTCATCCCTTCTCCCTTCCTCGCCCCCACAGACATCCCCTTAAAGCAAGCACAAATTACTAGCTATACTTAAAACATTTTCTTTTTTTTAATAAATTAATAAATTAATTTATTTTTGGCTGCATTCAGTCTTTGCTGTGCGTGGGCTTTCTTTTTATTTTTATTTATTTATTTTTAAAATTATTTATTTATTTATTTTTGGCTGCATTGGGTCTTCGTTACTAAGCGCGAGCTTTCTCTAGTTGCGGCGAATGGGGCTACTCTTTGTTGCGTTGCGTGGGCTTCTCACTGCGGTGGCTTCTCTTGCTGTGGGTCACGGGCTCTAGGCATGCGGGCTCAGTAGTTGTGGCTCATGAGCTCTAGAGCGCAGGCTCGGTAGTTGTGGTGCACGGGCTTAGTTGCTCCATGGCATGTGGGATCTTCCCGGACCAGGGCTCGAACCCGTGTCCCCTGCACTGACAGGTGGATTCTTAACCACTGCGCCACCAGGGAAGCCCTCAAACATTTTCTTGATAAAGATTTGTTGAATGACTAGATTCCCACTGGGCTCTGCTTACCAGATAATCAAGCTCCCTCCTCCCCAGTCTCTCGCTGTTCTTCAAGCTCAGATCAAGTCTCTCCTCTTCAGGGAAGCCTTCATCCACCTTCACAGGCCTCAGCGGCTACAGCCAATGCCAGCTTCCTCCACTGAACACAGAGTACAGAGGTCTTTTCCCTTTTGATTTTTTTTTTCCCTGCTGGGAAAGCTGGCAAATGTTAATAAAAGGTGAGGTGGAGGGGTAAGGGGTAGAGACTGCTGGGGTCTGCGGCCAACCAGATCTGTGGCTGATCCCTGCTACCCTAGCTGTGTGCCCAGGGACAAGATAAGCTCAACTTTCCCCAACGTCAGTTTCCTCATCTGAAAACGGTGAATGAAAATACCCACCACAGAGTTGTTGACAGAATTGGGCCTAAGGGGGACTTCCTGATGGCGCAGTGGTTAACAATCTGCCTGCCAATGTAGGGGACACGGGTTCGATCCCTGGTCTGGGAAGATCCCACATGCCATGGAGCAACTAAGCCGGTGCGCCACAACTACTGAGCCTGCGCTCTAGAGCCCGCAAGCCACAACTACTGAGCCCACGTGTCACAATTACTAAAGCCCGCATGCCTAGAGCCCAAGCTCCACAACAAGAGAAGCCACAGCAATGAAGAGTAGCACCCCTTAAAACATTTTCTTTTTTTTAATAAATTAATAAATTAATTTATTTTTGGCTGCATTCAGTCTTTGCTGTGCGTGGGCTTTCTTTTTATTTTTATTTATTTATTTTTAAAATTATTTATTTATTTATTTTTGGCTGCATTGGGTCTTCGTTACTAAGCGCGAGCTTTCTCTAGTTGCGGCGAATGGGGCTACTCTTTGTTGCGTTGCGTGGGCTTCTCACTGCGGTGGCTTCTCTTGCTGTGGGTCACGGGCTCTAGGCATGCGGGCTCAGTAGTTGTGGCTCATGAGCTCTAGAGCGCAGGCTCGGTAGTTGTGGTGCACGGGCTTAGTTGCTCCATGGCATGTGGGATCTTCCCGGACCAGGGCTCGAACCCGTGTCCCCTGCACTGACAGGTGGATTCTTAACCACTGCGCCACCAGGGAAGCCCTCAAACATTTTCTTGATAAAGATTTGTTGAATGACTAGATTCCCACTGGGCTCTGCTTACCAGATAATCAAGCTCCCTCCTCCCCAGTCTCTCGCTGTTCTTCAAGCTCAGATCAAGTCTCTCCTCTTCAGGGAAGCCTTCATCCACCTTCACAGGCCTCAGCGGCTACAGCCAATGCCAGCTTCCTCCACTGAACACAGAGTACAGAGGTCTTTTCCCTTTTGATTTTTTTTTTCCCTGCTGGGAAAGCTGGCAAATGTTAATAAAAGGTGAGGTGGAGGGGTAAGGGGTAGAGACTGCTGGGGTCTGCGGCCAACCAGATCTGTGGCTGATCCCTGCTACCCTAGCTGTGTGCCCAGGGACAAGATAAGCTCAACTTTCCCCAACGTCAGTTTCCTCATCTGAAAACGGTGAATGAAAATACCCACCACAGAGTTGTTGACAGAATTGGGCCTAAGGGGGACTTCCTGATGGCGCAGTGGTTAACAATCTGCCTGCCAATGTAGGGGACACGGGTTCGATCCCTGGTCTGGGAAGATCCCACATGCCATGGAGCAACTAAGCCGGTGCGCCACAACTACTGAGCCTGCGCTCTAGAGCCTGCAAGCCACTACTGAGGCCGCGTGCCACAACTACTGAAGCCCGCGCACCTAGAGCCAGTGCTCCTCAACAAAAGAAGCCACTGCAATCAGAAGCTCACGCACCGCAATGAAGAGGGCCCCCCGCCCCCCCTCACTGCAACTAGAGAAAGCCTGGGCGCAGCAACGAAGACCCAACACAGCCAAAAAATACATATAAATAAATAAATTTTTAAAAAAAAGAATTTGGACCTAAGGTATGTAAAGTACTGTTCCTAGCACTTAAATGTGAGCTATTATTTTAATTACTCATAAAGAGACGTTGCTCCCAAGAACCCGATGAAATTCTCCAAGCACTGTCCATGGTATGTGGTTTCCCAGTTGCTCACTGGGTGGCCCCGAGAGCCATCCTTTTTTATTCCTGAGGCGCGCCAAGCCCCCTTTCTTCTCAGAGTAGTGCAGACGCCTTCCCAGACGGCCCCTTTCCTGGGCCCCAGGTCGTGCCGCCAGCGAAGCACCGGAGTGACCTCTGACCCCCCCCAGCACGCCTCCCCCCGCCCTACCAACACGTACCTTTTCCTCCAGCCTGGGTTCCCAGCTCCACCCACCGGCCCCTTGAGTCACGTCCTCCTAGGAAGCTGCCCCGCAGCGCCTCCCGCCGGTCGGACCTGGAGTGCCTGTTGGCAGCGGTAGGTCTGCGGCTGGCGGGGCTTGGCGGGTCCCGAGCCCACGTGCTCCCCGCCTCCGCCGCAAGGCGCCGCCCTCCCGCTGGGCACAATCCGGACTGCATTTCCCAGGGTGCGCAGCGGCGGGGGCCTTGGCTCGGCGGGGGCCTCGAGCGCCGCGCCGCTCCGCCGCCTGCTCGGGAGCACGCGGGCTGGCGGGAGGACAGGCAGGAACGAAGACCCGGAAAGAGTTTCCGCGCAGTTCCGCCGGGCCGTGCTCTGCTGTGCCGTGCCGAGTCGGGCCAGGGCAGGCGCGGGCTGGGGGTTACGGCCTCTGAGTCGGCGGTGCCGGGGACAGGCGCTCGGGGCATCCCGCGCCTCTCTGAGGTCTCCGCCCCGTCCCGGCTGGGCCAGCTCGCCTGTCAGTCAGTGGGGCGGAGGCAGCGACGGTAGAGGGGTCGGAGCCGGGCACGGAGAAGAGCGCGGGCCAGGCCGAGCGGTGGGGACCTGCTACAGCCCCTTAACTCCACGGACTCTTCGCCCCAGACTTGCGAAGCTGTACCCCCTGCGCTTCGTTGGACGCCTCCGTAACCCGCGAAGGGCTCTCTTCCCCCGTAGCCTCCCACCCCCGTGACCTCTTCCTAGGACCCGAGAGCTCACTCAGAAGAGGGTGTTGTGGGTAGAGACCATCGACCCTGTGACCCCTCACGGGCCAGGGCCTTGGTTTCCCTCAGGCCTCCCTCCCCTGTGACTCCCTCCTCATAGCTTCTGGGGACAGAACCCTGACCTACCACCAGGACCCCTGCCTGCGAACTCCTCACTGATGGCTTCCTCCTAGGAGTCCCCCTCAGTGGGTCTCCTCCTAAGAGCATCCCTTTTGGCCTCTGGCAAGCCCCCCCGCCAACCGAGGTGGGGGAGGCCTCGGCAGCCATGCTCGCCCTGGGCCCCCTGTCACCCCACCACTCCCTGGGCACCGAAGCCGGAGTCTAGCAGGGGGCCAGCAGCCAAGAGGCTGGGGCAGGAGACAGGTCACGGTCCACCTCCCTGCTGGGGAGGGAGCAAAGATGGAGCGGCGGGAGGAGCAGCCGGGGGCTGCAGGGGCCGGAGCAGCACCAACCTTGGACTTCACTGTGGAGAACGTGGAGAAGGTATGAGGGCCCTGGGGTGGGCACTCCAGTGACAGAGCAGAAGTTCTGGGGACTGACACTAATGCCAGAGCCCAGGCTTGGGCTGGGTGCCCGTTGGGATGGTGCCTCCAGAGCACCTGGCATTTGCTGTCTCTCTGGGCAGGCAGGACAGCAATGTAATGGTGTCTTAATAGGCTATTTTGGGCTTTCCTTAGACATGGGTCCTCTGTGGATATTCTAGGGTCTTGGGGTGGTCCTTCCAGGGTGCTGACGGTTTAGACCTCCAGCCAGACTGGCTATTCTCCAGCTCCATGGGAACGGCATGAGCAGTGCAGTAAGAAACCAAGGACCCGGGAGACCTGCAGCTCAGTCTCCAGAAACCATAGTGATATTGAGCCGTCCCGGACCTGTTTTGTTGAGCCAGGGGCTCAGAAAATAATCTGGAACTAAAACAATCTGGGTTATGTTTTCACTCTTCCTTGGAGAAGGGTCCTTCCTTTATTGGATGGAGGCCAGACCACTCCTGGGCAGGCAGGAGTAGGGTTGGCCCCCTTTGTTTTGTGCTGGGTCCAGGGAGCCTGGTCCTGCTGGCAGCTTCAGAGTTCTTCCCTACTCACCTGCCCACCTGGCTTCCTGCCATGGCACTCCCAGTTTCCCCCACTGCCCAGTCCATCTTTTTTGAACTGCTTCTCTGTTTCTTTTCTGGGTTCTGCCCCCAGAGGCCTGGAATGCGGAAATGCATTTCCCCTGGGATGAATGGGGAGATGGGGCTACCTTGCTGGAAAGCAGAGAATGGCTGCAGATATTCGTTTGTTATTCTTAAGCCCTGATTACCATACCCAATAGTGAGGATGTGTCTCTCTGCTTCTGTTCTCTGCCTGCCTCAGCATCCCTGAGGGTCCAAACAAGGGACAGTGGCCATAACTGGCTGTCAGGGATACAGACAGGGCTAAGTCTACTTGGATGGAGCCTGCTTAGGGGGTGAGAGTCATAGCCTCACTCTTCCACCCCCTGGGGCCGGGCTGTGTTGGCATGGTGGCGTACTGTTCCATGTGCTACCAGGGAGATAAACCACTGTTTTCTTACTGTGTGAAGTCCTGATGGAATTGGGACCCTGGGGATTTGGCTAGTTGAAAGCTCCAGGCTAGGCGTTTGCCAGGGCTGCAGGCCAAGACTTCTCTGGACCAGCTTTTTGGACCCTCTCGTGTGCTCTCTGAGGAGTGTTCTCACCCTCCTCTCCAGTTTGTCTCTGCCCTAGGGCTGCCTGGCAAAGTCTTAGTCCTGCTCAGATTTCACAGTGGCTTTGGTGCCAGCATCTGGAGTGACCTAGGGATGATCCTGGGGGAGCTAAATGGAGCTGTTGGAGTAGATGAGAGCAGCTGTGCCTGGGAGGGTTGGGGGGGGCCCCTCAGCCTGTTTCATACTCTTCTCAGGTTTAGCTTCTTCCCTATGGAGCCATTCCTTCCACCTGGGCCTTGCCCTTTACTTCAGGTGCTTCCCCTTTGGGGAACTCAGCCTCCTCTTTTGCTACTTTCCTGTGGAAGTTCGTTTTCTGAACCCATAATGTTTGCTATAAGGAGAAGAAATTATGGTAGAGTATGGGCAAAGTTCAGGCACTCAAGATATCGGCAGGACTCCAGGCCCAGGAAACACTGCAGAACCCTGAGCTCTCCCTTCCTGCTCAGCCCCCCAGTCAGAAAGAGAGAGCAGTCTTGCAGGACCAAGTCCTGCCCTCTGTTCTGGGCTCTGGCAGGATCCAGAGTAGCCAGCACCTGCTCAGTCCTGTGCTGTCCTGCAGGCGCTGCACCAGCTCTACTACGACCCCAACATTGAGAACAAGAACCTAGCTCAGAAGTGGCTGATGCAGGCCCAGGTCTCCCCACAGGCCTGGCACTTCAGCTGGCAGCTCCTGCAGCCCAACAAGGTGCCTGAGATCCAGTACTTTGGGGCCAGTGCCCTGCACATCAAGATCTCTCGCTACTGGAGTGACATCCCCACTGACCAGTATGAGAGTCTAAAGGCACAGCTCTTCACCCAGATCACCCGCTTTGCCACTGGCTCCAAGATTGTGCTGACTCGGCTGTGCGTGGCACTGGCCTCGCTGGCTCTCAGCATGATGCCTGATGCTTGGCCGTGTGCTGTGGCAGATATGGTACGGCTCTTCCAGGCTGAGGACTCACCAGTGGATGGCCAGGGCCGCTGCCTGGCCCTGCTAGAGCTGCTGACAGTGCTGCCCGAGGAGTTCCAGACCAGCCGCCTGCCCCAGTATCGCAAAAGCCTGGTGCGGGCCAGCCTGGCAGTGGAGTGCGGGGCTGTCTTCCCGCTGTTGGAGCAGCTGCTGCAGCAGCCCAGCTCACCCAGCTGTGTGCGTCAGAAGGTGCTCAAATGCTTTTCCAGCTGGGTGCAGCTGGAGGTGCCCCTGCAGGACTGTGAGGCGCTCATTCAGGCTGCCTTCGCTACTCTGCAGGACTCGGAGCTCTTCGACAGCAGTGTGGAGGCCATTGTCAATGCCATCTCGCAGCCTGATGCCCAGAGGTGAGCCAGTCCCCACCTTCCGGAGATGGACAGTCTGCTTGGCCAGCCACGCATCCATCCATCCATTTGTTCAGTAAACACTAATTGAGTGCCTACTGCATACTTGGTCCTATGCTAGAAATAGGTCCTATTCTGGAACCAAACAAGACATGGTCCCTGTCCTTATGGTTCAGAGAGGGAGACAGACATCAGACAACTAACTATGTAATGAATTATTCCATGAAAATATTTGACTCTTCCTTCTCTTTCTCTCAACCATGCAGTCACAAAGTTCTGGTGTTCTGCTTCTGACTATGTTGTGTATCTGTTTTTTCCATTTCCACTACCACCACCCTGGTGTAAGCTGTCCTCGCCTCTCTCCCCAGAATACTGAGGGACTTCCTTACCAGTCCCCTGGTTTTCACACTTATACCCTTCATTGCCCACCCAGCACCCAGAGCAATCCTTTAAAAATGAGGATCTAATCTTTCCTTTCTGCTCAGAAATCTCCAGTGGGTCCTCACTGCTCTTAGGATAAAGTTCAGAATCCTCAACGTGATTCACAGGGGCACTGCACAACATGGCGTCTCCAGCCTTGTCTCCTACCGTGCTCCCTGCTTTCTTCACTCTCACACAATCTCTTCAGTTCTGTGAGTGTCCCAGGCTCCCTCTAGCCTCTGAACCATCACATGTACTTGTCACATCACTGCTTCCTCAGCTGAAACTTCACTTCCTTAAGGAAGTCCTCATGATTTTTAAGACTCAGTTTGGTCTCTGTTATTTTATCTTAGAGCTCCCAGTGTGTTTCCTTCTTAGCCTGTAACACAGTTTCATTATAAATTAATGTATGTCTCCCCATTAGTCTCTCAGCATTGTGAGGACAGTCACTCTGTCATTTTATTTTGTCACACTGTGCCTGGCAGCACTTGGTAGCATTCATTATTTTTTGAACGGATGAAAAGTAGGAGTTGCCTGAGTGGTGAGGGGTGGGGGTGGGGTAGGAAGAGGTTGGAAGGGGAGGGAGTGTTTCAGGCTTCGGGAGCTACAGCAGGTGCAAAGGCCTGTGGTGGGCAGCACCGCCATACATTACACTCACTGAAAAAAGGTGAGTATAATGAGATGCTTCTTCAGCAAGTGTTGCTTGAGCGTCTGTTTATGTGTGGGGCCCTGGGCTGAGCACAGGGAGCCTAAAGATGGGTTGATTTCTGCAAGATAGGAGCTCACAATCTAGTAGACACTTGGGTGGGCAAGTAGAGCCTATGTGATGAACGCTCTAATGGAGGGAGCGGGTGGCTTTCAGAACCCAGAGGAAGCATTTAACCCAGTCTGAGGGTTATTAAGGGCTTCTCAGAGAAAGTGACAATAGAGCTGTGCTTTGAAGGCTGTGTAACAGTTAGCCAGATGGAGGTGACGGATATGGGGAGGACCTTCCAGACAGATGGAAGAGCCCAAGCAAGGGAAGGGTGTCAGAGAGCCTGGTGAATAGGTGTGATTAGACAGCAGAGTATAAGGGCCAGTGGTAGGAGATCCAGGCCCAGATCATGCAAGACCTTGCTGGCCAGGCTTAAGATTTTGGTCTTCATCCTGAGGATGATGTAAAGCTATTAAAGGATTGTAAGCAGAGAAAATGGCATGATGGCATTTTTGGTATAAGTTGGATTGGCCAGGGCAAGACTGGAGGCCTGACACTTAACATTTCAGAGAAGATGCTTTGGGAATGCTGGGCAGAACCAGCGGGGAAGATACCACTGAAAGAGATGGCCTGGGGAAGTGGTTGATAGTTCTAGCCTTGGCATTAGTCATGTCTGAGTTTGAATCCCAGAGGGTTCGCCTCCTAGATCTGAGACCTTGGGCAAACCACTTTTAAGCCTCAGTTTCTATCATCAGTAAAATGGGTGTGATCATATTACAGAGTTTAAGTAGGATAATGTGCCCAGGGCCTGCCGCTGGTATTCTGTGGAGAATATTTTGGTATGAGGATTAAATAAGAGAATGTCTGTGAAAGGTTTAGCATGGTTCCTGGATACTCCGTAAACGGCAGTGACTAGTATTTGGTATCATTATTGCATTGGCAGTTAGTATGAGCCCTTTCCTATGGCTTCTCTGGTTTTCCAACTTCAGGTGGGTACCAAGTCCCAGGTCAAGGCCTTTCTTGGCTGGCTGGGCTCAGACAGTTGGTGGCTGAGGGGAATTGGCAGGGCCAGTGCGTGGGTGATGTGGGGTGTCCTTGGATACACCCAGGTTTACCCGGCTAGCCAGTGTCGAGGGCTTTGGCAGGTAATTGATGCCACTTCTCTGAACGAATGAGCAAGCAAGGAGCCAGTGAGGGAACCTATAGCCTCCTGAGCGCCCATTGGCTGCAGCCCCCTTGGTTGCTTAGCAACTCTCCCCATTTTCTCAACTCTGCTCCCAGAGCTCTAATTGCAGGTCTGGGCTGAGCTCTGTGTGAGTGGCAGTCAAGGAGTCCCAGCAGCCCTGCCCCAACAGCTCGAGCTGACCAACAGGAGCCAGGCCTTTTGAACCCAGGCTCAGCCATGGTGCTTAAAGACATCCGCTCTATCTCCCTCCCCCACACCTAGAAGCCTCAAGGCCTCAGGCCCGTGTCTGCTCAAGGTCTCAGGCACAGGTGCCCAGGTGGTAGGAAATCTATGCAAGAGTTTCCCCCATGGGTGGGCTGCATCCAGCCTGGAGTCAGTGTTGGGCCTTGCTCTGTTTAGTCTGTTTCCTAGCTTTGGCTTGAGAAAGTCACCTTCAGTGGCTTTGACTTCTGGGTCATCCAGCCACTACCTCCCGAGGTGTCCTGACATCCGCTCCCCTTGGCTGAGCCTGCACTCAAGTTACCATTTTCCCACCCCTCCACAGCTGCTGCTGCTTGCCTGGCTCTCTCTCCTTTGAAAAAATATTTTTTTTCCTGAGATTTGTTTTTAATCCTGGAAAAGCTTTTCACTGGGGGCTGGGGAAGGGAAAGAAGGTGAATTAGACAGGCTCTTGGGGGCTCCCATCAGTTAGAACTTGAGATATGGGCTGAGATCTCCATAGATCCTTTGGGGAAATTCAGGTTGGGCCTTGGAAACAGAAGCAGATCTATAGCTGTGTAAGGAGCTGTCTTAGCCTGGAATCTGTCTCTAATTTGTTCTGTGACCTTGAGTAATACTCTGAGCTCTACTGGGCTCTACTCCTTGATTTATCCTATTATGAGGTATAGATGAGACAAATTAAGAACTTTCATTGAGTACCTACCGTGTACATGAAGTTTGAAGGTGTGAGGGAACCTTGGAATACAGTGGGGATGCTGTGAGGGTAGGGCACTACCTCCTGAACCCGTCTCAGCTACTGGGGAGTTTGTGGGCCATGGCCTTGGCCCTGCCCCTGCCCCTACTCATTGTGCCAGAGTCTGGTCTGAAGGTGCCCATTGTCTTGTGGTGCAGCCTGTGTCAGGGCCATGAGACTGAAGCTATCCCCACTGTCTCCAGGCAGCACCCTCTGGAGCTGTCTCTGGGCTGTGGGTACCCTAGTAGGGACGTCTTGTCCCACCAGAACCAGGATGTGGAGAAAGCCAACATCCTGGACTGGTTGCCTCTTGTCCTTCTCATCCTCCCACCTAAGGTTATGGGGCTACCGCCTAGCAACCTGCTTGGGGCAAGTCCAGATAGAACTCCTTCTGGACCCTCAGTAACCCCTCCCCTCCATAGATTGCTATGGTGACTCTATGATTGACAGCAGAGGGATCCCCCCCCCCCCCCCCCCCCCCTGACTCTGACGGGACCTCTACACAGCAGCCCAGCCGACAGCCCGCAGGGTAGCGCATGCTCTCACCTCTCCATTCTCTGATCAAAATATAAAGTTTCCTTTGCTTCTGAACCAAACTCAGTCCCCCCCCCCCCCCGCCCCGAGAGTATCACTTCTCTGCTTAGTCTCATCTCCACAAAGCAGGTTTCTGGGAATGGAGCTAGCCTTCTCTCAGCCTCCTTTGTATACTCTGCTTCCTCTGCTCCTTCTTTAGGCATCATTGTGCTCTTTTCTCTCATTCAACACTTTCTTCTTGGGCAATTCTCATGTACTCCCATTGCCGTTTGCTGATGTTTCCAAAATCTATGTCTCTTGCTCAAACCTCTCCATCGGGCTTCAGGTTTTTATCTCCAACTCTCTGGACACTTCTACCTGCCTATCTCACCAGGTACCTCTGATTCAACATGCCTAACATTGAACTTACCACCTTCTGGCCTCCCATTAAATTTATTACTGTCCCCCTCTACCTGCTCCTCCAGGTCTCAGTAAGTACCTCCACCAAGGAGAGTTGTTCTTGACTCTTCCCCATCCTCATATCCCTGTTTTGCCTCTAAGCTCCCTCTGAGTTCATCATCTACTTCTCTCCCTTCCTTATTGCCACCAGAGTCCTTAGGAGTTAGGATTTGGTGGTAGGGGGTGGAGTGGAAGGTGGAGGCTGATGCTCTCAGGAGCTGTTGCTGCCTTCTAAAGTCTTTAACGGGACTCCTCAGCCTGTGTTACCTCTTCTGTCTCCCACCCTCATTCAGTCTCCCCTGACACTGACTGTATTAGTTTCCTAGAGTTGCCATAATAAAGTGCCACACACTGGCACACACAACAGAAATTTATTGTCTCACAGTTGTGGAGGCTAGAGGTCTGAAACAAGGTGTCAGCTCCGTCTGAAACCTGTGGGAGAATCCTTCCTTGCCACCTCCTAGCTTCTGGTGCTTTGCTGGCAATCTTTGGTGTTCCGCTCGGCTTGCAGCTGCATAATTCCAGCCTCTGCTTTTATCATCACGTCATTCTCCCTGTAGGTCTCTGTCTTCACATGAATGTCTTTTAAGAACACCAGTCATACTGTATTAGGGCCACCCCCTACTCTGTGTTCTAATCTACAGTGACCCTATTTCCAAATCAGTCACATTCTGAGGTGCTGGAGGTTAGGGCTTTAACATCTTTCTGAGGGGGACACAATTCAATCCATACAGTCTGTTCTCTGGTCCCCCAAAATTTATGTCCTTCCCGCATGCAAAACGCATTCACCTCATCCCAGCTTCCCCAAAAGTCTTAACCCATTTCAGCATCAACTCTGAGTCTAACCGGAGGACACAAGTCCACCCATAACACTTAACCTTCTCGTACTTCCTTCCCAGAATTCTTCTGGAAGTCTCTGACCTAAGGTTCTTCTCAAATTGGGCAGCATCAAACCTGCCGTGTAGGCCCTGACCTCTTTTTCACTTTGGGTTTGATGTGGGAAGGAAGGGGGCTTTGATGGACGACAGGGAAATTGTGCCTTTCTCTTAAAGCTGGTGGGGGATGGGCAGACAGCTATGATGGGTCTCCTCACCTTATGCCTCCAGGTATGTGAACACACTCCTGAAACTCATCCCGCTGGTACTGGGACTGCAGGATCAACTGCGACAGGCAGTGCAGAATGGGGACATGGAGACCTCCCATGGCATCTGTCGCATTGCTGTGGCCCTGGGCGAGAACCACTCCCGGTGAGGAGAGGGGCAGCTGGGGGTGGGATAGTAGGGCCCTCTAAGAAGTGGGGGAGGTGGAATGACCTCCCCATGTCTCCTCCCTCCCAGGGCCTTGCTGGACCAAGTGGAGCACTGGCAGAGCTTTCTGGCCCTTGTCAACATGATCATGTTCTGCACGGGCATCCCTGGCCACTTCCCTGTCAATGAGACCACCAGCTCCCTGACCCTCACCTTCTGGTACACGCTGCAGGTGTGTCATGTGACCTTCAGTAGGACTGGGCCATGATGGAAGAAGGTGGATCAGGGGCTTCTCTGGCTAACTCTCCTCCCTGGCTCTCTCAGGATGACATTCTGTCCTTTGAGGCAGAGAAGCAGGCTGTGTACCAGCAGGTATACCGGCCAGTCTACTTCCAGCTGGTAGATGTGCTTCTGCACAAGGCCCAGTTCCCTTCTGATGAAGAATATGGATTCTGGTCCTCAGATGAGAAGGAGCAGTTCCGAATTTACAGGTGATGGTAGCAGGCCAATCCTAGCTCTAAAGGGAGTCCTGAAATAATGAAGGCAATGAGGGGAGGGGCCCAAGGCCAGGCTCCCTGAATCCTGGGGCTCCTTTCTCTATAGGCACTTTGGCAGGGCTCTGAGGGAACTGAGCTTGGGGGAAGCATCCAGGCGGTGTATAAGACCTTTATCTGCTTCTCAGGGTGGACATCTCAGACACACTCATGTATGTCTATGAGATGCTGGGGGCCGAGCTGCTCAGCAACCTCTATGACAAACTGGGCCGTTTGCTTACCAGCTCAGAGGAGCCCTACTCCTGGCAGGTACCTCCCCAGCCTGATTCCCTCAGCCCTCCCAGACCTGTCGCACCCCCCTCCTGAGCCAAGCCAGTGGCATCCTCTTTTCCCAGCACACAGAGGCCCTGCTCTATGGCTTCCAATCCATCGCGGAGACCATCGATGTCAACTATTCTGATGTGGTGCCCGGGCTCATTGGCCTCATCCCACGGATCAGCATCAGCAATGTGCAGCTGGCGGACACTGTCATGTTCACCATTGGTGAGACCTGGCACACACCCATGAGCACATTCCCAGAGCCAAGGCACACATCCCCAGCCACAGCCATCCTGCTGGGTCCTATCCAAAGTGGGAGACATACATGCCCACACACACAATCAGAACTGCAGCCAACTGACTGTCCTGGCATGTCTAGGGGTCCTTGCTACAGTGCACTGAGCTGCAATTCAGTGAGGCTAGTTCACTGTCACTGAAATAGCAGCGCTGGGCCTCTACTGCATAACTCCTTCCTGCTTCTCAGGTGTAAGGCTCATGTTTGAGCATGTGCGTGCATGTTTGCCCATTCAGTCCTCTGAATGAACAGCACTCCGTACAGGGGCTGCAACTCCACCTTGCCAGGAGCTCTGCCTGCCTCACAGGGACATGGTACACAGCCAGCCTGGCCTGCCTCAGATGTCTTGCCTTCTCCCTTCTTCCCCCAGGAGCTCTGTCTGAATGGCTGGCTGACCACCCTGTTATGATCAACAGCGTTCTACCCTTAGTACTGCATGCCCTAGGCAATCCCGAGCTCTCTATCTCTTCTGTGTCCACCCTCAAGAAGATCTGCCGAGAATGCAAGTATGACCTGCCGCCCTATGCTGCCAACATCGTGGCTGTCTCCCAGGTATGCGGGGGCCCTGGGTGTGTAGCTGGGCCTCAGGGCACACTCTGCCCTGTGCTGACACCATATTCCTTTTTTTCCCCAGGATGTGCTGATGAAACAGATCCATAAGGTGAGTGGGGTATTGTGGGGAGCTGTAGAAATCCCACCTTCTGCCTTTGCGCCTTATCCTCTGTTCTCAGAACCTTCCCCAAGAGGTTCATTCTTCCCACCCACAACCAGGTGTGTCTGGGACTGACCCTCGATGTTCTGCCCCACAGACGAGCCAGTGCATGTGGCTGATGCAGGCACTGGGCTTCCTGCTGTCGGCCCTACAAGTGGAGGAGATCCTTAAAAACCTGCACTCGCTCATCTCGCCGTATATCCAGCAGCTGGAGAAGCTGGCAGAGGAGATAGTGAGTGAGCTGGTGTGCGCGCGTGCGCGCGTCTGTGTGTGCATGCGTGTGTGAGTGTGTGCGTGTGTGTGGCTGCGGAGCAGCAGTGGGACTATGGGACTTCCCTTCATGTTGGCTGTGACTGCTGAGGGGTGGGGCTTGAGCTGGCAGTCAGGGCTGGGAGACCCAGAGCTTGGTTCCCTTCTCCCTGTAGCCTAATCCCTCCAACAAGCTGGCCATTGTCCACATCCTGGGGCTTCTCTCCAACCTCTTCACCACGCTGGACGTCAGTCATCATGAAGATGATCATGAAGGCTCTGAGCTCCGGAAGCTGCCAGTGCCGCAGGGACCCAACCCTGTGGGTGATGTTGTCATTGCTATTGCCCCCCCCAACCCTGTGGTAATGTTATAGTCAACCCCTGAACTCTACGGGTAATATTGTCATTGTGTCCCTGGCCCCATGGGGCATGATGCATTTGGTCCTCTGACCCTGTGAATGACCCTACCATTGCCCCTTGCTCTGTAGGGAGTGATGTCATTGTCTCAGTCCTGTGGGTGATGTTGTCTTTGTCCTCCCCACCTGGGGTGGTGGTATAGTGTCTCCCTTCTCCCCATGGGGGACACCGACATTATCCTACAACCCCAAAGTGATGTAATTATGGACCCCTGTTTAACCGCCAACTCTGTGAGGCCTTCTACTTCAGCATTCGCTGTCCCCTACGGGCACCCCACATGTAATAGTTCTTGCCTTTGAGTTGCTCCTAGTCTAGAAGAAATACATATAAACAGATTGTCACAGAGCAGTGTGATAAGTACTGCAGTAGGCTCGGGCACAAAAGGGATTGGGATGACCACTTAACAAGCTGTTTGGTCTGGGGCAAGCCTCAGCTTCCCATTCAAAACTATGAACATCAAGATATCTGGTGCTCATCTCATAGAACTGTGCTGAACAGCAGGGGTGGTCTTGATTGAAAGTACTTTGCATACCATAAAGCTCTGTACAGATGTGAGGGACTGCCTTGGTCATTGTTCCAAGTATCCCCTCCAGGGTTTCTCCTGGAGAAAAGGAAGCCACAGTATCCTGGTCCCTGTACTCAACTCCCCACCCCAGTTTCAGTTACCCTTTTGGCTCCAGACCAAACCGAGGCCACTGTCCTCCCACAGAGGCCCTTCTCCTATGGTAGTCATCATCCTGCCTTCCCTCACCTCCCAGGACCTCAGGCTGCTCTCTGCTCCACCATAAGTTGCTCATATCTACGCATCCCCTGGGGCTCTCTACCCTAAGCCTATCTGGGTGAGACAGCATCTCTGCTTCTTCAGGGGCTAGCCCATAGGCCTTTGGCACTAAAATACTTTTACTGAGCAGTAGATAGGGAGTGACTTTTTTAAAAGGTTATCTTTTGAAGCACTTATAATATGCCTGCTTTGCAGTTTGAGGCTTCCTCTAAGGTGATCCCCAGAATTGAGGGTATCCTCTTTCATTCATGGGGATTCAGCAAAGCACTCCTGCCCCCAGGGTCCCATGCACTGAGTCCTCAATGGGCAGTCTGGGGTAATAGATTCGAACTCCTGGCCTACTTCCAGCTACTGAGTAGTCCTTCTTGGGTGGGTGAGAGTGGTAGTGGGGGCACCTCACTTCCTCCTTTGTCTTCAGGTGGTGGTGGTACTGCAGCAGGTCTTCCAGCTTATCCAGAAGGTGCTGAGCAAATGGCTGAATGATGCCCAGGTGGTGGAGGTGAGTCCTGACCCTTGCCATCAGCCCCTGTGGTGACTTTGCTCAGAGGTGGAGCAGAAGAAGGTGTTGCCGCCCCACCTCGGCTTGAGATGACCTGGAGGAAGTAAAGGAGATGAATCCTGCCCCATAGACACAGGGATTCTCTGGGGAAGACATTCAGAGCTTCCCAGCATCACAAGAAGTGCTCGACCCCAGGACTGTGATGCTGGGGCTGAGTGACGGGGATCCATTTTAGCATCAGACACCTGCCTTTGTTCTGTTCAGTTCAGAAGTTTCTCACTACTGTTGCTCCCTGAGAGGCAATGGTGAGGATGTAAGTAGCAAGGGTTAAGTTACAAATTTCCATCCTCAGCCCCTCTGAGAAGGGCCTTTTAGCCTCCTGCCTTCCAGGGTGAGGGTCAGACTTGCCTACCTTCCTTGGTTCGCAGAGCCAGGCAGGGCTTGTAGATTAGGGCCCATTTTTAGGCCTCCTCTGTGCAGGGCCTCAGTTCTGCTCCAGCCAATGGTGACCTGCTGACCAGGGCCCCTTTGCTTTCTTCCCAGGCGGTATGCGCTATCTTTGAGAAGTCAGTTAAGACGCTGCTGGACGACTTTGCCCCCATGGTGCCACAGCTGTGTGAGATGCTGGGTCGGATGTACAGCACCATCCCTCAGGCCTCCGCTCTTGACCTCACTCGACAGGTGGGTCTTCTGGTGGATGCAGTAGTGTTTGGGATGTCATCCCAGGCAGAGATCTGACACAGGGGTTGGGCGGGTGGGTGGAGTGGGGTGGATGGCTTCTCTGGCAGGGGTTCTCACCTGCATCCCAGGGATGTTGGCCTATCCTGGTGGGCCAGGGCCTCAGCTGACCGGCATTTCCTGCTTTGTTGTAGCTGGTCCACATCTTTGCTCATGAGCCTGCCCACTTTCCCCCAATTGAGGCCCTCTTCCTGCTCGTCACCTCCGTCACACTCACCCTCTTCCAGCAAGGTAGGTCCTGACCAGGGTCTCCGCTGCTGCCGCCACTGCCACTGCCTCTGCTTCCCCAACTGGGGAGCCAAAGCTGCCCACTCTGTTCTCCTCTCTCCCCTGAGTTGTACCTGGGACTTGATGGGAAAGTAACGGGATCAAGCACAGCACAATTGTCACCTTACAGATAGTTGACACCTTAGGTTGAAGTGGACAAGAGAGTGAATGATGACTTCTACTGGCCTGCTGGACTCAGGGCCAGTCTGGATGTGGGGGAAGATGGGGCTGGAAGCTCTGAGGGACTTGGGGCACCAGGCTGACTCCATTTCCTTTGGGATAGAATGAAAAGTGGAGAGAGCGTGGCTTCAAAGTCAGATAGACCTAGATTCTAAGCTCATCACCACCAACTAGTTGTGTGACCTTGGGCAAGTCACTTACCTTTTCAGAGCCTTCATTCCCATATCTGTGAAATGGAGATTTTCAGATATTCAATAGGATTGTTACAGGTATTAAAGTAGCATCTTTTGGGCCCCTGGCTTGGGGTTTTTGCACACGATGTACTCAGTGATTGCTGGTTCCTTTCCCT
>NW_006796183.1:821814-826984 GCF_000442215.2 Lipotes vexillifer
CCTACATTGAGACTTATTCCTTTCTAGGCCAAAATCCTTTGGCTGTGGTCCCAGTGCCCCATTCACTGTGGCCCTCTCCCTGAGAGAAGTCGGGAGAAGGGGGCTCCAGGCTTCCCCTGCTGCCTAACCCAGGCTTCTCACTCAGAAAGGAAACAGTGTTGTTCCTCCAGCCTCCTGAGTTTTGCCTGGATTTGTGGTCACAGATTTGAGGCTCACCAGGAGTCTCAGCTGGAGCTAGAGCGCTCTCTGCTTCTGTCCTCGGTGTCTGGTCCCATGATGCTGGCCTCTGCTCTGGTGGGCCATGGGTAGTTTCCAAAGTGGGGAAAAAACCTGAGCCAGAAACCCGGTTGTGGTCATCCTCAGCGCCACCTCTCCCCCTCCTCGTATCCAGCTGGGGACAGGTCGTGGTGGTCCTTCAGCCTGCCCACTTCTCCCCACCCTCTACGGCCACTGCTCCAGTGTACGGTGCCATCTGGATCAGCTCAGCAATCTTCTAACTGGTTTCCCTGACATCTGCCCTTCTCCAATTCATTCTGCACCATGCAGCTGTAATTTTTATAAGACACAAATCTGAGCATTTTCCCTCCTTGGCTTAAAGCCCTTCTGTTGCTCCCCATTACTGTGGGGTTATCGTCCCACTGCCCTCCACATGACATAGCTCCTGCCTACTTCTCAGAGTCCATTCCTGAATGGCTCCAGCAGTTCAGCCACCCTGATTTTTCCTCACCGTGTCCCGTTTGATCCCTATGCCTTGCTCCTCTGCCTGGATTGCCCTGTGCCCTTTACTGGGTGAGCTCTCGCCCCTCCCTGCCTTACCCATGCATCAGTCCTTGGAAGCTCCTCTGAGGCAGAGCTGGGTGCTTCTGACCTTGTGCCAAAACTGCATCGGGCATGCACTGCTGATACAGCACTGATCACACTCAGTAAGCAGCTCCCATGTCTGTCTCTCTCCCTGGACTAAGCCCCTCAAGGGCAGGCTTGGCTCTCTTCCCTCTGCGTCCGTCAGAACAAGGCCAGCATAGAGTAGGCACCAGACGCTGTTGAAGAAAGGAGGACGAGGGCTCCTTGCCCTTGGAGCCTTTCTTCCTCGCTGTCCGGCCCACCTCTAGCAGGGTGGCTGCTGAACTCCAGACCTGCCGTCTGCAGGGCGACCCAGGCATGGGGCACACCGGGCTTCATTTTCCAAGACTTGAGTAACTTGGGGCACAGATGTGGAAGGGACGTGCTTTATCGGTGGCTCCTCACAGCCCAAAGGAAGCAGGGGAGAGATTATTATCAACTTGACAGTCGGGGAAACCGAGCGTCTGTGGCTTGCGCAAGATCACACAGCTGCTTAGTGGTGTCTCAGGCAGGGGTTCCCGCAGCACCTCCTCCTGAGAGTGGAGCGGTGGGCAGGACCTCCAGGCGCACGCCTCGTCCGTGCCACAGGTGTCCTCAGAACTGGAAGCAGAGTAGTGTCCAACATCCTATCTGTTGGGCTTGTTGGTTGTCTTACAGGACAGGATGGTCCCCTCACCTGCTATGCTGTCCCAGCCTTGCCGTACTTTCCTCGGGCTCTGCCCTCCCACCACACTGTGGGGTGACTGGTTTCCCTCTTTCCTCGTGCATCCAGATAGTGGGAGCTGGTGGTCAGCCCTGAGCCTGGCTCTCTGCTGGGTCTGTGTCCATGTGGAGGGGCTTTGTGGTTGGGGCTCTCATTTTTGGCCTCATGATGCAGTTGCCTCCCCTAGGCCTTGCCAGTGGCTTGCCTGGCCATCCCCACAGCATATGGGGCACTGCAGTACTCAAGAAGCAGTCTTCTGGTTTAAGAGAACCCAACAGATTCCTTTCTTTGGCTAAACCAAGAGCCCTAAGGCTGTGGAAGGGAGGGGGCGCCTGCTCAGACCATGATACACGGCCCTTTCCAGGGCCTGCAGCCAGGCTTCCAAAGGCAGTACCAAGGACCGACCTCCCACCAGCCCTGCCCTCCTCTTTGATGGCTAGTGATGGGGAGGTATGTGCTAGGAAGCAGTGTAGGGCCACTACAGCGTGCCAGAGGCCACAGCAAGAGTCTGGGGGCTGTTTGTCCAGCTACATGGTGGCCAGCGTTGCTCGAGCATCACAGGGTCACTTGGGGACTGACCTGAGGAGGAGCGGGGAGTAGGTGGAAGGCCCCTCGGGAGGGAGCTGGGGCAGACCGTTCTTCACTTTGCCGTCTCTTTCTGTTGGGCTTCTCCCAGTTCATGGTTTTTGTATGTTTTGTTTCTTTATCTTGCTTCCTGCTGCTCATGTGCCCCCATGCTGTCTCCCTGCAGGCTCTCAGTCCCACATAACTATATGAGGTTGAGTTGCTGTTTGTATAATTTTTTCTTAAGTTCCATCTTTATTATATTTTAGGGCCCAGGGATCATCCTGATATTGTTGATTCATTTATGCAACTCCTGGCACAGGTGTGTTTTAGTTTTATTCATTCACGTTCTGTTCTCTCTCTTTCTCTTTCTCTTATGTTGAAATTCAATTTAAGCCTATTTTTAGCTTTCTGTTGACAAATTTTTTTTTTCTGTTCAGTTGAATAGAGTTTCTTCATCTGTTTCCGTGGAAGTTGACAACCCAACATCCTCCTTTAGTGCCCCTTTGCCTCAACTAGCTCAGTCCTCCACAGAGACCAGGGAGAGGCTGATCCCGAAGGGAGGGAGCTGGGCTGGCCTGGGGGCTGGGGAAGGGAGGGGGTGGTAACTGTGCCCAGCAGCTCCTGTGGGGCTGGGGTGGCCGAGGAGTTCAGGGGCAGGACCGGAGTTGAAGGGCCTGGGGTTCATTGTCCCCGTGCTCCTGCCGGGAACTGCCTGCCTCAGTGCCCCCAGCCTGCTCTCGAGAGGTAGGCTGGGAGGAGCTCCGAGGGAGGGGCCGAGCTGAATGTGCTGCGGTGGAGCCCAGAGCTTGGCTGTCGCTGGGCTGTCAGACAGATCCTGCTGCTGCTGGGAGGTGGGGTGCTGGCTTCATTGTGAGACGTGTCTGGTGTGTGTGTCGGACCTTACTTGTATGTTTTGAGTTTGGTTTGGGAAGGGAGCGGAAATCACGTGGCTGCCGTAAGTAGTACGTGTATTGTGTTGAGTGTCAGGATAGATGTGTAGTTGAAGTGTGGGCCTGGGCATTGTTGCGTGTTGTGTGTTGATGTGCATTAGGCATTGATGGAGTTTGAATATTGATGCGTGTTGGAGGCGTGTGTGTTGGGCTGTGGGAGTGTGTGTTATGGAGGGTAGGCGTATGTACGGTAGTGGTGTCTGTATTAGGGGTTGTATGTTTGAGAAGATATATATGTCGGGCTGTGGGAATGTGGGGTTAGTATGATGGGGGGGTTCTATGTGTCAGAAAGTTCCTGTGAGTTGGGGGTTCCCATGGGTTGGGGTAAATGATGTGTTTCTTTGCTTAATCACTGCACAAATATTTTTTGAGTGTTTAATACGTGCTTGGTAGTCTGCTAGGTGCTGAGAATATAATGGTGAGCAAAAGCAGGCACAATTCTTACTCTCTTAGAACTTACAGTCTAGTGGAGGGGGCACAGGAGGAGTGGGAATGGGCGGTGTGTCCTGGGCCTGGGTGGATGTGTGTGAGGGTATCCATGAGGGTGCGTCTTTGGGGTGAGGGCGTTTGAGTATGTATTTGTGCCTGTGCGTGGGGAGAGTGCACGTGCTGGGAAACTGGGTGGGACGAGGGTGTGGGCGTGTGTACATGGTTTGGGGATGTGGGGCGGGTGGGATGTGAATATGTAGTGAGGGTGTGTAGCAAATGTGGGAGAGTGATGTGTACAAGGGATGTGATAGAGGTGTGTGATAGAGGGTCAGTAGGGCGTTTCAAGTGAGGGTGCATGTGGGGCTGTGTGCATAAGAGTAAACATGGGGGAGTGGAAGGTATGTGAGGACTGGAGGGTTAGGGGTCGATGTGGTACGCATTGGGGGGCTACTGGGGAACAGCAGTGCTTGATGACTGTGGGAGCTGTGCAGAGCATCTCCTGTGACCTGAGGATGTGCCAATCATGCCCTGGTACCACTTGGGGTGGGCTCTCGGCCCCTATACTCCGTCCACTCCCCCTGACATGGCAGCCCTGGCTCCTGGGCTGGGTATAGAGGAGAAGGGCCTGGACACAGGGTATCCTGGGTGAAAGGTGGGGCCGTGGCTCCCAGGCTCCTGCCCTGCGTTTCCTCTTCCTAAGCTGGAGAGTGTCTGAGGAATGCAGGTGGGACGTAGGAGGGGGGCTGTTAGACTGGGCTCCATGTCCAGCTACCATCTCTTCTTCCTGCTGCCCTGTTAACAAATCCAGGGGGGCTCAACTGCCTCTGTGAATCAGAGTGAAGTCACTGCTGGCAACCTGGAGCCTGCAGGATGTCTGGCCCTGATGGTGGGAGGTGGGGAGTGAGGTGTTTGATTAGGGGTGATTTGGGACCCAAAGTTTTGCATTATGACTCCCAACCTCTCTCATATACCTGTGCGTTCATGTACACATACATGTACGTAGCATCCCTTGGCTGCTCCCCTCCTGACCTACTGAGCTCTGGAGTGGTCTGGGTCCCCCAGAGACGGCTGGGTGGCTGGTGTTGACAGCCTCTACTTGCGGTGTGTGAACTTGGGGTCTGGGTGGCAGGTGAGTGGGGGGATGGTTCTTGGAGTTGGCTGGGCTGGGCTTACCAGCTCCACCTCCTGCAGGCTCTGAAGCGGAAGCCAGATTTGTTCCTGTGTGAACGATTGGATGTCAAAGCTGTGTTCCAGTGTGGTAAGTGGGGCCAGGTGGACAGGTGGGCCTGGGGCCCCTTTGGGAGGATCCTTGAGACCCATCTGATCTGCCTCTGCCTCTCCCACAGCTGTGCTGGCCCTCAAGTTCCCCGAAGCACCTACTGTCAAGGCCTCCTGTGGCTTCTTTGTGAGTCCCGTGCTGACCCCTAACCCCACCCCCCACCCCTATACCTAGCGCGCACCCTGCCCAGGACTCGAGAGGGTAGGGGTGTGGTGTGCAGGTCTTGTCTCCAGGGGGACGGGAGAAAGAGCTGGGGCTGACGGGCCTCTCCATCCTCTGTAGACAGAGCTGCTGCCTCGGTGTGGGGAAGTAGAACCTGTGGGAAAGGTGGTACAGGAGGATGGCCGGATGCTGCTCATAGCAGTGCTGGAGGTGAGGTGGGGCCAGGGGGGGGGGGGGGGG
>NW_006796183.1:827102-829967 GCF_000442215.2 Lipotes vexillifer
GGGTTGATGGGGCTTGCGTGGCCCTCACTGTTGGGGCAGCTGCCTTCCTGGGGAGCTTGAGCCTTGGTTCCCTAAGCTCTTGTTTCTCTCTCAAGTAAATGGCTGGAAGTTGTTGGGTTTCTGTGAGGATCAGCTGGCTCGTGAAAAGCAGCGCTCACCTGTCATATGCACTTTGGCTGAGGAACTGTCCGGGAGTGGGTGGGTGTGGCTAGGCACCCTTGCTGCAGAAGGGGCAAGGCCCTGGTGTGCTGAGAACCCGTCTCCCTCAGGCCATTGGGGGCCAGGCCTCCCGCAGCCTCATGGACTGCTTTGCCGACATCCTGTTTGCTCTGAACAAACACTGCTTCAGCCTCCTGAGCGTGTGGATCAAGGAGGCACTTCAGTCACCTGGTTTTCCCTCTGCCCGCCTCAGCCCTGAACAGAAGGACACCTTCAGCCAACAGATCCTTCGGTGAGCAGAGCTGGCAGGGCCTGGGCTCGGGTCAGGGGGCAGGGGAGGCGTGGTGGATGGTGCTAACTTGCTCTCCCTTCTCTCCTTCAGCGAGCGAGTAAACAAGAGGCGGGTGAAGGAGATGGTGAAAGAGTTCACACTGCTGTGCCGGGGGCTACATGGCACAGATTACACAGCTGACTACTGAGGGGCGCCCCCGTCCCACCCACACCTCCTCCTCACCCCTTCCTATCCCCAAAGAGTAAACTTGAACCTTCACTGCACTGCTGTCTCTGCTTCCTTTCCACTGCCACCACCACCTAACTGGGTGACCTCAGAAGACCTGGGGGAAGGATGGGAGGATGCTTGGACCCAGGCCTTGGTAGGGTGTGGTGGGGCCAACCTCTCGCTCCTGGGGTGGAAGGGGCACTGCTATAGCCAAGCCGCCTAGGCTGGAGCCATTCCAGATACTGCGGATGCCCTTGGGGTAGGTGGGGACTGCAGTAGTGTCAGCAACCCCCCCCATTAAATTAGTCCCAACATTTATGCATGCATACATTTACTTAATCAACAATGCTGAGTGCTAGGCCCCTAATTCTGCCATGCCTTGCTCGGTCTGAACAAAAGCTGATCTAGTCCATAGCTACCATGCTGACTAAGCTGGGAGGATGGGACCAATGAGGAAGGCTGCATGAAGGAAATTTCATTTATGAAGGGAACGGGAGGTTTCCTAGGGAGAGGACTTGGGGCCTTGGGCTGGCAGTGAGGTGAGGCTGGGCTCATTTGGGAGGGAAGAAATGGAGAGTGGCTTTGAATTCCAGGGTGTGTTTCTTGTGTGGGGTTATTGAGGCACCCAGACTTGCACTTGGTTGAGGAGAGGTATAGAAAGCGGGGCTGAGCATGTGGGGGAGGAGATATGGTGGACCCCAGAGGAAGAGGAAGGCAGGCCCTAGTGTTGTCTGCAAACCCATAGCTCCCCAACTCTATGGTACCTGACCAGCTCGTGATGGTCAGGGTTTGGTCAGGACCAAGGACAGCTCCCGGCCTGCTGTTGCTCTCCTCCCTTAGCAGGGTTCCCTCCCTTTCTGTCTCAGCCATAGTTCCACCCTGGCTGCCTCTCAGGCACCCCAGCCATCTCCTCAGTAAGATCGCAAGAGCAGGATTGGGTTCTCCTGACTCCCAGCCCTGAGCCATGAGTCTCCTTGGAAGTGTTAGGAGAACTGGTTACTCCCACGATTGTCTCACCTTTTTCTCCTTTTCCCAACCTCTGTGCAAATTCTGTGTCCTCCATTCTTCATCCTCATTCAATCTCTTCCCACACCAGCCAGCATCAGCCCCCCTTTCATGTCATCCCCTGAGGTCACTCTGTCCCCTTTCCCTTACCCCTCCTCCATCCCATTCTCACCTTACTCTTGATTTTTCACTTCTGGAGTATGTGGAGATGTTTCACATACTTTCTGTCCTTTTCTCCTATGACATAGCACCCAAGTGTCTTCCTCCCTGCTGCCATGATCAAATGTAGCACTATATAACCTGGGAGAATGAGGGGTCTAAAGAACAGCTTCTGAAATCAGACCTGGGTACTGATGGTGCCACTGATTTGCTGTATCTTATTAGGCAGTTAGCCTCTTTGAGCCTCCGTTTCCTCATCTGCAAAATGCGACAGCTTACTCCAAAGACAACTCTGTAGTACCTGGTGAACAATTAGTGCTCAGTGTTTGCTTGATTGAGACTGCCATGAGGATAGTAGTGGATTCTTCCAGTACATGTGCTACGCAAAGGACTACTTTATGAAGTTTTATATCTAAATTAATTTGCCCAAGCAATCCTATTAGAAGTACTATTTTTACAAGCCCCGTTCTGCAGATGAGGAAACAGCCATAAAGACATTGAGTAACTAAAAGCCTCAGTAATTAGCAAGGGGCAGAGCGCAATATTGAAACCCAGGCAGTTTGGTACCTAATTTAAAAATTATGCAATGCCTAATTCTCTATCACCTCCCAGCTGAGAGTGCAGGGGAAGTGCTTAACAGTGTAGGCGGATAGGAACTGCTGAAACTGGAGTAGTTATTTTCAGGGAGTCGGTGTCTCTGAGGGCGCTTGGCGGCTGAACCGGAAGACCAGCGCCCGGAGAGGTGGGCCAGGAGAACTGCAACACCCACAAGGCTCCGCGCCTTCCTCTGAGCCACTTCCGATTGGCTTCGGGCTGGGAAGCCGACTATTGGTTCTCTGTGGGAGGCTTGGCGAGGACTGGAGGGCGGGAGCCGTGCTGATTTTTAGATGGGTAAAGTTGCCATCAGCCCCGCCTCAATTACCCGGAAGTAATCTCCCTGGGAGGCCCACGTGTAGCGGAGAAACGGGAATTCGGATGGGTCGGGTCCTGGCCCAAAGGCTGCGGGCTGACTGACTCCCCACCACCACCACTCCCCACCCAGC
>NW_006796183.1:830518-839518 GCF_000442215.2 Lipotes vexillifer
ACTCCCTCCCCCCACCACTCCTCCCCGTCCCCCAACCAAGCGACTCCGACCCTATGAGGGCCGTTTTTGAGAAGGCGGGGCCTGAAGCTGATTGAGGGAGGTTCCCGCTACCTCCCGCTATGGAGTCTACATTCAGCAGCCCCGCGGAGGCGGCGCTGCAGCTAGAGGCGGGCGCTGCCGGGCTGCGCACTCCTCTTGGGGACCTGGACCGAGTGTATGAGCTGGAGCGAGTCGTTGGATTTGTCCGCGACCTGACGTGTCAACGGGTGAGGAGCGGATGGGTCGCCCAGAGGATCGGGATCTTGGGTGATTTTGTGAGGATGGGAATGAGGGGAGATGCTTCTCTGGGAGGAGGGGCTTTGAAGGTTAGGTAGGGACTCCCGGGAAGGTTTCTCTTGAAGAGGAGAGGCTGTTCCTGACTCCATGGTTTATGCTTACAGGTGGCCTTGCAGTTCCCTGATCAGCTACTGGGAGATGCTGGGGCCGTGGCTGCACGACTGGAGGAGGCCACAGGGTCGAAGGTGTTCATTCTGGGAGACACAGCCTATGGCAGGTGTGAACTTGGAGCTTGCCGATAGAGGGTGGGGTAGGTCTAGGGATCCAGGACTCATGGCATTTCCCCTCTATGACAGTGTCTGACCCCGATGGTTGTATTTCTCAATGATGGTGACGTTTCATCTCCTGATACTAGCTCTTCTCAGTGACGGTGTCTTCTTTTCATAATGTCATATTCTTCACTGACGACATTTTCCATTGATGACGGCAACGCTTTTCTCGAGAACCCCTCTCACTAATGGTATCTCCTCTGCAGCTGCTGTGTGGATGTACTGGGTGCTGAGCAAGCTGGAGCTCAGGCCCTTGTACATTTTGGCCCTGCCTGCTTAAGCCCTCCTGCCCGCCCACTGCCCACTGCCTTCGTCCTTGGTCAGCGATCTGTGGCCTTGGAGCTCTGCGCCAAGGCCTTCGAGGCCCAGAACCCAGACCCCACAGCGCCTGTGGTGCTGCTGAGTGAGCTGGCCTGTGCCCACGCCCTGGGTGAGGGTTTTGCCTTTGCATGCAGGAAGGGTGAGCCGACCAGTTTGTGCCTTAATTTCCCATGTCAGTACACTCCCATGGAGTTCTTAATATGGGTTTGACCCCAGCCTCTGCTTTTGGTTCCCATTCAGTCTCCTGGGGATAAGGGGGATCCTGCTTTACCAGACCCCAACCCTGACACCACCTCCTTCTTCCAGAGGCCTTGGCCACCCTTCTGCGTCCACGGTACCTGGACCTGCTTGTCTCCAGCCCAGCTCTTCCCCTGCCAGTGGGTTCCCTCAATCCAGATCCTGAGCCCATGGAGCGTTTTGGGCGCCGCTTCCCCCTGGCTCCAGGGAGGTGTTTGGAAGAGTATGGTGCCTTCTATGTGGGGGGCTCTGAGGCCATCTCTGACCCTGACCTTGACCCAGACCTGAGCCGGCTGCTCTTGGGCTGGGCACCAGGGCGGCCCTTCTCCTCCTGCTGCCCAGACACAGGGCGGACTCAGGATGAAGGTGCCCGGGCTTGGCGGCTAAGAGCACGTAGACGCTATCTGGTAGAGAGGGCCAGAGATGCCCGTGTGGTGGGGCTGCTGGCAGGCACGTTGGGTGTGGCCCGACACCGTGAGGCACTGGCACACTTGCGGAACCTGACACAGGCTGCTGGCAAGCGTAGCTATGTGTTGGCCCTGGGGCGACCCACGCCTGCCAAGCTTGCCAACTTCCCTGAGGTGGATGTCTTTGTGCTGTTGGCCTGTCCTCTGGGTGCCCTAGCCACCCAGCTTTCTGGCAGCTTCTTCCGGCCTGTATTGGCACCGTGTGAGCTGGAGGCTGCCTGCAACCCTGCATGGCCACCTCCAGGCCTGGCTCCCCACCTCACACATTACGCGGACTTACTGCCTGGTGAGTGGTGGGGGCACTGCCTAGGCTAAAAACGCTTGGGGCGTAGAGTTGGGGGGCCAGTATGGATCCGCTTTCTCCCTCCCTCCCTTCCAGGCTCTCCCTTCCATGTGCCCCTCCCTCCACCTGATTCGGAGCTGTGGGACACCCCAGATGTGTCACTCATTACTGGGGACCTCCGACCCCCACCTGCCTGGAAGCCATCAGCTGATCCTGGATGCTCAGCCCTAACCCCGAGGCCTCAGCTGGAGCTGGCTGAGAGCAGCCCTGCAGGTGAGTGTGGCAAATCTCCACTCCCATCTGAATTCTTCCCCTCTGTTCAGGCCACTCAGCCTCAACCCCCTCCCTCTGCAGCCTCATTCCTTAGTTCCCGGAGCTGGCAGGGACTGCAACCCTGCCTGGGTCAGACGCCGGTGACAGCAGCTGTGAGTGGAAGACGAGGGATTGCCATCGCCTACGAGGATGAGGGAAGCAGCTGATACCATGTGGGGCCAGAGCCACAGGTGGACTTAAGACCTTTAGTGCTCCCTGCACCAACCCCACTCTTCTGCCAGGATCCTTGAAGGAGCCTCTCACTGAGGCAGCCCCTCACTGGGGATAGGATTCAGCTCTTCCTGTCCTGTCCTGGCGCTGGCACAAGGCTTAGCACAAATTGGCTTAGTAAATATCTGTTGTTTGACTGATGCGGAAACAGCTTTGGGTCTTCCCTGAAGCCTTCTGGGCCATCTGTTCTCCTGGGAACAACAGCACAAGACAGTTGAGGGTCTGCCTTTGTTAAAGGCAGGTGCTAAATGGTTTAGACCATGGTTTCTCAATCTTGGCACTATTGACACTTTGGGCCAGATAATTATTTGTTGTGAGGGGCTGTCCTGGGCATTGTAGGATATTTAGCATCATCTCTGGTTTCTGCCCAGTAGGTTCCGATAGCACACCCCTCCCCAGTTGTGATGACCAGAAATGTCTCCAGATGTTGGCAACTGTCCCTATGGGGGCAAAAGCATCCCCAGTTGAGAACCACCGGTCTGCACCTATGCTGTCCAATACAGTAGCCACATGTGGCTGTTCAAACATAAATTTGAATTAAGTAAGATTAAAAACTCAGTTTCTCAATCACACTAATCACATTTCAGTGCTCAGATAGCCACATGAGAGGACAGCGCAGCTGTAAGACATTTCCATCATTGCAAAACGTTCTGTGGGGCAGTGCTGGTCTACACTGACTTCAATTAGTTTCTCAGGAAGATCACAGAAATTTGAATAAACCAGATAATTTTTCTCCTTGTTTCTTTTTATTCATCAAATACCGCAGGTCCTGCACAGGTCCTGTGGGTTGAGATCTGAATTGTATTTGACTGGATTCCTGTCCTCACAGTGTGGCTGGGAAGAGAGGCAGTTAAACAGGCAATTGCCACATGGTGAAGCAATATTCTTTATGAGTAGGGAAGCCCCCAGGGGCAGCCGGAGCCCAGAAGAGGCTTCTCAGAGGGGCTGTTACCTAAGCTGGATCGCTTGGAGGGGAAAAAAAAAATAATCAGAAGTGAGGTGAAAAAGACATTTGGGCAAACGGTACACCATGCTAAAACAGGCGTAAACCAGCATTGTGGGTGCTTCAAGCAAAGTGGAGTTGCTGGACCCTAAAGGTTCAGAGGGGTGAAATGAAATGACTCACCTCTTAATTCCCCACATTTGCCGAGAATCTCGGCATATTGGCGTTGTCCAGCATGTTGACGAAGCAGGTGAACAGGGAGATGTGATTTCTGCCCTCAGGGATTGCCCAGTCTGCTAGTAGAGGCAGTTCTGTAAACCGACCGTGGTAACTGGGACAAGGTGGGCACCAATCATGTATTCTACAGATATGTATTGAGCACCCACTGTGTGCCAGGCACTGGAAATCCAGCAGTGAGCTCAGGAATCCTTTCATGGTGCTTACATTCTCGTGGTGGGGGCGATAGACACAGAACACTTAGTATGCAGAATGGTGATAAGGGCTATGGTAAAGCTGGGAAGGAGTGCAAGAGAAGGGGCTGCAATATTAAACAGGATCGCCAGAGAAGGCCTTTTGAAGGTGAGCGAAGACCGAAAGAAGTTAGGAATGAACCACGCGGATAATTTGGAGAAGCAGAGGGAACAAGTGCAAGTGCAACGCGTTGAGGGTCTGACCGGTGTGTTCAAGGAACAGCCAGGAGGCCAGTGCAGTGGGAGGAGGGAGTTAGTGGGGAAGTATTAGGAGATGAAGTCGGGTAAGAGGCATGGGGAGCCGCAAGAGTAGAGGCCTAGTAGGCCATTTTAAGGACTATGGCTTTTATTCCGAGGGAAATGGGGGCCCCCGAGGTATTTCAAAGAGAGTGACATGATCCTGCTTAAGTTTCATAAGGATCGCCAGGGCGGCGGGGGAGCCCAGAGCGGGCGCACTCCCCTGCCTCTGGCTAGGGAACCCTTCCTGGGGGAATGGTATCCCAAGACCAGTAGGTGTTGGCTGGGCCATGGGGTGAGCACGAAGAAGCGTGCTTCAGGCAGAGGAAACAGCATGAGCTCAGTGAGGGACGGAGCGGACACCCTCGCGGAACTGGGTGGGACGGTCGTGGGGAGGACTGCGAGATCAGCACTGGCTTGGAGACTAAGCTAGGGCGGCGGCAAGCAGGAAAGCAGGGCTGGTGGCCGGAGCAGGACGGAGTGTCGGGGCGCAGCAGGAGCGAGCTTGGTCAGACGCGAGACTGACCGGCCAGGCAAGGAGTCGAGGTGCTCAGTAAGAAGGGCATCCGAGGCCCTTAGGGGTGCGAGACTACAACCACCACAATCCTCTGCGTCCGCACTTCCGGCATCACCAAGTTCTAGACCGGCGGCGCCGGGGCGCCAGGCCCGGCGTGTGGTCACGTGGCGCCGGCGCGTCACCTGGGCGAGTCAGGTGACCCTGCGGGGCGGACGGCGGACCCCGGGACGAGGTTTACGCTCCGGCCCCCCACCCCGTCCCCGACCTGAGACCCGCCGTCGTTGCCGCCATGACTGGGCTAGTGCTGCTCTACTCCGGGGTCTTCGTGGCCTTCTGGGCCTGCCTGCTCGTCGTGGGTGAGGCCGGGCCCTGGTGGGAGGGGCCAGCATCGGGCCGAGCTAGCCCGGCTGGAGCCCAGCGGGGAAGCGGAGGCTTGGGAATACTGGGCTCCGGCGCGGGCTTTGCACCCTGGGCTCCTGGACTTGCCTCGCGTCTGCCCGGGCGTCTGACCCCGACAGAGGAGACCCGTATCTCCAGCTGCTTGGGGAGGGGTGCGGGCGGGCCTCGCTGGGGACCGCGAGCGCAGCCCTTGTCCGTTTCTGTCACTGCCGCCCCCTTCGCGCGCTCCCTGCTGTCGTCCCTCTCTTTCTCTTGACCGGCCTGCTTGGGTCACGAGCCGGCTGCTCCAGTTCCTCTTTTCCCCGTAGTCTTGCTCTCCCCCCACACCCACAGCGTGTTGGGTAAACAGCGGCTCGGACTGGGCTGGCTGCATCTGGTGGGGCCTGGCCAGAGCTCTTGCTCCCTCCCCTCCTCCAGGGTATTCAGGCCTGCCGGTGGCTCCTCTTGACGGGTCTGGGTCTGGGAGTTAGTGTCACAGAGGGGATATGTTCCTGGAGGAGTGGCAGAAAATGGAGGTCTGAGTAGAGGAATTTGTATAGGCAGCTGTGCTTTTACGTGGGGCCAGCCAGAGGACTCTCCCTTGACTTAGGTGTAGGCAGAACTTTTGGGAAGGTGGCCCATCAGCTGGGCAGTAACTTCTTGCCTAAGTTGTGGCGCTTCTCTCTAGAGAGCAGTCCCTAACCCCCGTTTTTCTCACTGCTGCAGGAATCTGCTACACCATTTTTGACTTGGGCTTCCGCTTTGATGTGGCATGGTAAGGGAGAGGTTTCCCCTAAGGAGCTTCTTTGCAGCCTGCCCTCTCTGATCTGATCCCTACCCCATCCCACCCCCCAGCTGTCTGGGATGGGGACCTTTGGGAAACATGAAGTGTTTTGTCTCAGCATCGAGGACTGGGGGTGTTGGAGGGGGGGTGGGGGTGGATTTTGTGCCCACTTCTGCACCACGACTGAATTGTCTTTCCCCCGTCTACACACCAGGTTCCTGACAGAGACTTCCCCCTTCATGTGGTCAAACCTGGGCATTGGCCTAGCTATCTCTCTGTCTGTGGTTGGGGCAGCATGGTAAGTGTTGGGGTCACGGGTCAGGGGAGGGGCTGAATCATAGCAAGTGGTGTCACTGGGTTCTTAGTCATCTTGGGGGCAATGACAGGATTGGGCTCTGCTCATTGGTTTCTTATCCGTCCACCAGGGGCATCTATATCACTGGCTCTTCCATCATTGGGGGAGGGGTGAAGGCCCCCAGGATTAAGACCAAGAATCTGGTCAGGTAAGTGTAGGACCCTTGTAAGGTTGTCAGAATCAGTTGCATTGGTAGCTGCCTGTGCGTTTGACCTGCCTGATGTGCTGCTCCTGACAAGCCTCCTGTTGGGGTCGGATGTCAGTGGGGGAGAGGTGGCTGGAGACTCTTCAGGGAGGAAAGTTGGTTTCTTTCTCAACTCTTTCTCCTCTCCACCCCCTAATCCCCTGCTACCACTACCAGCATCATCTTCTGTGAGGCTGTGGCCATCTATGGCATCATCATGGCGATTGTCATTAGCAACATGGCTGAGGTATGGAGGACTAGGTGGGGTGGGCATGTATTCCAGTGTGTTTATATATTGCTTAGTGATGGTGGAGGAGGGGGAGTGGAGTAGGGGGTGATTTCTGATAATTTCTCTGCTTCCCTCAGCCTTTCAGTGCTACTGACCCCAAGGCCATTGGCCATCGAAACTACCATGCAGGTAGGTGGGTATAGTGAAGGCAAAAAGTTGGGGCTTCACAGCTGCTTCCCCCTCCAGTGCGCACCCCAGCTTAGATTCTTCATTTTGATATTCTCTCACCTACTTTGGGCTGCTTTGTAGAGTTGGGGTGGTGGCTGGCCCCATTAGTCCATGTTGAATCCCTTGCCCTCATCTCTCCTTGTGTCTGGCTTGGCCTCAGTGTTCCCCTTCCATCCCTCCAGGTTACTCCATGTTTGGGGCTGGCCTCACAGTGGGCCTGTCTAACCTCTTCTGTGGAGTGTGCGTGGGCATCGTGGGCAGTGGCGCCGCCTTGGCTGATGCACAGAACCCCAGCCTCTTTGTAAAGATTCTCATTGTGGAGATCTTTGGCAGTGCCATCGGCCTCTTTGGGGTCATCGTTGCGATCCTTCAGGTGCTGAATCCCCCTGGGAAGCCTCTATCCTTGTCCCCAACCCAGTCTCACCCTTCTTCTGGAGGAGCCACAGTGCTCCTGTCTACACCTGTAACCATAAGAACCTCTTAAACAGTTTCCACCACCTAGTTCCCATCTTTGGGTTTTCCCCTTTTGAAGTTCTCCAGTTATTTCTGTCTTCAATGTGGTATCACTGACAACTGTCTTTTTTTGTCTGTTGTGTCTATATACAAAAGATTTAGCTTCTCTTCCCTGTTCTGTTATTTTGTCTCTTCCTCGCTGTCTTTGTAGTCTAGACCAGGTTGGGATGCGTCTGTCTCAGTCCGTCTTGGTGTGTTTGACTGTGATGTCGGTAGGACAGCACATTTGAGGTGTGTGTGATTAAGGATCAGCCTGAGTGTCTGAGTGTGACTGTGGGCGCCTGACTGGGTTGACTTGGTGACTGGCACTGTCCATATGCCACTTCTCTCTGTCTTGTCTGTCCCACAGTTGAACTCTGTAGTTGTCTCTGTGTCCCTGTTCACTGTGTTTGTCACAACATGTCCATCCTGGTCCAGTCATCCATCTGTTGTGGTCTGTCCATCCTGCCATGGGTCTGATCATCTGTCATTTGTCATTGTCTAATCTGTTTCTCTGTCCCTGACTGATTTCTCCTGTTCTTCTTTTGCAGACCTCCAGAGTGAAGATGGGTGATTAGACGATCTGTGTGGGTGGGGCCGTGCCCCACTCTTATTTATTTGTGGTTTTCCTGGGACAGCTGGAGCTGTGCCCCTTAGGCTTTCAGGGGGCTTGGGGTTCAGGGCCCTCCCTGCACTCACTTCTGCTGCCTGTCGACTTGGAGGCACTGCCTGGCTGGATCCGCAGTGTGGGGAGTGGGCTGCTGTTGACTGTGTGTAGCTTGGCACCCGTGTCCCACCTCCACCTCCAACCCATCTTCCCAGTGTTTGTGAAATAAACATGGTATTTGTCTGGGTCAGTGCTGCTTCTCTTGCCTTTCTTCGCCACCTCCTTTCACAGAGGAAGGGTAAACAGGCCTGTAGTTGTCAACTTCATGCCAACTTCTTGCCAACTTTCCGACTCATATACACTGTCTCTGCTGTGGACATCGATGGCTCCTGGGTTGGAAGGGAAGTGTGCTGGGCTGAGGACTCTAGCTCTGAACATCTTTATTGAAGGGAAGGGGGAGTCTAGGTATATGGGCCCATGTGTTTGTGTGGGGAAGGGAGGTGTCCTAGTCCCATCCCCTCAGGGCTCTGGTCAGCCCAGCCCCAGTTAGCCACATCTGCTTACCTGGCTCTACCCTCAGGCATCCATCATCTCTACCCCTGGGGCCTTGGAACCCATTCATTTATTTGCCTCTGCCCGTTCAGGCACCATACCCTGCCAGTAACTAGTTTGATCCCTTGGGGCCATGTCCAGTTCCTCCCACTCCTGTCCAACCTCCTGTTCCCTAGAAGCCCCTGCCACACACTTCTGTCTACGCCTTTCAGTGTCCTGCCCAGTTTTAACTAGCAGCCCCCTCCTCTGGCGGACCCTTAGTCATGCTCCCATGGATGAGCTGACAAATCCCTGACCTCCCTGCACGAGTTGGCCTAACTTCCAGGTGCCCTTCTTTGGCTGAGTTTGCGCTCCAACCCAGACCAGACCCCATTCCTCCGTAATGGGTTTTACCCATCCACACCCTCTCCGGTTCGGACCTCGACTCCATCCCGTTGGATGAGTCTGATTAATTTCTCCCGCCCCTCCCTGGTCCTCCGTCCCCTCGCTCCGTCGCGCATAGCCGCCGGCAGGGGCGGGCGTCGGAGACGCGCGGCGGGTACGGGCGCGCTGGAGGCGGGGGGCTGCG
>NW_006796183.1:839795-843634 GCF_000442215.2 Lipotes vexillifer
CGCTGACGGGGGAGGCGGAAGGCGGCGGGGCCGGGCCATGGGGGACGGAGCCGTTCGCAGCCGCCGGAGCCCGGAATCCAGCCGGAGCCGGAGCGGCGCCCCCTGCTGAGCCCCGAGAGCCGGGTGAGAGGGGGTCGCGCGCGGCCCCCAGTCCGGGGCCCCGAGATTCTAGACCCGGCCCCGCGAGGGGTGCCCCGAGCGCGGCCCCGAGATCCCCGCCCAGGACCCGGTGAGAGTCGCTAGCGGCCGGACCCCGGCCTGGCGTCACCCCACCCTACCCCCATCCCTCGAGTCTCCTCGCCCCACTCGGGCTCCTCTGCCCGCTCCCAGCCAGCCTCCCTTATTGTCCTCGCTCACCCTGGCCTCGTGGCGTGGGGAGGCGCTCCTCGCTCCCCTTTCCTCGGCCCCTACCCCACATCCTCTCCTCCAAGCCCCCTCCCCGCCAGGCTCCACACCCACCCAGTCTTCGCTGCCTCCAGGTCTCGGGGTGCCACGTGTTCAGGCCACTCAGCCTTACAGCCCCGCCCAAACGCACCTCGCAGCCTGGCAGCCTGACCCAGAACCCCTGCCCCGGAGGGAGGGGTGGGAGTATTTGCACGTGGGTCCCGGTGTTGTGAAGTGCCCGGGAGCCCGTCTGTGTGACTCTGTAAGTCCAGGAGCAGCGGCTTTGTTTGTGAGTGCGTGACTCGTTGTGTTGCTGTTACTGTCACCCAGGTGTGTCTGTGACTCTACATGTAGTTCTGTGTGTATCTGAGTGCAGGTGACTGTAGCTGGGACTGCGGGTGTCTGTGTGGTTGTGTGATGCTATGTATCTGAGTGAGACTCACCCTGCTCTCTGAAGCACTGCCAGAAGTGCCCCCCAGAAGTGTTGCTGCTGTGTCAGACCCACAGTTAGAGCCATGGCCCAGGCAAGACCCTCTCCTAACATGCTGTCTCCAGGGCCCAAGCGTTCCCCTTTCTGGGAATCAGAACCAGCAGTGCTGGGCAGGCCCCAGAGAGTTCATCCCAATCCTTGAGGTCTTATGGGAGGTGTGTCTGATGCCCCACTCTGTATTTTGACCTCTTGCTCCAAAGGGAAGGGATCCCATAAACATCTTGTTCAAATTTGGGCCACCTGGATGCTGAGGGCCACTTCCCAGCCTGGTCCCAGATGGCCTGGCTTGCTTGCCACTGGAACCTGTCCAACCAAACCACTGTCCCCCATGTTCCCCAGAGGACTAAATGAAGTCGAGTACAAAGTGCTCTTGCATGGTAAGTACTCAGTAAATGGTCTCTGTCCCCCAGACCAGGAGTCCTGGGTTGAGGATGCTGGCCTGTGGGGCGTTTGTTCTCTCGGGCACAGAGAACACGTGTGGGTCTATACGTAAACGTGTTTCCTTGTTCAGGTATGAGCCAGCGTGAACTGAAGGTCACATGTCCACGTTCTTGGGAATCCATAGGGTGTGTGTGAAGTCGGGCAATAAGGGCACGTACCTGAGTGGGTGGGTGAGGCTGTGCTTCTGAGTGTCAATGAGGATGAGGAAGGAAGGCATTGTGTGAAGATGTGGGAGTAGTGAGTTGCCAGGGACTGTGTGTATTTGCAGGTAGAATGTAAGTCGAAGGGTGTGAGCAGGTAAGTGTGAGGATGCGGGTCTAAGAATGTGAGTGGTGCGCAGGAGGTGGGTGGGTGGCCTAGCCCCTCCGGCCCTGACCTCCTGGGTCTGTTTCTCTCCTACCCCTGCTCAGGCCAGCAGCCGGATGCCCCGGCCCATTGGGCGGGCTGGTGGCCGCCTGCGGGATGAGCAGACTGCTCGGGGGGACGCTGGAGCGCGTCTGCAAGGCCGTGCTCCTGCTCTGCCTGCTGCACTTTCTCGTGGCCGTCATCCTCTACTTCGACGTCTACGCCCAGCACTTGGCCTTCTTCAGCCGCTTCAGTGCACGAGGCCCCGCCCGTGCCCTCCACCCAGCTGCCGGCAGCAGCACCAACTGCTCTCGGCCCAACGCCACTGCCCCCAGCTCCGGGCTCCCCGAGGCTCCCAGCGCCCGGCCAGGCCCCACGGCTCCTGTCCTGCCACCCTGTCCTGACTCGCCGCCTGGTCTTGGTGAGCCTGCAGGGTGGGGCTTGCCTCTGGGGGTGGGCAGGGGACTGGGGGAGTGGAGTCTTGACCCACGGGGGTGCCAAGGCTCTGGGTGTGTTGTCAGAGGGCTGTTCCTGGGGTTCCCTTGCCCACCCCAGGCGGAGGGAGAGGGCTGGTGTTCCTGGGTTCTGATGAAGGCCTGATTCCTGCCACCGTCCTGCCTGCAGTGGGCCGACTGCTGATTGAGTTCACCTCACCCATGCCCCTGGAGCGGGTGCAGAGGGAAAACCCAGGCGTGCTCCTGGGTGGCCGCTATACACCACCCGACTGCACGCCAGCCCAGACGGTGGCGGTCATCATCCCCTTCCGACACCGGGAGCACCACCTACGCTACTGGCTCCACTATCTGCACCCCATCCTCAGGCGACAGCGGCTGCGCTATGGCGTCTATGTCATCAACCAGGTGTGCTGCCTGCGGCCCCCAGGCTGGCCACCAGCCACCAGGGAACCTATGAGCACCCGTGGGTGAGGGGCCCACATGCCTGCTGGTGCAGCCATGGGGTTGGGGGCATTCGTGGCTGCTTGTGTGCCAGTGGTTGTGTAGACACGTGTACGTATGTGTGGGGGCACGTGTATGTCATTGCGTGTGTAGGCAGGTTTGTATGTGCGTTCAGGGGAGTGCACATGTGTTAATGGTGTGCACACTGCCAGGTGTGTGCATGGCCTCGATAGGGGGTGAGCGTCATTGTCTACCCGTGATAGGCCCCATACATGGGGGTAGCGGCTTAGGGTATGCTGGTTATGAGATATGGAGGGCCCCGAGCAGAGGGAGAGTTAGACCTGAAACAGGGATCAAGTCTGCCTTAGGGCCAGGTGCTGAGCACAGCTGAGATCCAGGAATTCAGCTCAGGCTCTGAGCCCTGCCATGGGCCTGGCCGGGGCTGGCAGCCGGAACCTGGAGAGCATCTGATAGAGGCCCTCCTCCCCACAGAGAATTCCCAGACTTGAACTTGGATCCCTTTAGACTCCAGGACAGTGGTGTGTGACTGGAGTTGGAGCAGGGGGCAGTGGGACCACCAGAGGGCCTGGTCCAGCCCTGGGGTGGGAAAGCGACGATTGAGATGGGTCTTGAGGGATGAACAGGCATCAGCTGGCGGAGGGACTGGAGGAGGCAAGCATTTTGTGTAGAGGGACCTGGAGGCCCCAGGCCCCAACGAGAGAACTGGTCTCATGTGTTTGAGAACTGTCCGCTGAGGGGTGGGGTCCAACATGTAGGGTGGGTAACAGAGATGAGGTTGGAAGAGCTAGTGGAGGCCAAATCCAGAAGGGTCTTAGGAGGCATCTTAAACAGTTGGATTCTAGCCTGAAAGTGATGGGGCACCACTGTGAGGTTTTAATGAGGGAGTAATGTGTATGTGTGCTTATTAAAAAGATTGCTCTGATAGCTTGTGGACAGTGGGATGGAAGGGGAGCCTGGAGGCGGGGGGCCCGGTTGGGAAGAGGCTACGATGTTCAGGAAGGAGGTGGTGAATGTGCATACGAGTCGGGCAGGAGTCATGTGGGTGAGGGGAGAGATGTGACACAAGTGGCAGAGAGTAAGGAAAGGGAGATGGCGGGACATCTCGAGGGTTTCTGTCTTGACTGTTGGCAGTGTGGATGCCTGCGCCTCTGAATGAGATGGGAACATAGGATCTAGGCCAGGTCTGGGGGAGAGTGCAACTCTGAATTCTTTTTTGCATGTGATGAATTTAAGTGCCTGGGGGAGGTATAAGAGGAATGTTC
>NW_006796183.1:843644-848978 GCF_000442215.2 Lipotes vexillifer
AAATGAATCGACCTAGGAGTGAGGTCTGAGGTGGAGAGGGATCTGTGAGCCACCAGTACACAGATGATGGTCCCTAAAACCAGCAATGTCAGCCTGCCCAGGCGGCCTGGGAGCTGAGAGGAGAAAGCCAGAACATAAGGGAATGGGTGGAGAAAGAGAGAACACAGAGGCCATGCGGGTTGGCCAGAAAGGTTTGAGGAGACCCAGGAGAGCTTGGTGTCCCAGGAGCCCAGGAATAAGCGCCAAGAAGGGAGCGTGGGGCTTCCTGGTGGCGCAGTGGTTGAGAGTCCGCCTGCCGATGCAGGGGACACAGGTTTGTGCCCCGGTCCGGGAAGATCCCGCATGCCACGGAGCGGCTGGGCCCGTGAGCCATGGCCGCTGAGCCTGCGCGTCTGGAGCCTGTGCTCCGCAACGGGAGAGGCCACAACAGTGAGAGGCCCGCGTACCGGGAAAAAAAAAAAAAAAAGGGAGTGTGGCAGCTGCATGAGCGCTGCTGGGGGAGTAAGGAAGGATGTAGACCAAGAAGCGTCCAGTGGATTTAGCAACAAGGTGGGCCCAGCGAGAGCCATTTCAGGGGCCTGGTGGGGGCGGAAGCAGATTGCAGTGGGTTGCAGAAGGAATCAGATTTGACAAATTGCAAGTAGCCAATTGGAGACAACTCTCGATCAAAAAAAAACCCCTCTGCTGAGAAGGGAAGGCAAAAGGTAGGGCGGTGGCTAGAGGGAGGGCTTTCTTTGGATGGGAGAGAAATGAGCATGTTTATGAGCCCTGTGGGAGAAACCTAGGGCTCTGGGGTGGTGAGAGAGGTTAGAAAGGAGTGCCAGTGAGCCAGGAGAAAATGGACAGTTGCTCCAAGGGCTGGTGGGAAGGTTCAGGGTAAGGAGAAAAGAGAGCAGGTGGGGCTGGGCCGTTCAGGGTCCAGGGGAGCAGCTCCCACCCCCTCGGGCCCAGGCTGGCTGGTGAAGAGGAGGGGCTACTCCTCCTCTCCTTCCAGAAGGTCCCACTTGAAGACCAGGAGCCTCTCTGGCTCCAGCCTGGAGATCATGGGTTGGATCAGGGGGCTCAGGGTTCCATGGAACCCTCCTTGCTCTGGCCAGAATTTGGAGCTTGGGGCTACATGGCCAGGAGGCTGGCCTCAAGGAGACCTCGTCCCGCAGCCCATTTCTCGGGGGATCCCAGGCTCACTGTGCTTATCATTTTGTTGGGGAGACAAGTGAATTGAGCCTGGTCCCGTCCTGGTCCCAGAGGCTGCCCAGGGAGTTGGATGTGGATCTACATGAGCCAGAGGGGACAGGTGGCTGAGCCTCAGTGGCTCAGTCCTCGTGGTCTCTGCATCTTAGATGCTGGTCATTTGGGGCTATTTTTTGTTCATCTCACTCTGTGACGTGCTCAGTAGGGAAACTGTGTTCAGGGCCAGTCATCTCTAGGATCTGCACCGGCAGAGAGAAGACGCCTGGCACCAAGGACAGGGCCACGTGGCATGTTTGAAGGAATGAATGAAAGGAGAGCTCTAAATTGTAACAGTTGGAATGGACCCTGGCATAAGTGAAGCGCACAGGAGGAAATGAGTAATTATACTGGGGCGGGGAGGTTTGGTGACAGAGGCCTTTCCAGACATGAGTTTGATAAGCAGAGAAGGAGAGCATTCCAGGCAGAGGGAACTGCTAACACCGAGGCCTGGAGGCAAGAAAGAGTCTGGCATGTTCTGGGGTCGTGGAGGAATGTAGTACAGCTGGGCCTCAGCATCTGAGGGCAGTGGCCAGAGAGAAGTTGGAGTCAATTCCTGAAAGGCCTTGCAAGGCCAGGTCCAGGGTAAAGAGCCGGCCTTGATCCCTACAGTCTGGGGGCCCCGGTGGGGGCAGGTGGGGTAGTACTAGGCCCACAGGGACCGCTCTGGACGGTGGTAAAGTGGCAGGTGTCTCGGAGTCTCAGGCCCAGAGCTGACCTGTCCCCTCCACCAACCCCAGCATGGTGAGGACACCTTCAACCGGGCCAAGCTGCTCAATGTGGGTTTCCTAGAGGCACTGAAGGAGGACGCCGCCTACAGCTGCTTCATCTTCAGTGACGTGGACCTGGTGCCCATGGATGACCGCAACCTGTACCGCTGTGGCGACCAGCCTCGCCACTTTGCCATTGCCATGGACAAGTTCGGCTTTCGGTGAGGGCTCCCTTCTCAGGTGGGCCCAGGCCTCCCTACCCCACCCAGGCCACCGCTCCCAGCCCCAGGGGCCCCCTTGCTGCCGGGCCTCCATCTGGAATCCCCTGGGGCCCCTCACTGATGCCTGCCTTCCGTGCCCTAGGCTGCCCTATGCTGGCTACTTTGGAGGTGTGTCGGGCCTGAATAAATCCCAGTTCCTGAGAATCAATGGCTTCCCCAACGAGTACTGGGGTTGGGGTGGTGAGGATGATGACATCTTCAACCGGTGAGTGGGGACAGGGTGGGGAGGAGACTGGGTGCTTGAGGTGGGGGGGGGCGGGGCGCAGACGGGGCAGGGCTCTTCGCCCTTCCTGGCGCCTGCTCCAGCCCGGCTGTCCCCGTCCCCAGGATCTCCCTGGCTGGGATGAAGATCTCGCGCCCAGACATCCGCATAGGCCGCTACCGCATGATCAAGCACGACCGGGACAAGCATAATGAACCCAACCCTCAAAGGTGACCCCCAGCGCCCTTGACCCCAACCACCCCGGCCCCTTACTCCGTAGAGGTGATGTCCCAGTGCCACTGATCCCCAGAGGTGATCCCAAGGTCCCCGACCCTTGACTTCTAGAGATGACTCCCACCACCCCAATCCCTGTTCCCCAGTCCCCAGCTCAGCCTCTCCCCATCTGGCTCTCGCCCCTGGCCTGATTCCTAGAAGTGACTGAAGTTTAAAGGCAGGGCTCAGATGGTCACTGAGTAGCTTGCATTTCTCTCGGTGCCCTCGCAGACCTCACTTGTGCCAGAACAGATAGGACAAGAGATAGCGGGCCCAGGGCACAGCTCCAGGGCCTGCGGACCCAACAGAGGTGGCCCGAGCAACGTGGGGTGGTAGTGGAAATCATTGCTGAGCCCTCTGAGATTGGAGTAGGTGGCTGGTCTCTGAGGAGGAAGCAACATTGGTGTCTGATGCTGGGTGGGAGAAGTGCCTGAGGGCATGTGAAATGTAGGGGCAGGGGGCGCGAGGGTGCACAGCAGTCAGACCCAGTCCCGGCTGGATAGCCCGTGTGAAGTTCATTCTAGGCAGGGAGGCCGGCAGAGGCAGCACAGGGTGATCAGGGCAAGGTGCTGTCCTGGCAGAAGAGGGAGTGATGGTGGGAGGCATCCTGGAGGAGGTGATGGTAAACTGGAGTTTGAAAAGAGTTATTCATTCTACAAATATGTGCCACACACCTACCCTAGGCACAGTGCTATATTCACCAGGCTGATGGAGGAGGCCAGTCTGGTTAAAAGGAATAATATGTGTAGGAGTCTGGAATGTGAACGTCCATTGTATACGCTGAGAGTCTGAAACTCTTCAGTCTGAAGGCTGGGAGTGACAGGAGAGGGGGTCTCTGCTGATCCCAGGTTGGGAGTTTCACTTTTGTCCCAGAGGCGCTGGCGAGTCATGGAAGGGTTTCCGGCGGGGAGGGGGCAGGACCAGATTTGGGTTTGGAAGGCTCACCCTTGTGAGTTTGAAGAAGGTGAAGGGCGGGCAGAGCTGCCGGGTGGAGCAGGAGGAAGCAGACTAGGCCCAAAGGAGTTGACGGAGCCCCGGGCGCATGTGGTGTGACGCTGCCGTGCCCACACGGGACCAGTAGGGATGTTCTGCTCTGAAGCCAGTGTGTCAGAGTGGGGAGGGAGGCGGCAGCACTGATGGAGGGTTGATCTTTGGCAGAAGCGTGACGCACCAGGCGTCCAGGGAGTTGATGAAAAAGCAGTTCAGATAAAAACCATGGTAAGCAGGGAAAGGACGAGAGGCTGGGAGAAGAGGTGCTTCAGGGCATCTGAGGGAGAGCGCTCAGTGTTGGGATGGCTCTGGAGAGCGATCTGAACTGAGCTCAGAAGGACTGGGAGGATCAAACAGTTGGGATGAGGGTGGGAGGAGCTCTGGAAGCACATGCCAGGGGCCATGGTCCTGTTTCAGGAATAGCGTGTCTAGGTGCCATCCTCAGTTGTGATGTCTGCCTTAGGTGGGGGAGTGGCATGATAGCAAGATGTTTCTGGCTTAAGGAACTCTGTGAATGCTGGTTTCATCTACCTAGTTGCTTTTGCCTCAGATCTAGGAGTCCTGAATTCTTCTTTCCCTCGCCTTACATGTCCGGACCATCAGCCGGTCACATCAGTGCAACCCCCCAAACATATCTGAGCTGGTCCACTTTTCTCTTTACCTTTGCCCTAGTGAGGCCTCCGTCCTCTTGCCCGGCTGGTTTTCTGTCTTCCCTCTTCTAGAGTTCATGTTCCCTGACTCTCCCTCCCCCAAACTGGGCAAAAAAATCCCTCGGTGTCTTCTCACCCACAGAATAAAAAAGTGCTTCCTCTGACTTACAGAGGCCTGCCCGTACATGCTCTAACCTCCCAGCTAATCTTACTCTGGTTTTTCCCCTTGGCCCATTAAGCTCGAGCCACTCAGCTGTGCCAATTCTCATTTCCTGTGTAGGGTCAGCATGTGCTGTTACCTCTGCCTGGAATGCTCTTCCTCTGCTGTCAGCTTGATGGCCCGCACGCACCCCTTCCACGGCAGTCATCCTGGTCTCCCTCTCCTGTCTCCCTTAGCACGCTGATGTCTTCCTTGTCTGTTACTTGTCTCCCTTAGTGGAATAGACTTGCCACGAGAGGAAGGACCTTGCTGTCCTGTTCATGGCTGTGACCCTGGTGCTTAGAGCGCACCTAGCACATGGGGACTGCTCAATAAATAGATGCTGAAGGAGTGACTAAAGGATGAGGAACAGAGAAGATGGCACAGAGATGATGGGTGTGAGGAGTAAAGATGATGCATACAATACAGGACACGTTGCATTTGAGGTACCTGTGGGGTGCCCTGTGTCTAGGTCTGAGATGAGAGAAAGATTTGTGAGGGTGTTGTGATTCTGGACTCAAGGGGGTGAGATCTCTTTTTTGAGGGTAGTTGCAAGAGCCAAAGGGCTCCAGGCAGGTGGAGGGGGCAACGAAGAGAACCGAGTCACCCCAGGAAGAAGCCAGGATGGCATGCCCCTTGGCCCCAGTGATCTCTGTTGGGTTTGGTGGTGAGCCCTGATCTGGACCCACTTCCATCCTATCTAGGTTTACCAAGATTCAAAACACGAAGCTGACCATGAAGCGGGACGGCATCGGGTCAGTGCGGTACCAGGTCTTGGAAGTGTCTCGGCAACCGCTCTTCA
>NW_006796183.1:849074-854554 GCF_000442215.2 Lipotes vexillifer
TGTGGTAGTAGGTGTTGGACGTGTCTCGGCAGCCGCTCTTCACTAATATCACAGTGGACATTGGGCGGCCCCCATCATGGCCCCCTCGGGGCTGACACCAATGGACAAAGGCTACCAGTGCCAAGGATTGCCTGCCAGAGGACTGACCTACAGCCTGGCTGGTGGCTGCTCTGTGACAGATCCCCCAGGACAGAGACTGTGGGCTCTGTTTTCTGAGGGTCTTCAGTAGGTCCCCCAGCTGCACCTGGAAGTTTCAGAACCTACTTCGGGGACCTTCTGTCCTGGGCAGGCCCCTCAAGTGTGGCCCTCTCTGGGGTCAACCCTTCTTCCTGCTCCTCCCTCCCCAGTTCAGCCCCCCTCACTGTCAGGGTTGGGCCAGCCCCTGCACTGCCTCGCCGAGTGGCCTGGGCCAGGTCACTCCACCTCTCTGTGCCTCAGTTTCCCCCCCTTGAGTCCCCTAGGGCCTGGAAGAGTGGGAGGTATGACTAGGGGGCAATGTCGCTTCCAGGGGGAATTCTCAGACCTGGGGATTCCCCCATGCTCCCAGGGGAGGGGAAACCTTTTTCACTCAACATTGTAGGGGGCAAACTCCGGTGCACCCCCTGCTGAGGAGCAGCGCCAGGAGGGGACCAGAGGGGGTGGTGTGTTGCTGCCTGGGATCTTGGGGTTGGGCTTTGCATGGGGGCGGATGGGGCTCGGATCAGTTGGGTTCCTGCCCCGCCCCCCTCAGAGAGAAGGCAGTAGCCCCAGGGCCGGCTCGTGTTTGTACATTGCACAGAAACTTGTGTGGGTGCTTTAGTAAAAGACGTGAATGGAGGAGCCCCTTTGTCTGTTTGGGGATGGGGATCTGGATCCCTAAACCCAGACCCGGAGTGTGTTATGGGAGGGCCAGGGGGAACCAGGACAGCCTTATCGGTCTGGCCCAGGCTGTCCTGGTTCCCCAGGCCCCTCGAAACGCAGTGGTTCGCTAGACTTCCGCCGGCTGGAAGGAGAGATGTTTACCCTGCCGCTGCCTCCCGGCCAGAGGAGACAGAAGTAATAAACCCATTGGGCTCAGATTTCTCGGTTCTTTCACCTGCCCTGAAGCCGAAAGGTGCTTGGAATCAGGGCGGGGTGGATGGTTCGCACTCTAAAGCCACCCACCACGGCTGTGGGTTGGGCTTCACGAGCCGGCGCCGCCCTGGAATGGGCGGGGGCGGGGCCTTCTGGGGGTGGGGCTTGGGGTAGCGGGCCCCGTTTCCCGGGTGACGGTCGCGCGGGAGGGGCGGGGCTAGAGCTCCAGTCCCGCGGCCTGGCTCCTGGGTCCCCGGCCACGGAGAGTCGGCCAGTAGAAGACAGCGCCAGAGATCGGCGGCTCGGGACCGGGCAACTCTAGTCGTAGGGACGGGCGGCAGGACGGGGTGGGGCTGGGGAGAGGATGGCCCGACCGACAGGTTGGGGGCGTGGCATGTGTGGGCGTGCTCGGCCCCGGGAGACCCGCGGTCTCCCAGTAACCCAGCTCTCCGACCTGCTGTCCGGCCGTCCGCGCGTTGTGGGGTGGCGGTGCGGGCAGGCCATGCCTGGGGACTCTCCGCCGCTGTGGGAGCTGGTGGAAGAGCACGTTCCGCTCTCGGAGCGGCCCGAAGTGAAGAGGATTCTAGGGGAGACGACGGTGGACCTGAGCCTGGAGCTGCGGGCAGAGGTGGGGCGTGGGAATGTGGGCCCCACTCCAGGCCTATCCCACGACTTGGGTGATTTCCTCACCTCCTCCGGGTCCCTGGCTCTGCCCGGTAACTTTCGAGCTCTTGTCGGATCTCACTGTCCGCCCAGCCCTCTGGCTACCAGTTTAACTCTGCCCTGCCCCTCACTCCCCTAGCTCCCCTTCCTCCCCTTCCTTCTCCCCCCGCAGTCGCAAGGGGTCCCAGCTCTCCTTGCAGGTGGTGATGCTACGATCACTGCTCCGAGAGGCTCGATCCTTCCAAGCCCCTGGTTCGCGCCCCACCTCTGACCTCTCCTCCCTTCTGGCACCACCGCCCCTCCTAAGAGACCTCGTGCGCCAGGAACTGCGGCAGCTGCTCCAAGGTCTCCGCGAGAAGGCCATCTGTGAGGGCAGGTTGGAGCCTCAGACCTGGGGCTGGGCCCTGTCTCCAGAACTCAGATGGGCTAGCCCTGAAGTTGACAAGGGGCCAGGGTCGCCTTTCCTGTGGTTCCCTGGAAGGAGCCCCTGAGTGTCCCCCGTGTGCACCTTCTGCAGGGACCAGACCCAGGCTTGGGTCCAGTATAGCCCCGGGGTCCTGCGCTTTGCCTTGGAGGAGCCCAGGCGTGATTTGCCAGAGCAGGGGATATTCCGCCTGAGAGCTGGTGAGCCCAGGTATAGTGGTAGGAAAGGAGGGGTCTGTTCCGGCTTGGCAGAGGCCCCAGCCAACTGGCGGGTCCCACCTGCCGGTATGGAGGAGCTCCTGGTCTGGGACTGGAAACTTCTACAGCCACTTGTTGTAGGGATCAGCACATGAGGGCTGCAGGCGCAGGAGACATGTACCAAGCCTGGAAGCTTGGTTTGATCTGGGTCTTAGAGCATGAGGAACAGACTTCCAGACAGATAAAAAGAGAAGAGCTTTGCAGGAAGAGGGAGCACTACACGCAGACATGGGTGGAAGGAAAGGCTTCATCCAGTGGTCAGTTGTTCCTCCGGCCTGGAGAACAGCTGCAAGGGCTGAGCTAGAGAGGGCTGGGGACTGCACGAGATAAATGAGCAGCAGCGTGTTCATCACTGAATGGCAGCAACTTATTTGTCACACATCCTTAGGAAGTGGGTGATGTCCCCATTTTGCAGATGAGGAAACTAAAGCTCAGAACGAATGATTGATTTGTCCAAGCTCACACACCGTGAAGGGTGGCAGAGCCCATTTGCAAACCCAGGCTCCAGAACTCCTCCTCTTAGTACCATTTTATGTTGCCGTTGTGAGAAAACACACAAAATTGTCTAGGAGAAATGGCATGTGTGTCCTGAAGGCCTGGGGTGAAGCAACATGGGAGAGTGATGTTGACTTCATCTGCCAGCAGCTGTCACAGGGACCTCAGCGTCATCAAGGACCAACTGAACGTGTCCCACGTTGACCAGGTTGCCGGATACCTGCGGTGAGGCCCCTGAGTGTGTGCAGTGGGGGTCGAGACAGGGAGGGTGGGACGGGGGATGGATCCTAACGTACTGGGACTATGAGGAAGGAGGAGGGAGGCAGCATAGCTGATGGGGAGACCCAGGAGAGTAGGGCTGAGAGGTGGAAGGGGCAGGGTGCTGGTGAGGTTGCTGCCAGGAGGTAGCCAAGTAGGGATGCCAGCAGGGGCCTTGGCCTGAGGACTTCTATCCTGGGGTGTGGGAGAGAGATGGACCACAGAAGAGTCTTTTAAACAGCGGAAGGGCTGTGATCTGGGGGAGAATGGAGGCAGGAGGAGTTGCAGGCCCAATACTGTCGTGAAGAAGAGAGAATGGGCCCCCCCAGCGTGGGCGCTGGGAGGCGGGCAAGGAGAGGACACATCCTGCCCAGGAAGAGGCCGGCGGGGCTGCAAGGCCGTGCTGGGATTGCACTTGGGCAGCAGAGGGAGAGGTGGGCTGAGAAAGGAGGGCCTGGAGGGAACTCCTGGTAAGGCTGGAGGCTGGGTCTGTGTGGCGGGCTCTGCTGTGACCCGGGCCTGCAGCACTGCTGCCGGTGCCGCACTCCCCCATGTCCCAGGGCCCTCCTGGAGGAGGAGTGTCGCAAGTTGAAGAGGGAGATTGCCATCCTGCAGGTGAGCGGCAGCCCTGGGCCTCCCCACCCCCAGAGCCTTTCTGCTGAGCCTAGACACACCTGTCTCTCACCTGGTGTGTGAGATCCACGTACATGTGTGTATGTGTGTGCAAAGATTGTGTGAGTCCTCTGACCATTTATCCTGTATGCACACTTCCCGTACGTGTGAATCCAGATTCTGGCTGAGTCCCTAAGTCCAAGGTCAGCACTTTTAGATTAACCTGCTGGATTTGCCCCTGGTCTTTTGCCTCCTTCTCTTCCCCATGTCTGGGTTCGGGCCCGCCACTACCTTGCCAAGCTCAGCTTTTCAGGGAGGCTGGTGTTCCTCTCAGGAGTGTCCTCAGGTGGCTGGGATGAGGAGGCTGCATGGGGTGGTTCCCGGGCCCCACCATGGGTATCTTGGCCTCTGCATCCTGCCCCGCCCCACCCCGCCCCTGCCATAAGACTGGGCACTGAGCCAGCTCTCCCTGCAGCGCCGCCTGGAAGAGGAGTATACAGGGGCCCCTTGGCCCTCTGAGGCAACCCTAGAGCCCACCCTGGCAGGTGAGGACCCTGGGCAGGCCCCAGAGCGCCCAGCCTCCTGTCCCTGTCCCGCTCTTGTACACACACCCTGGAATTGCTGAGCGCTGTGTCTCAGCTAGACCTCTCCTCCAGAGCTAAAGGAGCAGAAGGCAGCCATGCAACAGGAGCTGCGGGCACCTCTGAGGCCTTCCTGTGTCTCCCCCGGTCACAGGTAAACCAGAGCAGGTGGACAGCTGGACGGGGTGGGCTAAGCGTCAGGCCACAGCCCCCTCACAGCTACTCCCTCCTGTTCAGGCTGCGGCCCTTGGAGTCCTCCAGCCAGGGCCTCGGACCACTGCCTTGCCTCCGTGGGGCTGCTGGAGTTTGGGCCAGGCCTCTCCAGTGCCACCTGCCCTCTCCTCCTCTGGAGCGCTGCCCCAAACCTCAAGGCCTGGCCGCCACCTGCCGCTGGGGACGGAAGCTTCAGTGCAGCCCCAGAAAAAGGCCAGCTTCCACTCCGATGTCCAGTGTGGCGCCCCAGGCCCCAACCTGAAGGGCTGGGCAGGAAGGAGACTTCCGCTTCTGCTGGAACTCGCCCTGTCTGCTGCTGACACCTCTCAGCTGCCATGGCCCAGCCCACTTTAGATCTAGTCTTGGATGAGCCCTCACCAGGATTCCAAGGCTGTCTGTCTGTCTGTCTGGCCCTCACCCTACCCCCTCGCCTGGTCCTTGGTGTCTGGTCCTGACCATCACAGCCTCTGGCCTTTCTCTTCCCAGACATCCCTCAAAGGCCTGGCAGGAAGAGGTCTCATCCCAGCCCTGACTCTCGTCCCCATGGGGGACCCAGACAAAGCACAGCAGCAGCTCAGAGACAGGAATAGAAATTTCATTAAAATCTATGGACTTTAAAATCCTAGTGGTGCACGGATGGGCAGGGGTGGGCGGTGCACCGTTATTGCTACAGAGGATTAGAGGCGGCTCTTCCGGGGTTGTCACTGCACAGAGGGGCACAGAGGACGGACAAACGGATACTGCAGGGCTTGGGGGAAGGAGCTCTGGCTCCAGAGAGGGGGTGGGGCACGCCGGCTGGGGCCATTTGGCACGTGAACAAGGGCAGCCCATTTGGGGAAGACTGGGCCTTTAGCCTGGCAGAGGGAGGGCAAGGGGGTGTCACGCAGGGTCCCCTTCCCCAGGGCTCTGGGCTCAAGCCTCCTG
>NW_006796183.1:854714-861090 GCF_000442215.2 Lipotes vexillifer
GCTGAACATCACCCCACCCCTTTCCCCAGAAACGAGTTCTTTGGGCAGGCTGTTGGGTCATGGGCCTCTGCTGGCTGGCCCTACAGCCAGTGCTGGGAGGCGGCGCAGAGACCCCGGAGCAGCTGAGTGAGGTGCAGGCAGGCCTGGAAGACAGATTGGGCCCGAGGCCAAGGGCAAGGGGGTGGCAACCACAGATAATACAATTTTTACAAAAATAATTACACAGACAAACAGGGCTGGGGTTACAGCCTGACATGTAACACTGCACAGCCCCCTAGCCCCTTACCCTGCCTCCAGGTAGGAAGATCCAAATCTGCCTGGGCAGAGGCTGGGGTCTGCTCTGGGGGCAGGAACACTGGTCAGGAGGCTGAAGGCTCGGGGAGGGGGACAGGTAGGGGGCCCACCCAGAACCTTAGTTCAGGGCAACGTGTGGGGGCATCAGAGCCCACATAAAGTCCAGCTGCCTCCGGGGACCTGGCCTGAGACCCTTCCAAAGTGCTTTGGGCCCCCCAGCAACCCTCCCATCACTCACGCCCCCCAGCTGCCATCTTGGCATCCAAAGGACCTGTAAACACTAGGGACACGAGCACGAATGACCACGCTAGCAGTGGTGGCCAAGGTGACAGGAGCCGCCCTGGTCCGGGCGTGGAGGAGCAGGCGGTGACACCTGTCCACCGCCTCCCCAGTCTCTGTGGCGGGAGCACGGGGCGGGGGTGGGGCACTCCCCCGGCAGTTGTGCTCATATCCGGGAGTCCTGCAGACGGCTGGAGCCGTTACTGCCCACCGTGGGGATCTGGGCCTTGTCTGGGTGCAGCGGCTGGACCTCAAGCCCATCTTCAGGAGAGGGTGGAATGGTGCGGGCATAGCGCCCCGTTCGGTGCTCCAGGAGGGCGGGCCCCCAGTCTCTGCTTGGCTTGGTTGCATTTTTCAGACGCTGCAGGAGAGGTAGGCATGGTTGAGGGCGGAGTGGGCACGGTCATCAGAAGGGAGCCCTGAAGCCCCATACATCCACCCCCTCCTGTTTCACCTGGCTGCCCCCTACCCCCACCCCTCACCTGGAGAAGGGTATCCCCATCTGTGCGGCAGAGCTGGTACAGGGCGTAGAGTGGAATGCAAATGACAGAGGACAGAGCCATGAGGAAGCCGATGGCCACAGCCCAGCCTGGATACTGGTAGTGGTTGTAGGTAATTGGCTGGTACTGGATCACCGTGAAGATGAGAATGAACTGCAGAGAGTGGGGGATGGGAGTGGGCGTGAGCCCTGCCCAGCCCCACCCAGGCCTCAGGCCTCCTATCTGCACCCTCTCCCTCCCTCTCCAGTTTCCCAAACGAGAAAGAGGCATTTTGGGGAGGGCGGGGGTGACGTCAACGTTTGGGTAGTGGAAGAAGCTGATGGAACCAGGGGTCCAGGGTATGATGGGCAGGTGGCCACGGTGGAAGGGGAGAGGTCTGTCTTCTGCATAATCCTGAACCAGCCAGGGAGCCACTCGGCTGCCGTGGCCCTTGGAAGTCAGTTCTGCTCAAAGACTCGCAATGGCCCTGCATTGCCTGCTGAAGCAAGGCAAAATCCCTGGCCTTTAGGGCCTTCCCCGTCTCGCATCAAGACCTCGGCTTATCTTTCTGGCCTTACTGTCTCAGTGTCTCTGCTACACCCAGCGTTTCCCACCCTTCTTACTATGGAGGATCCTCTTTTGCATCTTCCTCTGTCAAACCCTGTGCAAATGCCACCTCCTTTGAGAAGCCTCCACTGATTTCCAGTCTTCTCTTCCTGAAAGGGCTTTAGTGGCATTTTCCATCTACTAAGCATTTTATGGGTGTTTCCCCCAGACCTGGGAGCTCCTGGGATTGCATCAGCTCTGGGTCTCCAGTGCCCAGCACAGTGCCTGGCACAATCTCGTGTGCTGATCTGAACTGACTTATGCAAGGAGGTGGGAGTAATGGGGGAGAGGAAAGGGCAAAGTCCTGCCAGTCTGTGGCTGTGGAGACAGTGACAGACAGCCTGGGGAGGCTCCAAAGGCTAGAAATCATGAGTGTCAGGCTGGGGATGCTCTCGGGAACCGCTTTGGAAAGAGATGAGGGACATGGGAAAAAAAGCCTGGGGTTCCAGTAACGAAAAAACTAAAGTTAGCAGAAAGATGGGCAGGTGGCTCATGGGCCACCCAGAGGAGCCGGGGCAGTGGATGCCACTTGCCAGGAGGGCTCAGCATCCACCCTGAGCCCTCAGCTGTGTCCTGGAGCTCAGGCCCCTCCAGCCTTCCGGGTGACCAAATTCTAGAAGGCAAGACCCATATCCATTCAGGGGTGGGTGGGCCCTCCTAGGACGCTGCACACAGAGGAGCTTAGAGCAAGTTTTCTGAATGGAATTAGATCCTGATCTAAGGTGTGGATAAATTCTTAAAAAAAAAATTTTTTTTTAGGCTTTTGGCCACACCCCACAGCATGTGGGATCTTAGTTCCCCGACCAGGGCTCGAACCCACGCCTCCTGCATTGGAAGGCAGAGTCTTAACCACTGGACCGCTGGGGAAGTCCCAATAAATTCTTTATTTGAGCTGATAGAAGGATGGAGTTTGTCCAAAAAAGACCTTTTCAGCAATATAAAGAAGTAAAGCCCCCAAGGAAAACCAACAGCCCAGAAACACGTGTCCACAGAGCCTGGCATCCTCACCTGAAGGTGACTCCAGCCTGGCTTTCCGGGCACAGAGAGGGTGCTGCCGGCTTTGACTCAATCTCGTGGAGACACTGGACCCAGGGCCCTTCCTGCCTCCTGCCCTGCCTGGGCGGTGCCCTGGGTCTCCGAGCAGGGCGGCAGCCTCCCGGGAGCCGTGGAGGATAAGCTCCCCTGGGGCAGGCCCTGGGCCAAAGCCACAACCCTCAAGGGCACGGCGCTTGGCTGGCATCTACCCTCCCCTCCTCCCACCCCTTACAGGAGACTTCCGTTGCTCCTGTTTCAAAGCTGGGCCGGTGGCCAGAGCTGGTGCCTGCGCCAGGCTCGGGAAGATCCCACACCCCATGTGACGGAGGCCTCAGCCCTCAGGGGCCTTTTATTCAGAAACATGAGCCAAAGTGGAAATCCGGTGCTGACCTCTGTGGCACACAGGAGCTGGCATGATGGGGGCATGACTCGGGACCCTGCTCTGGCCACTGGGCTGACCCCTCCGTCACTCAGAGATGGCTCTGCCTCTTCTCTGGGGAGGGACCATTACACTAGCAAATCCCTTTTGCCCCGCATCTCTCACCCTGAGCATAAAGGAGCAAAATCAGGGGGTTTTTAGTCCATAGACCACCACTCCTCCTGCACTTGTTTCTAGTGTAGCACGGGCCCAGCACACAGGCTCCAGATCAGACTACCTGCTTTGCATGAGGGCTGTGCCTCTTAGAAGCTGTGTAACCTTGGATCAATTACTTAACATTTCGGTGCCTCAGTTTCCTCATCTGTAAAGCGGAGATCATAACGATACCTTGGAGAGTTGTATCACATGACTTAATATATGGTTCCCGGCCACGGTGGGAGTTCCCTCCACCATTTCAGCTCCCTGATGGGAGTTTCCCAGGTGTTGAATACTGGTGGAAACCCAGAATTCCCCCTCCCAAGCCGGCCCACTCCAGTGCCTGGAAGGCTTACGAGGGTGTCCCGGATCCTGAGCTGACATCTGACTTGTACAACCTGCTTCTGCAACATTCATTCACACCACATACCCTGAGTATTCTGAGCACCTCGGCTATCAGGGACTGGAGACAGGAGCTCAGCGAGGCTGACGGAGGCTGACACCAGTGTCAATCATGGTTCCCGAGGCTCCTCTGGGAATGCCAGGCGGGAACACCAGGGAGGGAGGGCCGGCTCTCAGCTGCTGCCAGCCTGCTTTCCCCTTCCGAAGCTGGGCACTGTCTTCGAATAAAGGGCCCTGTGCTCCCTTCCTAACCCAAGGCCAGGGCCTGGGTGGTTCTGAGTCTCCACACACCTGTCTGACTCTACGCAACCTTGCTCGGACCCCCAGTGGTCAGACTTGTGGGTGTGGAGCCTCCGTGGGGAGCTCTGGCCAGATGGATGGGCTCTTGCTCTCCCTTTGCTGGTTCCCAAGAGAAGGACGCTTGCCACAGGGCAGCAGGGGAGGGACCACTGAGGAACTTACAAAGATGATAGCTGGGGAGACGAAGCGCCAGCAGATCTGGAAGAAGAGGGGCGGTGGGAATCCCAGCATCATCTGGATGTCCTGGAAATAGTTGTGGTGCCCTGGAGAGAGGGAGGTCAGCAGGCCCGCAGGACAGCGTGGGCAGGCCAAGGGCCGGGACACGGGAGGCCACGTGAGCTTGGGCACTTACCGTAAATGTAAATGATGGACACACACATGATGCAGGAGATGACGACCAAAGAGAAGCTGGCCGCGTAGTTATCCATCAGCAGCAGCCAGTAGATGCCTGCCTGTGGGCCAGTGGGCAGCTGAGTCCAGGGTGCCCGAGGCTATGCTCCCCCCTTGTTAAGCCCCATACCCTGGCAACTGCGGCCTAGCCTTTCCCTCGGTTCTTACCTGGCTGGTGAGGGGGATGCCCAGCAGGAAGCCAGCCACAGCCACGCCCAAGGTCACATAAGTCTTTTTCTGCAGGATCCACTCATTCCCTACCTCATCCACAATGGCCGTGACCAGCGTCTCTAGGAGGCAGAACTGCAGGATACAGCCATCAGAGCAGGGGCCCGACCTCCGCCCCTGCCTCCTCCCTCCCCAAGCCACAGGCCCGTGTCCTGCACCTCGTACCTGCGTGCCCAGCCCCAGCAAGATAAGCATGAAGAAGAAGAGCAGGGACCAGAGCGGGGAGACGGGCAGCAGGGTGAGGGCCTCCGGGTATGCCACGAAGGCCAGGCCAGGGCCGTGGTCTGCCACGCGGGACACGTCCACGCCCAGGTGATTGGCCATGAAGCCCAGGATGGAGAAGATGACAAAGCCGGCGTAGACGCTGGTGGCACAGTTAGTGATGCTGATGATGACACTGTCCCTGATGGGGAGGAAAACAGGTAGAGTCAGGACACGCAGCTTAGTTGCCCCTGCCCACTTTGGGCCAAGAGACTTGGAGACAGAGCGAGTTCTCGGAACAAAGGTGCCCCCAATCTCTTTTCTGGTCTGCTCCGGGCCTCTTTAAGTGGGCCTGAGGCTCCTGAGTCCTCACAGAGCCCTGGGGCATCACCGTCTTCACGTCTCCTCTCTTCTGCCAAAGCTCTCTCCGTTCTGCAATGGCTGGACCCGGACCCCGCGTTGCCAGGCTCTCAAGGCCGTGAGTGGAAGGGAGGGCCCTGGTGGGCCAGGAGGCTGCACTGGACCTGGTGGGTCTGGGGGAGCCGGGGTCAGGCTGCAGAGAGGGTAGGAACTGGGGGCAGCCCCGGGGCTGGAAGGGAGAGTCTCACCGGTAACAGTTGTTGTGGAACTTGCTGTAGGAAGCCATGGTGATGAGGCCGCCCCACGCGCAGCCCAGCGAGTAAAAGATCTGGGAGGCGGCGTCCCCCCAGACCTGCGGGGGGAGGGGCCGGTGAGGAGCTGCAGTCAGAGGCTGGCACCTCCCTGCCTCTCCCCAGCCCTCTAGGTCCCCTTCCGTCCACAGCCCACCTTGGCCTCCAGGATCTTGTCCCACTGCGGGGTCAGGTAGTACATGATGCCCGTGAAGGCTCCTTCCAGGGTCACGCCACGGATGAACAGGATGGTCAGCACCACATAGGGAAATGTGGCCGTAAAGTACACCACCTGGGTGCGAGAGGGGCCCCGCTGGACTCCTCTGGGCTCTTCCGCCCCCTCAACCACCACTGGTCCTCTGGGCCCTCTTCCCCTCCCATATCCTTTCATCACTCCCCCACCCACCCCTCCACACACAAAACCCAGGTAGGGGAGGCAGGATATCTCTGGGTGGGCACAGACCCTGCTGGGGGAGGGGTACTTACTTTCCCTGAAGACTTGACCCCTCGGATGAGGCAGAGGAAGACGACCACCCAGGAGACACCCAGGCAACCAAGGAGGGGCAGTCGCACCTCCCCGAAGTTTCCGATGTCATCTGACAGCTTCAGCACATAGAGCCTGGAAAGGGGATACTTTGTCACTGACGGCCAGCCCCGCCACCCAGCAACAAACTCCCAAGGCCAGGGCCCAGCCTGGCAGCTCCCTCCTGTCTCACGAAGTCCCAGCAGCCGGCTGATGTGAGATGGGAGCGTCTGTGAGGCGCCAGCCCAGGCAGGCCCAGCCCCCTCTGCCTGCTTCCTCTCCCAGGATCCTCAAGGGCACCCGCAGGCCACACCCTGGTCCTGGGCCAGCCTCTTCAGCCCCTGGGTGTGGAGGTCTCCCTGTCCCTGCTCAGACCCAGCCCAGGCCCTTGCTTGTGTGTTTCTCCCTTCAGGAA
>NW_006796183.1:861100-872915 GCF_000442215.2 Lipotes vexillifer
CCTCCAGACTAGACACACCCTATCTGGCGTCTCCTCCTCCAGGAAGCCTTCTGTGATCTTTTCACCCACGCTAGCCCTCCAGCTCTGATGAACAGTGGAGGACTGAGTAAAGATGGAGGCTCCGGAGCACGCAGGCCCAGACCTGAACCTACGTATGTGTGGCTCTATCTGGCGCTCTGTGCCACGCCAGCTGTGCTCTTCTAATCAACTGGACATTTATGTGGCAGGCCCTTGCTAGATGCTGGGCATATGGACCTGGATCAAGCATTGTGGGTACTGCCAGGAGGAGTGCCTCAACCCCATGGGCACACTGGAAGTCTTCCTGGAAGAGGTGAAGCTTGAGCCAAAGTTCGAGGGATGGGGAAGAGGTGGGTGAAGAGGAGTGGAAGTGTATGCCAGGCTGAGGGAATAGCACGCAGCAGGACAGGGGCCAGGGACCGGCACAGCCCCGCCTGGGCACGTCAGTAGCTCAGGAAGGCTGGAGGAGAAGGGGGAAGGGAATGAAGAAGGATGAAGATAGGAAGGGACCAGAGCAAGAGAAGCTGCGAAGTCAAGGCTGAGAACTTTGGATTTTATTCTGAGAACAATGAGAAGCTTCTGGAGGGTTTTTAGAAGAGCACTCTCAGCGGCTCTCCTTGGCTCAAAGCCTTGCAGCAGCTCCCATCTCTCGCCATGGAAAAACCGAAGTCCTTACGGTGGCTACAGAGCCCTACATGATCCATCACCTCCTAACTGCCGTCTCTCGGATCTCCTCTCCTCCTGCTCCCCCCTTGCTCACTGGCTCCAGCTGCACTGGGCTCCTTGCTGTTCCTTAAATGTGCCGGGCGTGCTCCCACCTCCGCACATGCTATCCCCTATTTGGAGTACCCTTTCCCCAAATCTCCACATGTCCACATGGGTGTGAGACCTGTGCAGGCACACAGGACCCCATGCTTAGAAGGGCCCTGTGCTTGGTTTAATGCCCTGCCACTGTCATCTTGAAATTCTTAATTCATTTGAACTAGGGGCCCCATCTTTTCGTTCTGCAGTGGGCCCCACAAATTATGCAGCTGGGCTTGTCCACGTGGCTCCCGCCCTCTTTACTTCCTTCAGGTCTTCACCTCAGGTGTCCTCTTTGCAAAGGAGCCTACTCTGGCACACCTGATTAAACCTGCCACCCTGGCCCCAGCCTGGCACACCTTACCCCCTTCTCTGCTATATTTTCCTCCACAGCACATCTCTTTCTATCACACTGTACGTTCTACTATTTAGTTTGTCATCTGCCCTCTGAAGGCAGGGGTTTTTGTCTGTTTTGTTCACTGTTGTATCCCCCAGTGCTTAGCACGGTGCCTGGCACAGAGCAGTGCCCAATAAGTATTTGTTGAATGCATGAATGAATGCACGTGATGGAAAATGGACTGAGAAGTATAAAGGGGAGAACCTGGAGGGGGACTGGCTTGGTTGTTGGAGTTGTCCAGGCTAGAAGTGATGAGCAAGAGACAAACTCTTGAGCCTCAGTTTCCTCATCTGTAAAATGGGCATCATAACACCAACCCAGGATAATTTGTAGAGAAATTTAGGTAAACACAGGCTCCTTTCTTTCCCTTCTTTCAGCAAGGGTCTCTCAGCGTAGCTCATAGGCTGTCCTCTAGCCTTAGCTATTTTTACTTTTTTTTTGGTCCAAATCGGTTGTCAAACCTCATGACAACATGTTTAATACCTTGCGATGGGTTGTCACTCCAGCCCCTCCTGAGACAATGTTGCCAGGCCTGGGACTTGGTGTTTGCTTGGTCAGCCTGCCTGGCTGTTAAGACTTGCAAGCACCTCGTCCTGCCTCCTCTGCCTCAAATCTTCCTCCAGGCCGCCTTACACATTGTGACCTGCAGAGGGCGCTGTCCAACACACCCCTCTCCTGTCCAACTCCCGCCCTAGCGCTGGTTCATTCAACGGGCCACGCCCTGGGCTGGAACCTTTCCAGGCTCTTAGTCCGTGCGGGAACTAAAGGCAAAGGGATGGAGAGGTTCCCCCCAAGGAGAGGCTCCTGGACCCCTGCAGCTGTGCTTTCCAATCCTTTTCCCTTCGTGGCACGCAGAAAAAATATTTTGGGCCCGTAAGGGCAAATCGACAAGGTCACTCAAAGTAAGGCAGCAGGGCTGGGGACTCTGGGCTGCCCAAGCGCCACCGGACTGGCACACTATTTAGGGTGCATTGTGTTGGGAGGCTCTGCCTTCCAGAATAGCCAGCGGGTCCTACTGCCACAGCCGAGAGTCGCTTTACTTTAAGCAACAGCGTTCAAAGTAAAGAAACCATTTCTTGTTCAAAAGACTTTTTAAAAACTTTGCTAATTATACCTGTTAAGCTGGTAGTGCTTTATATTATCTTTTATTGCAAGAGTCCAGCATATAATACGAGGGCTTAAAGAGTTTAGAAGGCTAGCCTGGGAACCAAATAATGAACTCTACCTATCTTTTTATGGTACCATACGTAGTGTTTTGTTTTGGTTTTGGACTATGTGCTTTGGAGATCAAACAGCTAACCTTAAAACTTTTGGAACCCCACATATTTACAAGTTGGCCCTCGCATAACATCTCTGGAATTATTCTGCATTATTTTTAAATTTCCCCAACCAGATGGTAAATGCCTTGAGAACAGGACACCCTAATCTATTTCACTGCACCTCCAGCAGTGGCTATCACTGTGCTTACTGAGCACCCATCACTGTTCCTAGCGATTTATGTTGCATCTTTATAACAACAAGAATGATGTTGTAACCACGCCCGCTTAACGGATGAACAGCTGAGACTTAAGAGAGTTTTGGTGACCTCCCAAGTCCACGCAGCTGGTGAGTGGCAGAGCCAGGATTTGAGTGAGGTCTGTGTGGCTCCGGGGCTGCCATGAAGACACCAGGAGAGGGGTGCTGGGATCCAAGTCCCACTGGGTGTCAGGTGTCTGCTGGGGAGATGAGAGGGCATGTCCTGAGCTTAGGGCCTGCCTAGCAGGCGTTAGACCAGCACACAGAGGACTGTAAGACAAGGTTGTGAAGGGGTGGTGAAGGAGGGGAAGACTGTGGGCCAAAGGGTGAGCAAGAGGCAGACGTGGGCTCAGAAATCTGCCCTGGGAGCTTCTCTTGCTTTAGAGGAGTCACTTAATCTTTCTTTTGACTTGTTTGTTCACCTGTAAAATGGGAATATTTTATAAAACCTGCACCCACTACCTAACAGCGTTGCTGTGGGGCTCAAATGAGATTGTGCAGCTTTCCAGAGGGGCGCTGGAGAGTGTGGACCAAGAATGCCTGTAGAGCATCACTGGCCTAATTCACACTAGGCACCAGGCACAGAGAGGCATGTATATCCTGACACAGCATTGCTGCCTAGTTCGTTAACCTCTGAGCATAAGTCTCTGAATCTGAAAAACAGGGATAATATCATGTAAGAGAATATGCCTGGCACATAGTAGCTGCCCGAGAAATGGGAGTGCTTGCTCGCCTCACCTCCTTGCTGATGCCATCCAGGACAGCCCTCTCAAGGGTCATTTCCCCAGGCTCTCCAGGAGGGGGCGGCAGGGAGCCATCCTTCAAGGGACGAGTACTGCCTGGGACAAGCAGCTCCTTAGGGATGCCTGGCTCCAGCCCTGGCTGAGGAGTAGAGTTGAGCTGGCCACCCTGTGGACCTCCTGACCCATGGCTAGTTTTCTTTGAGGGAAATCCCCCTCTAATTGCACTGGATAAAATCTCGTGAGCTTTGCCCTGCGGTGGACCCACCCGTCGGGGAATCCCTGGCAGACGGCCCCTGGGGTGAGAGCTTCTGGAGCATCTCCGGCGTATGGGTGGAGTGCTGTGCTTCTGGGAACTTCCAGAAGGTTCACCCCCAGTCTAGATCAAGCTGCCCAGTCCACACCATGCCTCAAATATAGAAGAATACCTAAATGGGCAGTCTGTTTCTTACTCCCCGCTCTCACCCCACTCTGAGTGCTGTGCCTGGTACCTACTAGGAGCTCAGGAAATGACCTGTCCAATGACTGAATGACTGAGTCTGCCCAGAGGTAAATTTGCCCGCCCCTCACTGGGAGGCAACAGCTCTGTTGTCTCCACCACGAGCCCCAAGGGCAGTGACCACATCTTAACCATCTTTGAATGTCTATAGCCCAGCACAGAGGCTGGCACAGGGGAGCTGGGCCCTCAGGGTTTGAGCACTGGGCCTGGGCTTCGAGGATACTGACCTGCTAGGACTTCAAGGATCACTGGGGCCTCGGCCGCTCACCCACAGCTCTCCATCACATTGTGGAGAAAGCCTCCAACCCTCAGCCTGGCATGAAAAGCTCTGCACCTTATGATGCCTCTAGCCTCTTCTGACTCAATACTCAGTGTCCCACCTGCCCCCGACCCCAGCTCCAGTTTGCCGCCTCCTGGCCTCGGCTCACCTGCTCACGTCTCTCCTAATCCCTCCTACGTCTCCCTCCCTCCCCTGGGAAGCCTTCTTGATCAGCTCCTCCTGTACCTACCACATCCCTGCACATACCTGCACTGAGGCACCTGCCCCTAAGAGCGGTAACTACCCATCTCCCACCCTGGACTGTGAACTCCTGAGGGCAGGGGCTCAGGGCCATGCATACCCCATGGGCACACAGGGCCCGGCAGGGTGGACGCCATAAATGTTTGCGGAATGAATGAACGAGGCCTACCCACCAGTCCACCAAGCCCTCTTCCCATGAGTTCCTCAACAGGACATGGGGAATTTCCTCCAGGATGTCCTGCTGTGCCCTCACACCCACCCAGCTGGGATAAGATATTCCAAACATCTCCAGCAGCAGCGTTCCCTTCAGCCAGCCCCGAGACTCCGTTCTCTGTCACCACGGAGCACAGTGGTGCCAGGCTATCTTTCCTAAGCACAGCCTGATGAGGACAGCCCTGGGCTCAGGAAACTTTCATGGCTTCTTCTGTTCCACAGCATTAGGTCTGTGATTCATTCCTGTAAGTTCTCCAAGAGGGCTGGTGCTGCCTCCTAAGCTACCTCACGGCCCGTGAGCTCCCCACACACCTGTCACTCTCATCACAACAGGTTCCCCTCAGGCTCAGGACCAGCCCCTGCTCAGCTGGGATCCAGGGCCTCCACTCGTGCTATTCTTCTCTCCAGGAAGCCATCCCCCTTTTCCCTGACTCTCCTCTGCAGACTTGCCTGACTGCTGGAGCCCTCTCTCCCTCGCTGCCACTGTGTGAGCATCAGCCTCTCCCGAACCAGTCTGTGAACGCCTTGTACCTCTTCCCGCACCTCTGGCCCCCTCCATTCCTGGTACCCTCCCGAGGCTGCAGATGGTTGCCTGATGGCCAAGGCGAGGGCTGAGTGCTGGCGCCAGGGGTCCCCCCCAGAAGCCCAGGTCCCTTGGGGGCCTCACCTCCAGTACTCCTCGCTGGGGCTGGTCCTCTGGAGGGTGTGGTTGAGTGCGTGGGAGAGGTTGCCAGGCAGGGCGGGAGGCCGGGAGCCGTTGGTGGCGTTGGAGGCGTCCAGCACGCCGGCGCAGTCGGGCGTGTTCCAGGGGTTACTGCAGTAGGCCCAGGGCAGCACGGGCGTCATGGATGAGAAAAAGTAGTAGAAGGCGATGCAGATGACCACGTTGTAGTAGATGCCGATGTATGCGGACACCACCGTCATGCCGTAGCCCACACCTGGGGAGGAGGGGGCAGAACAGCCTCACACGTCTGGCTGAAGGAGGCAAGGCTAATTCCGAAGGGCGTAAGAGGCAGGGGTGCCACAAAAGAGGCAGATCAAGGCCTTGGCAGGGGCAAGTTGGGGGGCGAAGGGCCTTTGTGTATGAACGTGGTAGGAAGAGAGCGTGGAGGCCAAGTAAACATGGATCCCAGCATGTGTCCGTGGCCTTGGACATTGATGTGGGCCTCAGGTTAACACCAGTGTCCCATAGGGGTTGGCAGTGTTTATACAGATGGGTGAGTCAGCATGGTCCCCAGAGGCCCGTGTGTGTGTGTGTGTGTGTGTGTGTGTGTGTGTGTGTGTGTGTGTGCGCGCGCGCGCGCGCGCGCGCATGCGCACCCCACCCAGGCCTCACCTTTGAACATGGGGCTGATCCTCCAGACCCCCAGGCAGCCCTGACTTGCAAACTGGCCGAAAGAGAGCTCCATGAAGAACAGTGGGATCCCGCAGAAGGTGAGCATGATGAAGTAGGGGAACATGAAGGCACCTGGTGGGGGCGGGGACAGGGCTGGCTCAGGGCGGCTCTGGGGAAATCCCACCCTCTTCCTGCTCAGAACTGACAGCAAAACCTTCGCAACTGGCTGGGCCCCCAGGAGGCTGTGCCACGCACTGGGCCGGAGCCTAGGTCTGAGGCCCACTGCTCACCACCTGTCTTTGAACCTGACAGAGGCTCCCTGGAAGTCTGCTCTGAGTCAAACCCAGGGCCCAGAGCCGCCACGGTTGGGTGGGATTTGATGGCTTAACCAAGCAATTTCACACACATTAGTCAATGAGATCCTCAAATATCGCTGAATCGTTTGGGTGCGGGGCTGCTGAAACACGGGCAGTAGAAAACAGGGAGCCTTGGGAGGTTGGGTTGCTTTTCTCTACCTCTCCTCCCCTCGAGGGAGCAGGCTGCCAGGGTCGGGGGTGCTGCGCCTTAGGTAAAGGGTACCTGAGCCAGGGATGGGGGCAAAGGAGATCAGGGCCAGAGGTCAGCCTGTCTGGAGTGTGTGCCGCAGAGGGGGCGGCTGGGCCCTGGGGGGTGGGCTCTATCCACGTGGGTGGACCCTGCCCTGTGCCCGCTGGCTACCTCCCCCGTTGCGATAGCAGAGGTACGGGAAGCGCCAGACATTGCCCAGGCCCACGGCATAGCCCACGCTCGTCAGTACAAACTCGATCTGGTTGCCCCAGTTGCCTCGTTTGAGGTTCTGGTCCTTCTTGGTGGCCTCACTGGGCACAGCACCATTCTGCGGGAACAGGAGAGAAGCTACCATCAGCAAGGCATTTGCACGCGCGGTGCCTGACCCTTTGGGCCTCCCCCAGTGGGGACACCATGGACCCTCCGGGCCCCCACCCCACCCTGGGCTTCCCCTCTGCTGGCAGCAGCTGCAGGCAGGCCCGGCAGAGGACAGGAGAGGGAGCAGCGGCCGCCGGAGGGTGCCAAGCCGGCCTCCCTCACCAGCCCCCAGCACACTGTGCCAGGGGCACCAGCCCACCTGAGCAGCTGCTACCGACATCTGAGAGGTGGGACACTGAGAGGGAGCTCGAGTTGAGGGCCCCCCAGCGCCAGCCCCTCCCAAGCCTCCCCTCTCCCCTTTGGGTGAGGATCTGGGAGCAGCTGAGCCTCATACCAAGCAGCCAAGCTGGGCTGGGCACAAAGGGGCCTGTGTCCAGACAGCCCCCCCAGCCGTGGCCACCACATCGCCAGGCTGAGCACGCTGCCCATGGCAGGCGGCTGCGGGGGAGAGGACCCGGACCCCTCCCCCAGCTGAAGGCTTTTTCCGGGGGGCACACGGTGGGCAGGGCTGTAGGGTGGGGGAAGGGGGAAGCAACTGAGCTGGGCCAGACCTGGGGAGGGCATTCTGGGGCTCAGGATGGGAGGGCCAGGGGAGCCACATATATTGCCCATGATGGGGGCGGGGGCCCTGGGGAAGCTGACCTGGGCTGGGGGATGCTGGCCATGAGTTGGGGGGAGGAGACCAGAGTTGTAGGCACCACGCCAGACTTGGAGGACAGACTCTGCTAGGGGAAACAGAGGGAGTGACTCTAGAAAAGGGTCTCTGAGCTGAGAAGAGGTGGGCTGCAGAAGACAGGCTGGTCAGGAGGGGCTGATGAGGGAGTTTGCCCCAAGGGAAGGATGCCGGGCTGCCCTGGAGGAGCTGCAAGGCTGGACTGGGTGGCCTGAAGCCCCAATGAGAACCCTAACCCCACAGTTGGAACTAAGCCAGTAAGTTCCTTTATAAGTGAGTGCACCCCTCCCCCATGCCCTGGCCTTTCCACCCCCTACCAGGTGAGCTGGAAATCGAGCCACCCTGAGCCAGAGCCTGAGGGGTCAGAGGTGTCTCACTAAGAGACAGGGACCCCGAGAGTCACCAACAGAGAAGCCCAGAGAGTCCTTGAGTGACGGAGACAGTCTCCCAGAGATGGGCTGTTCTCCTGAGAGAAATGGCCAGGCGTCCCTGGAGGACACCCAGGATCAGAGACACAGCCGCATGGCCTCTGAAGGACGGCACTGCAGTGACGCTGACCCTCAGCTTGAAAGAGACATATTCAAGGACAATAGGCACGCTGGCCAATAAACAAACGGGCCTGGTGCTTTGACACGCTGTCGGACCCTGACACTGACCAACAGATGCAGAGGGGAGGAATGGCCTCCCCAGGCCTGCGCCCTCCGGAAAGGCCCATTTAGGAAGGAAGGCACAGGAGGCCCTGGCACCTGGTGGTGGCCCCCAAGCCGTGCATCCCTTGCTCCCGCAATGGGTACATCTGGGGGGGGGGGGGTTTCTGGGCTTGCACACCACGTGGGCACTACAGCACAGACACCCTTGTCCTGCACATGCAATCCAGCATTGCCCGGAGAAGACACTGAGCCTTATACCATCCCGGAAGGTTTGGGGACACAGTACCAGAAACGGTGGTGCTCCCTTCAAGGAGCACGCAGAGCCAACCGGCAGAGCCTGTGTACTTTCATTCATGCAGCCACGGAGGTTTACGAGCTCCTACTATGTGCCAGGCCCTGCACCAGGCTCGGGGAATTCAGCAGTGAACAAAACACACCCCTACCCACTCAGAGCTAGAAGTCCAGGAGGAAGTAAGCCATCAATGAGATAAACACATAATTTTTTTATGCAACTTCAATGTGCCCACAAAGGGGAATTTCTCAAGTCACAAGAGCATGGAAGGATGACAAGGGGTGGGGCTGGGGGCTGGGTGAGGTCGCAGAAGGCCTGCCTGATGAAGGGGCTTGTCTCTGGGAGTGGGTGGCTCCCAGTCCCAGTGTGACAGGTCTTTACAGAATCTTGCCTAAGCCTGCCACCACCTCTTAGGGCCTTTTTTTGGGACAGGCCTAGAAATACCTCAGGGTCAGGGGAGCATTTTTTCAGAGGGTGTGAGGCCTGCTTGGGGTAGTTTATCCATTCCCAAACAAATCCCAGCCAAATAGGGCTCCTATATGTTGATCCTACAATAACAGTTTTATTCTGTCCAAGGCTTGTTTACTTAGGGGCACAATGGGGGATTGTGGCAGCTGTGGAGTACATGGGTGGGGTCACGAAGCAGCGGTTACAGCTGTAAAAGAGACAACTGAGGGTCCAGGATGGCCTCATGGGCTGGGCAAGGGCAAAGCCTCTTGCAGAGACCGAGGTCCCCAAGGCCTGAAATTCAAGGCCTCTCTCCTGGCCCCAGCCCCCTGACCAAGTGCAGCGGGACCAGACTTGGACCTCTGAGGTCTGCTCCTTCCTTGGCATGGAGGGGGCGGGGAGGGTGATGATGCCTCCAGCCGAGTGCCATAGGTGGTAGCTTGACTGAGCCCTCAAGAGCCAGTGGTCACTCCATTCAAGAGCAGCACACCACTGAGCCTTGTGCTAACCAGTTCAGCCCTACCGGCTGTGACCTGGGGAGGCCAGAGCCTGGGGGACAGGGGCTTGGAACTGGGGATTGGGCTGTGGCGGGAAGTAACTGGCAACACGAGGGGTCTGCTGTGCAGAAGGAGCTAAAATGACGCCGTGCAAGTGGTACGAGGAGCTCGCGGCAGAAGCAGCAGCATCTGCTGCTCCCCGGCCCCGCGGTGCCCAATTCAGGGACTGTGGATGGGATGCTGCCGCGGGAGCCTGGTCCGCAGCTAGGCCTCTGACTTTTAATTCCAGTGCGAGCTATGTGCAGGCAGCCTGGCTGGTGAGGGCATAGGGCTCAGCAAGGACAGAAGAAGCCAAGCTTCCTCCAAGTACACTGGAGGGAAGGGTCCCTCTGTGGGCCGGGGGGTGGGGGGGAGTGGTCCTAGGGGCTCTAGTTCCCTTCCTCCCCCGCCCTCCTCTGGGGACGCCCCTCCACTTCCTTCCCTGGCAGCGACGCCCAAGGCTGGTAAGCCTTTTTCAATGCTGCACAACTTTTTTTCTCCTTGCATAATTTTCCCCATTCTAAGCCTCCCATTTTCTTGATCTGCTAGGTGGACGGCGTGTCACTGATATTAACTGTCCCTGCAGAGGTTGTTGGCTCTGAGGTGCCCACGAAAGAATTTCTTTGTGCTCCTGGTCTGCCCAGACTGGTGGCCTGTCTGCCTAACCCAGCTCGTCCCCGCCCACTGGCCGGGCTCCAGACTGGTGCTGCCTATCACCCACCTCCCCCTGTGTGCCCCTCGCTGCTCTCCCAACCTCCCTCAGTCAGTCGCTCACACCTGGATGGTGAATTAAACCATAGTGGCCTGGTGCCCCTCTGGGCTGCTCCCCTCCTCCTTGGGCTCCCTGGAGGGGCTCCACCCCCCTCACCTCTGATTTGCCCGGTGAGTGATCTCCAGGGCGGGGACTGCCCTGCCCTGCCCTGTGCCCAAGATTCCCCAGGCCAGGCAGGATGCAGGCTACTGGGCGTGCCTTCCATGGCTGTGTGGGTGGGCTGGCTGATCATCCTCCATGACGCCTGCCATGCACAGACACACACGTATAAAACCCTCCATGCCCCTTACCCTTAGAAGCAGTCGTTGACCTGTCTTGGGTTCACAACCTCCCACCCCTGTTCCTGCCTAGAGGGGTGAGCCGCACCGAGCAGTCACTTACATAAGTCCTTTCCATAGCCCTCTGCCCTCTACTTATTCACTGGTCTGGATGAACTCCTGGAATTAAGGGAGTTCAGCTCTGAGGGCAGAATCCAGATCTCCCTCTATACCTTGGGCTTGGCAGGGTGGGACCCTGTGCTGGGGGTTAGAAGCCTAGCATTCTAGAACCTGCTCCCTCAGCAGCCGTGGGCAAGCCACTTCCACTCTCAGCATTCAGCATCTTTACCTGTAAAATCAGGGGATAGACAGACAACCTGAATAGATCTCCTAATATTCTGTAGCTCTGCCCCGCCTGGAATTTGCTATTTCTGACTCTCTCCTGTATTTTCCATTAGTTCCCACTGGCTTTCTAGACAACTTAAAAAAAAAAAAAAAAAAAGTTGTTATTGCTTTCTTTCTGATCATAAAAGCATTATAAGCTTATCATTAAAAAAAAATTGGAAACTACAGCAACGTGTAAAGAAACAATGCTGCAGAGCCCACTCCCAGTGGCGGCCACCAGTACCACCGCAGGGGTGTCCCTTCCTTCTTAATGCTCAGACCCAGAGGCAGCCCAGGATTCCACCCTGGGCGACGGTTGTGCTCTGGCTCCCGACTCCTGCCCTGCGAGAGCGGTGTCCACGGGATATTTCTGTGAATTGTGAGCTCTGCTCTTGGTGGGCACCGAGGGATCCTGCAGCAGCCCGGGCAGCGCGGGCCCCACTAGGATCCAGCAGGCTTCTTGTCCAGGGCTCTGCAGCCCCAGGGTTTGCTCAAGGGATGAAGCCCCTTCCAAGACGAACTTTGTGGAGGAGAATGGGCAAGACCCTACATCCCAGACTGACCTTTGCACCACTTCCAGATCACTGGCAACTTTCTCTGAGTCCCAGTGGGGAATTCAGGCAGAACAGCCAGGACAGTAAACTGTGGCTGCCTCAGGAGACCCTGTGACCCCCTCACACCCTTTGGTTCTTGTTTCCCCAACTTCTCTCCCGTCGGTCCAATCAACCCAGGAGCCAGGCTGGCCCTCAGGCAACATCTGCCCCGCAATGACAGAGCCTTCCATCTTTCATCTGGCTTTGCTCATCCAGACATGGGAAAGAGCCAAGGGCCCGGGATGGAG
>NW_006796183.1:872976-886430 GCF_000442215.2 Lipotes vexillifer
CAGACATGAGAAAGAGTCAAGGGCCCGGGATGGAGCAGCAGGACCGTGGGAAAATCTACCCCAGACCCGAGCAGTATGCAGGGGGCTATTAGTGCCTCTCGCTTCAAGGAAAACCTCCGAGCACCTGTCAGGAGATCAGGCCCTCATATAGGAGGTGAGAGAGGCAAGGACATGCCCGGTGCTGTCTCGTCCCAGAGCCCTGATTGGGGTGATCTGCCAGTATTGTGGACAGCAGACAGAAGATGCACCCCAGGCATGCCAGGCTCCACTCCGGGCCCTGGAAGAAGTGACAGGGCCATTGGGTGGGCTCTGCTTCTGCCCTGAAGCCCAGCAGTCATGCCCTGCACTGTGGCAGCCGTAAGCAGTCTCTGCCCCGCTCGGTTGGCAGCGGGCTCGCATTCTGGAAAGTGGCTTTGGCTTCTGACCCTGGCAGTCCTGAAGGTGGAGGGCAGCCCTGCATAATGTTTCTCCCAAATGCAGCCCACATCTCCCCAGAGGACATTCCTTCTCTCGCCTTCCGAAGGTCAAGTCAGGATGCCCTCCGGGCACTTGTCCTAGACACTGGCGAACACCGCGTGGGGTCTCCCTCCTCGCAGCCGAGACTGTCGCCCCATCCCGTTCCCCCACGCTCTCCACTGAGTCCATGTAACAAGTCCCCCTGCCCCCTCACCACTCTCCCCATAGGAGTAGCTGCCGTGGCACAGACAATGGGGCTGTATTGATTAGTACAATTCCTGGGCACCTCCGGCCCGTCTCCCCGGGAGCTAGGACAATGCAGCTTTGATACCCAGAGCAGATTCTCAGCAGGTCCCTGGGCTGGGGGAGCCCTAGCAGCCCCACGCTCCTCCCCTGTGCCGCCTCCGCACAGTTGCAACTTTCTGGGTCACTTTTGCTGGTGTCTGTCTCTCTGGCTGGCTGTGCCTGCCCCTCCCTGGCACAGACCACTCAGTCCCTCTCCCCACCCCCAGCCCTGCCTCCCAGTCTTCCTGGCACCAGAGAGGGGGCTCGACCTCCTGGAAGGTGACTGACCTGTGCTGGGGAGGAGGGGGCCACAGGTCCCTGAGCCGCGGCCATCCCAGGGTGAGCACTTGGCGGGCGTGTGCGTGTCCCCTCTCATTCACACCTCTGCCGGCTCCGGGCGACACTGACGCATCCCCTGCCTCCTCCACTGCTGGCTGGGCAGCATCAATTACTTTCACCTCATCTCCTCCTGAAGCTCTGCCTACCCCCTCCCCGGCCCTCCCCCTCCAGCCAGTCCCCATGCAGCCCAGCGCGGGTGCTCCACAGTTAGAGTGAAGCGCAGGGTTTGTTGTATTTCTCCCTTGTTCCCAGCAAGTTATTGGAACAAAACACACACACACACACACACTCACAGCCACAGGGTGAGGCAGAGCGGGCGTGGAAGAGAGAGAGAAGGGGCGGCGGCTCAGTCCCATTCCAGAATGAGGTCTGGGGCCCAGATGCTTCTGAGCGCATAGGTCTGGCACTTGGTGGGCTCCTGGTAAGGTGGTTGGGTACCACTGGGCACTAGAGATGGTGAAGGAGAAGGGGGAAGCAACCCACAGGGCACAACCAGAGCATCTCAGACTTCTTAGAATGCTGTGGGCTGGGGCGTGATGGGTCCTGAAGCAGTCCTCCCAGGAGATGGAGACTCCCAACCAGCCAAGATGATGGAGTGTCCTCATCAGAGAATATGACTGACCATGTAAAAAAGCTCTGGCTTAGCGAACGGTGCTGTCACCTGTCTGAAGAAAGATGGCATTCGCCAAGAGGGTGGCTGCAGAATAAGGACCTTTAAGGATTAGCACTGTGTCACCCAGAACCTGAGGTATTCCCTCTGGGAGTGTGTACCGAGTGGGCTGGGCACAGTCTAGCAGGTGTCACCATGCCTGGGGTGGAATGTCACCCAGATCCATCCAACTCTTCTTCTCTGAGGCCACACTCACTGCTCAGTCTCCAGCAGGTGCTGAGACACCACAAACCCATGGCCAGGAAGGTGGGCACGAGTGTTCTGGTGCTGGGAACCATAGCTCTTTTTGGAAACTGATAGGTTGGCAAAGGGTCTGGTACATGGTAGGATCTCAGTAAACATCGGTCAAATGGAAGCATGTATGAATTCTGATGTAAAGCACAGCTTCCCTGTGAGTTTGGTAAGTGAGGTGACCCCAGTGGGAACATGGCAGGATGACATTTTTTTTTTAAGGGCAAAGGCTTTAGAGTCAGACAAGCCTGGGTTCAAACCCCAGCTCTGGCAGTTCTCACTATATATATCTCCTTAGGCAAGTCACTTAACATGTCTGGTCTTAGTTTTTTCATCTCTAAGATGGGGATAATATCCATTCATCTTTGAAGCTATTAGCATTATTAATAATAGTAACAGATAGTACATATTAAGGGCTTACTATGAGCCAGACACTGTCCTAAACACTTTATATATATATTAACTCATTTAATCCTTCCAGTAGCCCCTTGAGGTAGGTATGTTGTTATGCCCATTTTGGGGAGGAAGATGGGGACTGACCTCGGCTCAAGCAAGTCTCCTAAAAATGGCCTCAGACTCCACTGACTGAGCTGTTCCCCGGGCCAGCCTCACGCAGCCGGGTCCCCAGACACGCTCCGCAGACTTCCTGTGAGCCCAAACTGAGCGCCAGGGCCCTGGCTGGGCCACTGGCTCCAGGAAGGCCCAGTCACCCATGATGCCCAACTGCTCACTTCCACCCAGGGTGGGCTCTGGGCTTTGGCTGCCCTGGCCTGGGCTGGGTGCCCAGAACAGGCAGCCCTGGCTGGACAGCTTTCTCTGGCTCTGGCCATGGGGACAGGAGGCGGCAGCGGCCCAGCTGGGTCCTGGCAGTAATGAGGCCTCATTAGCGGGATCCAGCTGCTCCAGCCCCACTCAGGGAGGCCGACTCCCCCAACCCCGCCCCTGACTTTTCTTAATAAGAGTGGGCATGGCTCCAGAGGGCCAAGGAGTCTAGGGGCTTTATTGTACCCTGTGACTCCGAGGGAAGGTCCTACTGAGCCAGAACTGGAAAGTGCTGGGGGCGGAGGGGCTGCAGGGAAGCCGTGTGAGGGGAGGGGAGGCCGCAAGACTGAGTAGGTGGCCTCCAGGGAGGCCGGGGAGGGGACAGAGACCAAGGGGAATGGAGGGCAGGTCCTAGGTCCGGAGAGGAAGCCTGGGGAGGTTGGGCCTTTTCCTCTGGATCTAGATATTGTCCATTTCACTGGGGAGGGGGTAGTTGCACATCTAGGATCATCTAGTTGATTATCTAAGTCACTGCTCAGGCTGTCCTGGCTAGGAGAGCACCTTCTCTGTGCTAGGCCTTATAGAAGGAGAGTGCCCACTGTGTGTCGGTGCCTGAGGTAGGAGAAGAACTACTGTGTGTCAAACCCATGCTAGGAAGGCACACAGTGTGTACCAAATCCAGTGCTGGGAGAGCTCCCACTGTGTGCCAGGCTCTGTGTTAAGAGAGCACCCACTGTGTGTCCACCCCACAGGGAGCCCTTGTGGTGTGCTGGGTCCTGCACTACAAGAGTGCCCCATGCATGCCAAATTCTGTGCCATGTGAGGACCCAGTATATGCCCAGCCCTGAGCAGGGTGAGCACCCACTGTGCCCCTTGCACTGTGCTAAGTGAGTGCCCAATGTTTGCCATGTCTGTACTAGCTGAGCACTTGTTACATGCTGGGACTCATGCTAGGTGAGTGGCTGGTAAGTGACAGGCCCTCTACCAAGGGAAGGCCAGGTGGGTGTCAAGCCTGTGCTCGCTCAGATCCCAATGTGTGTCAAGCCCATACTAGTTGAGCACCTGCTACATGCCAGGACTTGGGCTGGGTGAGCACCCACTGTTCACTAGGCCCTGTGATGACTGCTGCAGACAAGAAGTAACCAAACCCTCTTGTCAAAGCGTAACAGAACAGGTCGGGGTGGGGCAGCCCCAGGTGGCCTGTGGTGCTTTCAAAGCCTTCTAGGGGGGCTTCCCTGGTGGCACAGTGGTTAAGAATCCACCTGCCAATGCAGGGGACATAGGTTCGAGCCCTGGTCCGGGAAGATCCCACATGCCGCGGAGCAACTAAGCCCGTGCGCCACAACTACCGAGCTCTGCCCTAGAGCCTGTGAGCCACAACTACTGAGCCTGTGTGCCACAACTACTGAAGCTCACATGCCTAGAGCCTGTGCTCCACAACAAGGGAAGCCACCACAGTGAGAAGCCTGCCTCCGTTCACTGCAACTAGAGAAAGCCTGCGTGCAGCAACAAAGACCCAACACAGCCAAAATAAACAAACAAACGAACAAATAAATAAATAAAATAAATTTTTAAAAAAAGCCTTCTAGGACAATTCAGATGTTCTGGCACCCAGGGCTCTAGCCCAGGTGACACTGCTCTTATTCATCATGAGGCTTCCAGGGGCAGAAGCAACCAGTGAACTCAAAGATGTTTGGGCTTCCCTGGTGGCGCAGTGGTTGAGAGTCCGCCTGCCGATGCAGGGGACGCGGGTTCGTGCCCCGGTCCGGGGGGATCCCGCGTGCCGCGGGACGGCTGGGCCTGTGAGCCGTGGCTGCTGGGCCTGCGCGTCCGGAGCCTGTGCTCCGCGACGGGAGGGGCCTCAATGGTGAGAGGCCTGCATACCCCCCCCCAAAAAAAAAAAAAAAAAAAAAAAAGATGTTGGGAGAGGCCAGTGAGGCTCACCAAGGCCTTTCTGCCCAAGATGCTGTATGAGTGGGGAGCGGACACACGGGAGGGGACTGAGTTGGCCAGCTTGTGGACTTGGTGTGCTGCTGTGGGGTTAAAGCTGACCCAGTAGGGCTCTCCTGTCCTGGGCTCCTCTCCTCCAGCTCCCTGTCCTCTGAGCTCCAGGGAGCCCAGCCCCACATGTGTATAGAGGCACTAGGTCTCCACGAAAGGACCACCGCCACCCCCCACCCCCAGTGCCCCCAAGCATCCCAGCTGCTCCCAGGCTTGGAGGCACCCCGGCCAGCTGGGTTCCTGCATGGCCCTGTCCTAGGAGCTGCTGAGGCGTGAGGGAGGCAGCTGAGCTGGCCTGGCAGAGACCATCTGGGCTGGGAGCGGCGGGGAGGGACACGTGCAGCAGGCATGTGGATCTGGGCACGTGCTGGGAAGTGGCTCACCCTCCACGGGGCACCTGCCACATGAAGAGCCCAGCAGAAGGTCCAAGGATGACATAGGGTGGACACTGAAGAGACCCAGGGGACCCCTGTCCTCATACCCAAACCTGGGGCAAAGGGGGATGGAAGTGAGGACCCCATGGCAGGGGCCAGCTGCCTACTCCCAGCCTACCAGGGCACAAATGGCAACAGAAGCCACAGACCTGGGACGGTCCAAGTGCCACTGGCTTACATGCATGGCCCTCAAGACACTCTGTTCTGCCCCACCATGGCATCCAGAGAAGGAGCATCCTCAGTCACTTGCCTTTAGGGGACCACAGGCACCTAATAAAGTCCAGGCGCAGCTGCCTAGGTTAGCTAGGAGAGATGGCGCTCCTCAGAGGCTGTATCCTAGAGACAAGCACTGAATGGAGGCGGAACCGGTTCCAAACTGGGTCCCGAGAATAGCGGAGCCCAAGGTCATAAGCAGAACTGAGAAAGAAACAGGAATAGAATCTCGAGCAACCACTGGGGGTGCCCAGGGGACATGCTATGGAGCCTCAGATGCAGCAGTGGCGGGCAGAAGTCAAAGGTCACAGGGCACGGAGGAAATCGAGCCCCAGCTATCTTTAGGCACATCCTGGTGCTGGGAACAGGCGTCCCAAGGCAACATTCCCTTCCACAGACGGGCTGGCCTGCTGGCCGGCAGAGCCCAGGGTCCGGGAAGCTCAGCTCCGGCAGGGATTCTGGGACCTTGTGATTCATGCTCCCTATGTTGTCCACGTGGGTTCCACGTCTCTCCTGCCTCCCTGCCCCAGTCCTCTGAGGGTCACTCCAGAGAAAGTAGAGCAGCCAGTACTGAGTAGTAGAGAGTACTCGGAGGGTTTCTTAAGTTTCATGGGACACAGAATCTCCATGTAGGGAGGGGCAGAGCCACTTCCTGCAACAGGCCCATGGCAATTCCAACACTTCTGGGAAGGGTGAGGCCATTTTTGATTCTATCACAGCATCCACCCGCTAGCGAGTATTCAGGTCAGGAGACCTCCAGCTCTCAGAGTTCAGGTTGGCTGAGGAATACTTTGAGAAGCTTAGTGCATTCAGACTTGTTCCAGTCAGGAGAGGGCCAGACCAGAGCAGGTCTGAGGGGCTGGATGTTGGAAGTTCAGAATGGGACAGGATAGAGGGTCCTGAGCCTGGAGCATGACTGTCCAGCTCCCTCCCCCAGACCATTCCTTTGGACCAAGTACTTGAAATCAAATCCCTGGTGAGGGACAGGGCTTGTTTTGGGAGGGCTCGACAGAGACCCTGGGCCAATCAGTCTTTCAATGAATGTGAACAGCAACAGGAGAATCCATATGGAGAAGGGAGGAGCCACGGGAGGGGCCGTGCTCAGTCACTGGCTTCCTCCCCTGACAGCTGCCCAGTGTCACTGGCTCCTGAGGCAAGATCTCAAGAGAAGGAATACAACCACTGCCCTTGGGGTATTTTCCTGGTTCCTGATTCCAGTGCTGGCCTGTTCCGTCCATCAGTGAGCCGGTCCTTGCCCACTGCTTGTCACCACCTCTCCTGTGCCCTGAGGCAGTGAGCAGTGAAGAGCTGTGGCTTGGGGAAGGGGGAGAGGGAGGTTTTCTGAGGAGGCCTCAGGAGAGGATTCAAAATGAAATGCTCTGGGCTTCCCTGGTGGCGCAGTGGTTGAGAGTCCGCCTGCCGATGCAGGGGACACGGGTTCGTGCACCGGTCTGGGAAGATCCCACATGCCGCAGAGCAGCTGGGCCCGTGAGCCATGGCTGCTGAGCCTGCGCGTCCGGAGCCTGTGCTCCGCAACAACGGGAGAGGCCACAACAGTGAGAGGCCCGCATACCGCAAAAACAAACAAACAAAACAACAACAAACAAACAAACAAAACCAACATGAAACGCTCTATGTTACTTTTCAGAGTGGAAGAAGAAAAAAATCAGACAGGCTCTGAGGACCCCTTGATCAGCACATGCTGAATGCTCCCCACGGCAGGCAGAGCACAGCGTTGGGGGTGCCTGAGTGTCAGCCACAGGACAGCCCTCCCAGCAAGACTGACTGCAGCCTTCTCTCCAGGGTATCTTGTGATGAGGGTGGGAAGTGTGCCTCGTGCCTCCCAGCATGCCTTTTGGGCTCTGTGGTGGAATCTGCACTGCTATGGGCTCGGAGCCATGGCAGCATCTAACCTGCTGGGTGAGGGGCTGCCCACCTGGGCCTGGGACAGCCCTAGCACTCAGGAGCCCTGGCAGTGCCAGACTCGGGGCCCCACGGAGCCTCCTAGGCCCTCCTGTCAGGGCCAGCAGCTGACAGCAGGCCCCCGCGGGGATGGTGTTCATGACCCCCCCTCCTCCCTGCAGTCTGGTCCCTGTACTCACCAGCATCGCTTTGGCACCTTTTCCTACCATGGTGGCGGTGGGTTAGGGGCTCTGGAGTCCCGGACCACACTCACAGGCTCTGTTTCTAGCACCTTTCAGAGCACAGGCCTCAAGAGCTGTGGAGAGAGCAGAGAATGCACTGAGGATTTGGCCCAGGAAGGCAGGGCAGGACATGTGTGGCCCTCAGGGCTCTTCAGAACAGGTAGTGCAGGGCCCAGACCACCAGCTGGCAGGCCCCCTCTTCCCTCCCGCCCTGGCCCAACCCCTGCCAGACCATTCCCTGTCCTGCTCATTCCTGGATGACCCTCAATCCAGTTCCTACCTCACTCTTCTCCCAAACCTTCCCCTGGATCCCTTGGTCTCCAGACTTCCTGTCCCAATGGGCAAAGGTCTATTTTTGACTCTCCAGATGCCCAATTCTATAAAAGATAAAAAATGAACACAGAACTGGGACAGGGTCCAATACCCTCATCATCTGTGTGAATGGCTTCAACCTTTCCCCTGACGGGGAGTCAACTTGGCTCAGCACATGCTCCCCAACCTCGCCCCAGCCAGGCGTCCAGGATGGTCCTTCCCTATCCTGGTGCCACTCAGCTTGGGCTCCAGGCAGCAGGCTCGTTGTTATGTCACTAACGGAGCAGAAGCTCTAGGCACACCAAACACAGCATGTGCAGGCGCTACACTGCCATGCCCGTGCTCAGGCTGGCCCCTGCCGAACACCTTCCCTCCTGTTCACCAGGTGAAATCCTACAAATCCTTTAGGAGCCTGCTTAAGTGTCACCTCTCCTCTGTAGCTTTTCCTGACACTGCCCCCACTCCACCCCAGAGTGAACAAACTGTCTCCTCTTTTGTGTTTTGTGCAGACTTCTACCAGCGTCCCTATCAACTCATTTGCTTACATCTGTCAACCATGGGTTGGTTGGTCAGTTCCCTGAGAGGTTGGATGTGTTTCATCTACCCCTCTGTGCCCAGCACCTGATGCGGTGCTCAGCTTGCGGGGAGTGTTGGTGGAATTGAGTTGAAGGGAAATGGGTAAGGCTGAGGCCTTGGAATGAGGGGCCAGGTCAGCCGGAGAGATCTCGTAGGAAGCCTCTGAGAGGCGAGGTGGGGCTGGTGAGCGGGAGGGGCAGACAGACGGGAGGGGCGGCCATGCAGCTGCTGGTGTCTGCAGGTTCAATGCTGGATGGACGTAGACGGAAGATCGGGGAGTTTTTGACAGGCCACAGGAGTGGAAGCCTCAAAGAATTCTCTTATGGGAGGAAATCCCGGGGTCAGATGCACAAGGACATTCATGCTCCATAGGGCCTGGTCCTAGAAAGGACTGGGGCCTTCTCTGGGTCCTCTCAAGGAGTCTCTGTACTCCAAAGTCTGTTTTGTGCCACTCTGCCCTGCCTACAGCCACATTCAAGGGCCACCTCCCACCCACAGGCCCAGGAAGCCTTTGGAAGGCCAGAAAAGAGGAGGAAGCTCTTCTTGGCCTATATGCAAATCAGCCCTTGGCTACCTTAGGCCTTTGTCCTGGCCACCAGGTGTCCTGCATAACCTTCCCCCTAGGGCAGAGCCACGTAGGGGTGTGACTTGTGACCATTTCCCTTTGGTTAGTCACCCAGGCCGGCCTTCCTGCCTCTCACTGTTCCCTAAAGAGGTCCCTGCTTGTGGCTCTGGTCTTCTGGGGGCAGTCAGAACAGGGGGTGTGCTCCCTTGGAAGATCATACCCTTGTCTTCGCTTACGGCACCCCTCCCTCCAGGCTGTACACCTAGATTTGCTGTCCTCAAAGCTGTCCCTCTTCAGCTAACAGATAATGATGACAATGATGATGATAGTAATGACAGCAGATGGCATTATTAAGAGCCACCTCACTGGTTGGGCACTACACCCTCTGGTCAGGTGAGTAAACTGAGGACACTCCATCCTGGAACCTAAGTTCCAGGGTGTTATCCCTAAGCACTGCAAATACAGCCCTTGTGGTCAGGGTGCTGACAGGTTAGTGGAGAAAAGGTTGCTTGGGGGCTGCTTCCAGGACAATGAGTTGGGTGTAAAGCTCTGCTGCTTCTCCTGCTTCTGCCATTTCTGTTAAACGGCCCCATCCATCCATTGAAAAAGTACCACCTGAATGCCTACAATAGGCCAGGCCCTCTTCTAGGGGTTGGGCATCCACATTACCCAGGCACCAGGCCTGCCCCTAACCCATATATGGGCCACTATTGACAAGCTCTCCATCTGTGCCACGTGGGTCAGAGTCAGGTTAGCTTGTGATAAAAAGCATGGACTCTGGGACCTGGAAGGAGGAACTGTCTCTGCCACTCACTAGGTATGTGACTTCAAGCAAGTTCCTTAACCTCTCTGAGCCTCAGTTTTCTCAATCTGGAAGACGGGGCTAACCATACTTCCTTTGTACATTCTGAAGTTTGTGCTTAATTTTTGACTCTACAAGTCCTCCACTTTTCCTCCCCTCCAATCCATTAATCTTCCCAAAGTCCTAAAGCCCTGATTCCCTCCAACAGTTTTCCACAGCCAACAGGATATGGCCTAAATTGTTCAGCAGGCATTTAGGGCTGGCCACAATTCAATTCATTTACTCCGCAAGTATTTATTTCGGGCTTGCTCTGGGCCAGATCTGTGCTGGGCACCAAGAACTCTTCAGTCTCTGCCCTGCAGCTTGCAGGCTGGTGGGGAAATGAATGGAACTGGTGACTCAAATGTGTATAATTAAAGCCTACAATAAAGGGTGCGAAAGTGAAAGATCTTTACGAAAACCTACACGGGGTGGGGGGGGGGCGGGGAGCCTGGCCTTGTCTGAGAGTTACAGAGAGCTTTCCTGAGGAAGTGATGTTTAAGAGTCAGAGGGGGAGGATTAGGCAACAGTGAGCAGAGAAGAGGAAGAGAGATTCAAGCAAATGAAATACTATGTGCAAAGACTGTGAGGCTGAGGCTCGGAGAGTGAGGGAGAAAGTGGCCAAAGACAGCGGTGGAGAGATAAGCAGGTTCGGGGTCTTTGGGGCCTCGGTTTTGGTCTTTATCCTGAGGGTAACGGCAGCTATCGAAGTCTTTAAAGGAGAGTTGTAACTGCCAGGAGGAGCAACTGGTGGAAGGTGCATTTTGAAAACATCACCCTAGATTAGTGTGGAGAAAGGACTGGAGGGAGGGGAGAGGGGAAGAGAGGAAATCAATTAGGAATAGGCCAGGCCAGGGATGAGGGGGCTTGGCTCAGGAAGGTGATGCTGGGGTGGGGAGAGGTACAGAGATTTGAGAAAAATAAAGAACGTAACTTTGGTAGGAGACTTGGTGATGAATTGGACTTAGGGGGTGAGGGATAAGGAGGGGTCTCTGGTTTCTGTTGGTATAACAGGAAGAAGCCTGTGCTAGTCCCAGAGACAGGAATGCTGGGGATGCTGCAGGTTTGGAGTGGGGAGAGGATGAGCTGGGTTCGAGTTGCCTGGCAGCCACCCAAGGGAAGATGGGGAGAGGGTAGTCATAGGACCCAGGCCACCTTTACTGTCTCATTGCTCAGTCTTCCTCTCCTCCAAACAGGACTGTCAGGTCAATCAATTTTAAGGGTCCATCTGGGCCAAGCCCTGGAGTCCTCGCTGGGGATGGAAAGGTGACAGGTTCTTTCCTGGCCTTCAAGGACCTCACAGTTTAGGAGAGAGATAGAGGAGGAAACATAATCTCCATTCACTGTGACGGGAGGGAGTGGAGGGGCTGTGAGAGTAGGGGAGGGCCCTAGATTTGCCTAGATTCAAGGTCGGCTACCTGCAGCCACTTGCGGCCACCTGCGGCCACGTGGGACTATTCAGCATCCCCAGAGGGTTCTTGTCTTCATGCCTTTGCTTAGGCAGTTCCCTCTTCCTTGAGCACCCTTGTCCCCATATCTATCTGTATATACCCCACCCGTCTTCAAAACCTGTCCCAATGCCATTATCGTCAAGAAGCCTTCCTTTCTCCTCCCATTTGCAGTCAATCTTTAAATGCTACTCCCAGTTACCCCCAAAGCACGCTGTGTACATCTGATTAATATGCTCCTCACACGTAGCCGTTGCGGCATGGTTACTTGTGTCCCAGTCTGCCTTCCCACCAGCTGGAGAGATCATCCAGGGCAGAGGTGTGATTCTTCTGCGTCCCCAGAGCTGGGCACTGAGCCTCAGTCGCAGTGTAGGCCGAGTAAGGGGGCGTTTTCTCTGCGGTCCTTGGAAACATTTGGGCATGCTCAGTGTCGCTCTTTAGTCCCTTCCTAGAACCAGTCCCCTCACCACTATCCTCCAATCTTCTGACGCTCCCTCACTTTGGGGTTCTTTAACCTCTCAGGTCCTCTCATCCACTCCTCGCTCCCCAGCCTTTATCTTCTAGCGGCCGCAGCATCAGGCTTGTTTCCGCAAAGAAACAGACCTAGGCTTTGTGCGGGAGCTGTCAGAGAGCTGGGGACGCGGCTCCTTTAAGAGTGACCAGTGAGGGGGCGTGGCCTGCGGAGTACAGGCCCGAAAGGGGGCGCGGCTCCTTTAAGAAACAGGCGGCCGGCCGAGAAGAGGCCCTGGAACGGCAGGAAGAGGCGAGGTCGCTTTCGGAGCTGTAGCACCGCCTGGAGCGCCCTGATTCCTGGAAGCCGGGCGCGTCCGCCTTAATCGGGGTGCGAGGTGTCGGGGGCGGGCGTTACATCAGCCGCCACGTGTGGGCCTCTCAGCTGGTGTGGAGGCAGCAACCCCGCCCCTGGTCCCTGCCGTGGAAAAGTACCCGGGCGCCCAGGTCCCCGCCCCCTTGCCCCGCCCCCGAGCCGGCTCAGGCCCCTCCCGGCCCTCCGGGAAAGCCCCCTCCCGCCCGGCCCCGGCCCAGCCACCTGCTCCCGCGGGCCGTGGCTGCGGGGGGCGGGGCGTCGGCTGGGAGTGGGCGCCCAGGCTGCTAGGCCCCTGCCCTCACCTGCGGCCGCCTGGGCCCGCCCTACGCGCACCGGGAGTGAAGGTTGGGCTGGGGAGGGCGCGGGTTACAACCCCCAAAGAACAACGCGGCCATAGCCCCTTCCCAAAGCCGTGGCCGGGAGCCGAGGACAACAGCCCGAGGGCACCGAGACTCCCTGGCGCGGCTTCCCGGGACCTGCTGGCGCGCGGGAACCCTCAACCGGCCGCCGAGTGGGCGGGTAGATAGTGAGGCAGGCCGGCTGGAGGGGCCAGATAGGCAGCTTGGCCGGCCAGGGAGATGGAGAGCGGGAGCCCGCATGAGGGGAGCAGACACCCGGCCCACCGGTTCCGGGCGCCCGCAGGCCCCAGGCGCGCAGACCCACTGGCGCCTCAGACAGAAGCTCTGGTTCCGGCGCTGCCGGCACATCCTCGCTCCCGCAGCCCCGGACCGAACCGGCGTCAGCACGCAGCTCCCCCTCCTCCAGGAGCGCCCCCCGCCCCGCGCCGCCGTTCCCTCCCGCTTCAGCTCCTTGGTGACAGCGGTGACACCCAGACGCGCGCACCTACCCCGACCTTTCCGACGAGACAGACATCCCTGTACGTGCACCCACACTCTTACCCCCAGATGCCCGCATGCATGCGCGATCACACACACACACACACACACGCTCGCCCGCCCGCTGGTCCTGGGGCTCAGCCCCGCATAGACACCAAACACCCAGACCGACGGCGGGACAGACAGAGGCGCGGGCCGCAGCGCCCCCTTCCCCCAGGCTCCTTACCATGCTGCAGCCCCCGGCCCAGGCTTGCCGGGTCCGCACCGCGGTGCGCCCAGGTGGCTTTCTTAAAGGGAAAGTTGCATCAGCCTCCTGAGGCTCAGTGCCGCCGCGAGTCCGCCCGCCCCGCCGCGCCGCTCGCCGCTCCTCCTGAGCTTGTTGTGTTTTGGTTTCAGAAAGGCGGGGGCCAAGAGTTTGGTGAAAGTTTGGAGAGTGGAGAAAGCTTGGGAGATCTAGCCAAGTCCCTCCCCTCTCTGAACAGCTCCCCTGGCCTCCCTGCACCCCCCCCCCCCTC
>NW_006796183.1:886593-895796 GCF_000442215.2 Lipotes vexillifer
TCTCATCCCCACCCCCGGACGACTTCTCAGGCTCCTCCTCCCAGGGAATAAAATTACAAGTTGCTCCTGCTTTCAGATGATTGATCCCCACGAACCCCTGGGAGTGGGCTTCGCAAAGGAGCCCCCTTCTCCGCCCCTGCCTTGCTGCCCTTCAGCTGGGGCCCGTGGAGGAAGCAGATGTCCCCTTCGGGCTAGACTGGAATGAAGCCAGAACGCCTGGGGCACTTGGGGGGCTGGAGCTGGAGTTAGCCTGCCAGGCCCCCGGCCTTCTGCGCCTGCGTTCCCCCTAGAGAGAAGTCAGAGCAAATTCCATTCCCTTTGAGCGGTGCCGCTAGGGACTGTGGGCACAGCTGGGTAAGGCCTGGGTCCTACTCCTTGGAACTGGAGGGCTGGGGGTCCTTTCTCCACGGACCCTCCTTTGACCACTGGTTTGGTCAACCCTACATTGGCCATTGTGTTACAAGTGCTGCAGTCACCAACCTGGGCCCCCTCTTCTCTCCCTGGGGAGACGTACCTGGGTTCCAATTCCAGCTAATGGAGACTTTGCCAAAGGGAGCTTTGCTGAGCCTCAGTTTCCTTCTTGCAAAATAGACAAAACACATTGCTCCAGGCTGCCCCTGAGCAGCAAGTCTTGGCAGTTGGTGGAAAGGGGCTCCCACAATTGCTTACCTTGAGAGCCACCAGCTTTCAAGGAGAAGGGCCGGTTAGTACTGGCTGTCAGGGAAGAGTTGTTGCCCCCAGCATCTGCTCAGGAAGGGGACCAGTCTCTTCTGGGCACCCTGAGTCTGTCCTCACTGTTGTCTGGCCAGGAAACCAGTTTCATTTGTTCCCTGGGGATAGTCAGCCTCCAAGAAGCTGATTCACATATGCCAAACTCGCACAAGATCAATTGACAAGTGAGATTCCACTTTATTAATTTACAATCAGAGGCACCGAACAAGATAGCAGGTGTCAGGCACAGATACTTGCTGCCAAGGAGTGCTCTCAGGCCACACACAGTCCATTCCACCAGGCTTCTCCAGGGCCCCGCCAGCTCAGAACTTATAACCTATTCACAGTAGAGACTTGATCAGATCTGGGAAGATCTGGAGACATTATTCTTGTCGGCAAGATTATTTTCATTTTTACTCTGTCCCCAAACCTAGCAGGTACAGCATGTTTGTGATTTATATTCTCCTATGAACGAATTACAGATGTCTTATGTGTATGTGTGGCCTCTTCCTGAGCAGTCTGTTGCTCCTGTGCCCCCCTACCCCTGTGGATCTGAGTAGGTGGATCTGTGTTTGTGAGTGACTGTGTGCACTTCAGCAGCTCTGTGTAGTGGTGTGTGTTTGTGTGTGCAACTCTGGGGGCTGGGCTTCTGTGATCCAGGCCCCACCCCCTCGCCTGTCCTGCTAGGACATAAAGTCTGTGGCTGGTCTCTCCCTCCCTCCCTCCCTCCCCCTGGGGCTTGTCAAAAAGGGCCACCACACAGGGAAGGCAGGATGGAGGCTGTTGGAAGATCCCCCATGGAGTGGAGTGGGGACAAGGAAGAGTGGGAGGGTGGGACAGTGGCCTCCTTTCCCCTTGAAGCAGTAGACTGGGGGTCAAGGGGCCCTGAGAAGAGGGCACTGAGGGTCAGTGAAGCTTCTGGGATCGACCTGGCCACCTCACCCTAAGGACTCCATATGAAGGGAGGGAGGCTCCGGATACTCACAGCCAGACCCTGGGGAGGCTCTCAGAACCTGGGACTGGTGGTGGGGTGGAAGAAAAGAGGGGGAGGGGTGCTCAGGGTTCAGCCTTCTGAGGCTGTATCAGGGAGAAAGAGCATTTGGGATTAATCTGGGGCAGGGAGGCAGCCTCACACTTTAGCCCATGGGGTGGGGGAAAGAGATTTTCCCTGGGGGTGTTTGGGAAATTTGGAGATATTGCTCACATGGGTTTTGCTAGACAGATGACATAACACAAATCATATTTGCATACATACAGAGAGATTTATAGATGTGTGTATTTTACACATCTTGATCTAGAAAGGGCTTCAGGCAGCTACACAGTGAGTTGAGTCCTGAGGAAAAGCTTGTGAGAAAGATTCTGGTTTGAAAAACCGTCTGCACGAGTCAGGGACTGAAGCGGCTGTTTTTTTCCAACCAGAATGAGGCCCCAAGGGAGGCAGGTTTGGACCTAGTCCAGGTCAGAGCTGGGATGGCCTTCATCCCCTCCTGTGAGCTCCCCGCCCTGGGCCACTGGCCCACAGGTTGGGAAGGGCATGGCCAGCCTGGGCCACTGTGAGGAGAGTAGGGGGCTCAGGCCAGAGGACAGAGAGAAGGACTGATGGGGTCAGACATCTCGCTGGCTTGCTTCTTCCTGGGGCAGGGCAGTAAGAGGACAGGCAGCAGCCGGGCCCCACCCACTGCGGGCTAAGGCGTGTCTCAGGAGACTCTAGTTGCAGTGCAATTTCCTGGAAGTGCTGGGCCCAGAGTCAGATCCCCTGGTGCTGACTGGTGTCACTTGTCATCGTCAGCCTGCAGGAGCAAGGCCTCTGTTGAGCCACAGGGAGTGTGCTTAGGTGTATGTGTGGTGGGATTAGGGATAAGGGCAGACGTGGGCCACTTCTAGAAGGCACTGTAGGAGCTGACAGCACTGGCCACCTGGGTGGAGGGGTGCTGAGGGACCCTGCTGAGAAGTTGGGGGAAGGTGGACATTGCTTTGAGTTACAGCCTGGCCTGACCAGGCTCGGAGCCCCAGCCTCAGGAGCTGCAGAAGCCCACCTGGGCTCAGCTCTCAGATTCTTCCTCCCTTGAACTTGGAGCCTAGTGGTCAGTGCCTGGCACCTTCCCTGCCCTGTCCCAATGCAAGGGACAAGCTAGGTTGGTTCCAGATCCAAGAGCTATCTCTGGGCTTCATGTGCCCTTCAGGCCATCCTGTTGTGCTTTCTCTGGCCCTGGTCCAGGGGGGCAGCATGAGCCAATTACAGGAATCAGAGCAGGGTTCCAGGCTGGACCTCAGCAGCTGCAGGTAAAATTAGGCATACAGACTGGAAACATTGACTTTGGCATGTCTGGGGTACAGCCCTGATGTCCAGAGGATTCAATGTCCAGATTCCTAAATACCTTAGACCTTCCTGAATCCAGAATTCCCAGTGCCAAGGGTGCCAGAGCTCCCAACACTTCAGAGAACCCCAAACCCAGAGTTCCCAGCACCCAGAGCCCCCTAATGCCCAGGGCACCTAACGTCTAGACCACTGATGTTCCTAACATCCAACACTCAAAGTGCCAGTGTCCCAATTCACTGGAAAGGAATCTGGAGGGGAGGGAGCCGTGGACCTGATGACCCAGGTCCCTTCAGTGACTGACATTGCCTTAGGAGTGGCCATCATGGAAGCTGGGGCCTGGGGTGGTGCTGGAAGGAGCTTGATGATCCCATCCTGTCCTGAGGAGGGATGGAGACTGGCTGCTTTTCCTCCAGTCCTTCCCCACCCCGGTCACATGACCTGTGTAATTGCATGTCCACTTACTCACCACGTATGAATGTACATCTACACCATGCTGGGAACTGTGCTGATTTCTAGGAACTCAGCCCTGAGAGAAAAGGAGTTCCTGCTCTCCTGTATGGGATGTGCGACCATGTGCCTATGTCACCTGCCAATGTGGGGCAACACGTCTCTGTCTGTGACCCGTGTGTAGCCACAGGCTTGGCTGTGAGAATGAATGGCTGCTGGCGTGTGATAATGTGGATGTGAGGCCGTGAGCACAGACTGTCAGCAAGTTGACATATCTGACTGTCACAGCGGGTCTGACTCTGTCCATCCGTCTGGCCATCCTTATGATCCCTCCCTGCCTCACTGCTGAGGAGATGTAAGGCCCCCTCTTCCCCAGGATCGGGCCTCCCTGTGGGGAGCAGGGGGCTGATTCAGAGCTAGAGGCTGACAGCCAGAGCCGCCTTGTAGAGGGACGGGAGATTCCTCCCACTGCCCCTGCCCCCGCTGGACCCAGAGCCTCTTTAGATTGGGAGGAGTGGCTATAAGTGGAGCAGCTAACACCAAAAATAGCCACATCCACCCTGGGGAGGATCCTGTGACACCACCCCATCTTCCCAGTCCAGCCCAACCCGGCTTGCTGACCTGGAGCCTGGGTAAGGCTCCCGTCTGACTCCACTCCTCCTGTCTGAGTAACCCCTTCAGACTTGAAGGAGGGACAAAGCCATGATGTGACCACAAATGATGACATCATAGGGAGTTATGACAGTATGGAGCATGACACAGGGCCCCTCACGCATGGGTGCTGTATGGCAGCCTGAGTGGGTGGGGCTCCACCTGCTGGCAGCACCCCACAACTCCCAGCAGCTGAGGATGGATAAGGCTGTACTGGGGGCTCTGCCTTATCAGTCTCCCACATGTGTCTGATAAGCCTCTTACCATGGGCTAGCTCAGGGAGCAGGCTGGAAGAGGGAAAAGGGTCAGTTGGGGCTGACTGAGCTCCAGGGAAGACAGCCGGGGTCAGGGAGCCCTGGCAGAGCCCCAGGAAGGGGGTGGGAGGGGTCCCTGGGAGGGTGATGGCTGCCTGCATCCTTATCCCAGGTCTTCCACTTAATAGCCAGGTAAAGTGGAACCTCGGTTTCCTCAATATTCCTCAACAGGAAGACTCTCAGTGTGACTATCAATCATAGTATTGTTGTGAGGATTAAATATGGGTGAAGTGGGCACAGAAGAGGGCCTGGTACATAGTAAGTGCTTATCCTCCTTCCTAGGTGAGATCAGGGTCCTACCTACGAGGTACCCATTTGGCCCAGCAGCACACCTGGCTGGCCTAGGCCTTGCTGGGGTTTCCAGAATCTGTGCAGGCCCATGCCTGTCCCCATCCATCCCCACACCTTCCCAGTCTGCGCTTGACTCCAGACTCCCTGGGAATCCTGGACCTTCTGGCAGGGTTTCTTCCGGTGTCCCCCACTGACATCCTGGAACCCTGGTGCCCTCTGGTGACAAAAGCCATACATGGCAGTTACAGCCCTATCCCTAGGGCACATCTGGCCAGACAAGGTGCTGTCCCTTGTCTGGTTATTTTATGTCTTCCCCACATCATGTTTACAAGGTAGAGATTATCTCCATTTTCTAGAACTAAGGCTCAGGCAGGTTAAATAATTTGCCCAAAGTGAAAGAACTAATAAGTGGTAGAACCTGAACTTGAACCCAGGTTGGCTGGTCTCTACAACCTATGCTCTCACCTTGCGAAGAGTATGCACACAAGGTCACATGGTGACCCAATCAGTGTTTTATGTGCCGTACTGACAATTTGAATGCAACTATGATTGGGTGTGTGCTCACTGAAATTCTTCAACTGTGAATATAAAATCATGTGACTTGGTTTTGAGCACAATGAGGTTGGGTGTTTGACTATGGGGACTTTTTGTGTGGCTTTAGTGTGGCTGTATGATCTTATTGTGTGAGCGTAACCATGGTTAGGCTCGTCATTTATGCCGTGTGAGATTAGCCATGGCAAAGTCTAGCTCTGTGTGTGTGTGTGTGTGTGTGTGTGTGAGAGAGAGAGAGAGAGAGAGAGAGAGAGAGAGAGAGACTGTTGTGGACGGGTGTGTGGCTAGCTAGAGGGACTGTGTGGGGGAAGGTGACCGAGGGCCCTGAGTTCCCAGCACCACTTGCCTTTGCGGTCCCAGGATTATATCTGCTCACCATGACACACTTGATGGATGGCTTCACATGCTTGATACACTCCCATGGGCCTCCCGGTTCTTAATCCTCCCCTCTCCCTGACTTTTTTTGGAGGAAGTAAAGCAAATAGTACCACAAATGGAATTGGCTTTCATTTTTTCCATAGGATATTTGTGAGAGCATTTTATAAACCTTTGAGTGATAACTCCAAAAAAATCATTTAAAAAGAAAAGTAAATATGACTATTCTACTTCTTTAATTTGAATTTGAGTGTCAGTTCTTATTCATTCTCCGGGTCTTGTTCACAAATCCCTTGGGGTCTCCAAGACCCTTCCAGGGGATCCACAGGGCAAAAACGATGTTCATTATACTACTAAATTGTTTTTTGCCATTTTCACTTGGTTGATCTTTGTGCTGATGATGCAAGAACAGCAGTGGGTAGAATTGGTGGCACCCAAGTAGGAATCAAGGCGTGGCTCCCAACTGTACCAGCAGTCTCTGTATTTTTCTCTGCCACTATGCATGCACAGTACAAAAAAAAAAAAAAGAGAGAGAGAAAAAGGGCTGGTTTCACTGTTGATAAAGCAACAAAATTATTAATTTTCTTAAATCTCAACTCTTTTTTTAAAAAAATTATTTATTTTTATTTTATTTTTTATTTATTTTTGGCTGCATTGGATCTTTTTTGCTGAGTGCAGGCTTTCTCTAGTTGCAGTGAGCGGGGGCTGCTCTTCATTGTGTTGCGCGGGCTTCTCACTGTGGTGGCTTCTCTTGTTGCAGAGCATGGGCTCTAGGCGTGTGGGCTTCAGTAGTTGTGGCTCGCAGGCTCTAGAGCGCAGGCTCAGTACTTGTGGTGCACGGGCTTAGTTGCTCCGCGGCATGTGGGATCTTCCCGGAACAGGGCCAGAACCCGTGTCCCCTGCATTGGCAGGCTGATTCTTAACCACTGCGCCACCAGGGAAGCCCTAAATCTCAACTCTTGAGTATGTCTTTTTAATATTTTGTGTGGCAAAGGGGAAGTATGCATACTGAATTATGATAGTTATCTCCAGGAAAAGCACTCAAAAAGATTTTGAGTTGTGAGCCAAAAGTCACTTTTCTCACTGAATGACTACTTTCACTTAAAAGAACACATGACAAAAAAAGTTATTCAGACTTGGGTATTTGGCATGATTTTCTCAAAAGTGAATGAAGTCAGCCTGTCACTTCAAGGGAAGAAAACTATTAGTGTTTGTGGCCAGTGATACAATTAGAGCTTTCAAGTGAAAATTAGAATTTCGAAAACTTCCGTCTGCTACAGTGAGTTTGAAAGCTTCCCAAGTTTGATGAGATTGGTAATGACATTAATGAACGTATGGGCTTTTTTGTTTTTTGGATTTTTGTTTTGTTGGTTGGTTGGTTGCTGGTTGGTGTGTATAATGAAATATGTCAACATTTGGAAGATCTGATAACTCAGTGAACCAATATTTTCCGAATGACCAGGGTATGATGTTACAGAATCATGCATGGATGAAAGAACCATTCAAAATGCAAGACAGACCAATGGACTTTAATATAACAGAGTATAAACAGTTCATTGATATAGTTTCAGATTCCACACTGTCACTAACCTTTAAGAAACGACACCTGTCGAGTTTTGGTGTAGTATCAAAGAGAAAAGCCACAGTAAACTGAAAAGGCTATTAAACGATTTCTCCCTTTTCCAGCTACATACATTGTGAGGCTGAGTTTCCTTCACATCTTTCAACCAAAACCATTTAATGCAACAGATTGAAAGCAGAAGCAGATATGAGAATCAGTATGAATCTGTATGAATGTCAATAGATAAAACTCAAACAAAACTTTTGGGTCCTCAATTATTTTTAAGTGTAAAGGGTCCTGAGACCAAAAAGTTTCAAAACCGCTAAATTAGAGTTTTACTTTAAAAAAAATACAAAACTGTATTTAAAAACCTGCTAAGTAGGGCTTCCCTGGTGGCGCAGTGGTTGAGAGTCCTCCTGCCGATGCAGGGGACACGGTGCCCCGGTCCAGGAAGATCCCACATGCCGCGGAGCGGCTGGGCCCGTGAGCCATGCCCCCTGAGCCTGTGCGTCCAGAGCCTGTGCTCCGTGATGGGAGAGGCCACAACAGTGAGAGGCCCGCGTACCGCAAAAAAAAAAAAAATCTGCTAAGAAACTAGATCTTAATTGTCCCTAGAAGAAATAATAATTACGGGACATGATAGAAGTGTTAGCTAATGCTGCAACAGTGATCACTTTGCAGTATATAAATGTATTGAATTAATATGTGGTCCATCTTAAACGTACACAATGTTATATGTTAATTATACCTCAGTTTTTTAAAAGAAGACTTTTTTATTATTATTAATGTATTATACTATTGGAGAATAAGCTTATTTTACTGCTTCCATCACAATGCATATAAACCACAGATTTTCAGCATATCCACAGTGTGATTGGTGACATTTTCTCTTCCTTGTGGGACGTGCACCTTGTCACCTTCTCCCCACACAGACTGGTCTTCCTTCATGAGGAGAAAAATTGATCCCTCAGTAGCTACTGCTTCCAGGAGCAGTGACGCAGGCAGCAGGCTGGCTGGGCTCTTTGTAATTACCCCTGCTCCTGCTCATCCCGTCTCTCCTGTTTCTAAGCACACTTTTCTTTTTGCGGTACGCGGGCCTCTCACTGTTGCGGCCTCTCCCGTTGCGGAGCACAGGCTTCGGACGCGCAGGCTCAGCGGCCATGGCTCACGGGCCCAGCCGCTCCCCAGCATGTGGGATCTTCCAGGACCGGGGCACGAACCTGTGTCCCCTGCATCGGCAGGCGGACTCTCAACCACTGCGCCACCAGGGAAGCCCTCTAAGCACACTTTTTAAAAAGCCATTATTTGTTGAGTACTGTGTTAACAACTTTATATTCATTTTCTCATTTAATCCTCACAATGATTCTACAGGCTAGAAACTATGATTCTTATAGGTAAGAAAACTCAACCTCAGAAAGGTTAGGAGAAGGCTTTAGGAATGTAAGTGACCTTCAACCCTTTAATTTATACATTCAAAAAGTTATTCATCTAAAATTTAGTACTTTAATAATTGTTCTTAGTAACAAATTACCGCTGAAGGGAGACACCAGCACAGATCCATACCTAAGCCTCACCTGAGCCTCCACCTTTGGGTTGTTGCCCCTGAGATCCCACTGAAGCCCATGTCATGTTGAGGGCATGTCTGAGCCCTAGTACTGATGTCTTGCCTGGATTGTTTCCAGGAGCTTTATGCACAGCCTTCACACCCCCATCTCCACACCCACCCCTCATTCTCTCCACCGGCATCTCTCTGAGCCCTTACCTGGGGCAACATGCTTGAGCTCCTCACCTGATCCTACATACCTGAGCCCTTTGCTCAGCCATCACACCAAAACCCCTCTCCTGGTGTTGAAATATGGGTGGATTCAGACTCCAGGGCCGCCCCTTTCAGGGAGCAGCAGAGGAAGTGGAAGCTGGAGGGTGAGGGCAGTGGGTAGAGACAGGGTGTGAGCTGAGAGAAGCAGGAAAGGGGAGGAAACCC